>NW_027270927.1:3802500-4125000 GCF_040938485.1 Diadema antillarum | reverse complement strand
ATTAATAAATATAAAATATAGGAAAAATTTTTCGGAGAAAGTAACCATACATTTTGATAGTACATGTATATGTCGCGGGCGTCGCGTGTGCCGATTTTCGACGCGATCACGCGTTCCATAGGCGAGATCCCCCCCCCCCCCCCTAGACATAGCATAGCCAAAAAAGCCCAGCCTAATTAGGGTTAACCCTTCCCCCTCCCCTCAAATACACACAAACAGAGACTACCATGACAACCACCATACAGCTTGGATAACCACATGACATACCTGAGGTACTTGGCATGCACCCTGTCCTCTAGGGCAGAGAGGAGCTGGTTGAAGTGAGTGGCCGGCTTCTGGTTGGTCTGCATGGCCAGCCAGTTCTGGCGCTTCTTGCGCCGGATTGCCTTCTCCACGTGTAACTTGCAGTACGCATAGAAGGGGTCAGCAATATCCTGTTGAGGCAAATAAATTGACCACAGACCATTAAGTTCTGGACTTCAAGCATTCTTAGAACTAGTGCTTTGCAATCTGCTGGGGCAGATAAACTGATTTAGTATACTTCACTCACCTGTTATACCAAAGTGGATCGTAGAATAACTAATCTCTCACTCTACGGCTCATAAAGTTGGGTGGTATACTTTACATCACAACAAACAGTTCTCTATTTCCTCTGATAATAACTGCACACATAGTCTGCTAATATCATTGCGTGCATGCCCACAAATGACATACCAGTAAATTATAAGAGGGACTGCTCTAACACCATGTCACATCAATGTGTTCTCTGCTAAAATGTATCATGTAGGAATTAAGAGAAAAAAGGGGATCACTCTGTTTAATCACATGTTCCTGCTGTTTTGATAAAGGTATTTTTAATTTCAAATTTTGCTCATGTGCAATTGGGCAAGGCTAACAGCAATATAATCTCTGAACTATCAGTGCCATACAAATCAAATGTTCTAATGTCACATTAAGCTCTCCAGGGCCCTACTTCAAATAAGATGTTAGGACAACAACTCTTTCTGAATGGCATCTTCAAATAGCAGCAGCCAATCAGGGAGAAGGATTCTTATCATTGCCATGACACTTCCCATTTTAGCACGAGTTGATATCATGGCAACCTTTCATGAATTGGGCCCACATATTTGTGAAACAAGAAGTCACCTACTCATTGGGTACTGACTGACAGTGCTTCACTCAAGTTTGATAACAATGGAGAGTAGGACTCCTGATTTTCAATTCCCTTTCCCCACCCCCCCCCCACCCCACCCCACCCCCATTCCTGTCCCCTCTCCTCTCTTTGCTTTTTGTGAATAAATGTTTGTTTTAATAGACTTTACCATGCTTTGTTCACCAACTGGCACAGGTGTCAGGAAACTACTTAGTCAAAGAACGGACATGACCTAATCCCCCTAATTCCTATTGTGTTAATCTCTGCCCTCCTTTTGAACTCTGGAGCATCCGCTACACCTGAGTAGACTAGCTACATTGTAACTTTGCGGGTACAATTTGTTCAAGTTTAGATGGATAATGGATGCTGATAAAAAAGCTTGACAAGTTAAAGCTAAGTGCCTGGGTACATAAAGGGTAAAACCCACCTCGTCTGGAGAGGCCTCTGACAGCAATCCTTCCCTCTGGCCACTGACAAGAAAAAAATAACAACAACAACAAACAAACAGAGAAAACAATGGAATGAATAACAAAGCTGAATGACATCCATGCTCAGGATAGTCTGCGTGACTTTACACAAAATCACCACGGCAACTTCTTTAGATGACCAGTTAGGATTCTACCATCCTGGCATACATGTATCTTGGGTTTCATGGAACTGTGTTGCCAAGATGTAATCTGCCTACCATTTCTCTAGTAACCTATGCCTAGACAAAGGAAAATATACTTGGTTGAAAAAAACAGCAACAAATAAATATGAGTTTTGTTTTCCAAATGTACTACAAAATAGCCAAGGATCTATACAGTCTTCATTGCCTTGCCCAGATGTCACATTGCATACTCTTCAACATGCTTTTATAATTCACTTTACTCATCCCAACAATAAAATCCACACTATTACCGAAGCAAAGATGAAGAAATGAGCGGCCAGAGAGAGTCCACTGGACACAAGGCACTCACCATGTGACATGGAAATAGTTTCTGCACATTCCAGCATCACATCCTATGCAGATGCCTGTTTGACTGAAGCGGTCGTCTTCACAGTAGCTACAAGCCTGTTGGATGCATGGCAACAGAAAATGTGAGGGCATTATGCTCAATAATGTGGAAACTGATAACTTGATTTTATGGCCCCAAACTCTGCCGTTATGAAGATGTAAATTAATTTACTGTAAACATTGATATTCTCGCGTGATTAATTTTTCATGACCTGAAGCGGATTAACATACGAGCAGGTTCTTGAATTCGCGCTGTGCAATTGTCAACCCATTGAAAATATGCAGACAAAATTGTTATAAAGATATCTTTGCTGGATTTAGAATTCATGCTTCCCAAAAGTAAAGCCAAATATGCAAAAACTTAATGTGCAGCGAAACTTGTGTCTTTACAGTACTCCAAGGCCTACACAGTCAAGAGACAAAGCAAGGAGAAATACAGAAAGACACAATTTCATGTCAAGTCCCTGAAATATCCACTAATGGCTTTGTATGGCAAAGTGGGTAGTCCCATATTCTCTAATGAGGACTGGATTTTCATAATCAAAGGCCACCATATCTTAAGTGTTTTGGATGGTCGAGTATCCGATGTAGGTGTGTATTTGATTTTGCACAATGCTGAAAAAACAATTTACAACCAAAAAAAAAACAACAACGAACAACTATACTAGAAGAGGTTATGCATTAAAGATACAAGGGACATGACTAAAATGGAACTAAAACAAAACAAAGAAACAAAATAAAATAAAAACATTCGAACACTAGACTTGTTTCTTCATGATAAGGCATAGTTTTGCTATCTCCTGTACTTTCCTGTTTTGTTTTGATTTAGGTTTATCTAGTTCTGGTTTTTGCATTCAAATAGACAGATGCACTTTTAATACTGAATACAACAAATTTTTTAGAGAAAAAAAAAAATTGACAAAAAAAAAGTGATGCCAGCAAAGGTTGCCTACCTTGGCTCCCCATTTGGCAGGTGCCATTTCTGACAGGGTTACCCAACGAAGCTTGGCAACATCAGCAAACGCCACTCCTGGGACATACAGGGCACACACAACATGCACCCATCTGGATAATTGGAAAAAATATTATTAGTTTTCATTACACATATTCTAAATCTATTTTTAAAACAAAACTCAAAATGTAACAATCTGATACAAAAATGTAATCATAAAAGCTATTACAACATAGGACATGTGTACCACAACATATACAACTTAAATGTGTATTGCAGGGATGTGGGAGACCAGAAATGATTTTCTTTGCATTATGTATGATTGGTTATACAGCGCACTCCCGTTATAACGAAATGCTCGGGACCGGCCGTTTTCTTTCGTTATAACGAAATTTTGTTATAACCGAACAAATACAATATAATATAACAAAAACAAGGTAACCATGTATATATATATATATATCATATCATGTTTGTTGAATACTCATCATGCACTGGAAAGCTATGTGAAGTAGAATGGTACCTTTTTAATTTCGTTTGGATATTACATTTAAAAGAGAGCATGAAGTTGTTTTTGTCACACAATAAGTCGTGTAGAAAATGATAGTTTACGATTCTGTTACCATTCGCTATTCCAAAGATTCGTTTCTTACTAAAGTTCGTTACTCCGAAAGACTCTTTGTTCCGAAGTTTCGCCATTCCCGGGAATCCAAAGGTTTGTTCATTATTTCAAAGCTTCGCTCTTTCGACGATTCGTTATTCCGAAAGTTCATAATTTAGATATAAATATTTTATTGTTCGTTTTCCGAAGGCTCGTTGATCGGAAAATGAAATGAATTTCGTCATTCCGAAGGTTTGTAAATGAAAATATGAGAATGGTTCACTGTTCTGTAGGTTTTTTAATCCGACAATGAAATAAGGTTTGTTCTTCCGAAAGAGGTTTGTAAATCAAAAAAAAAAATGCGAAAGGTTAGTTATTTCGTAGGTTCGGTTATCTTAAAACGATTATGAAGTTCGCGATTCCCAAGTTTTGTTAGTGGACACACCTTTTTTCACCTTTGGATTAACGAAACTTTTTTTAATGTTCCGATGAACGAAAGTTTAGAATTGCTATAATTTCCTGACTAACCAACCGTCA
Source organism: Diadema antillarum (assembly GCF_040938485.1). Classification (NCBI taxonomy): domain Eukaryota; kingdom Metazoa; phylum Echinodermata; class Echinoidea; order Diadematoida; family Diadematidae; genus Diadema; species Diadema antillarum. Next base: position 4,120,760 of record NW_027270927.1, on the reverse strand, counting down.
TAATAAGAACCACATCTCATTGTCGGTTTAACAAACTTTAGTAATACACTTAAACGAACTGTTTGAAAAACGCCAAAATGTTCGTAATAACAAACCCTATTTCATTTCCGAACCAACGGACATTTAGGTGTATAATAATCTGTGTGTTTTGTAATAAAGTACAGCTGTACCTTTGGAACAATAAAACGAACCTTGTTTAATTTCAGATTATTGTATTACAATAATGCAAGTCCCGCTCGGAAACTGTGCAGGACACAAGGAGCGAACACGTAGGCCTACACAGTGATGTGAAGCGTTCGCCCATGCAGAGACGCTATAAATGCTAATTCCGCTACGTATTTTCGGAAGCGATTCGCATTTCGTTTAACAGAGCACATTTCTTTTGTTTTTCTTTGTCAGTGGTGCTCAGAAAAGATTTCGTTATAACGGAAATTTCGTTATAACCGTGTTCGTTATAAATGAATTTTGTACCACAGACTTCAATGGCCATAATTTTGGGACCAGAAGTTTTACTTCATTATAACGAAATTTCGTTATAACCGTGTTCGTTATAACGGGAGTGCACTGTACCAGATTCCTAAAGAAAATTGGAAAACCCTTATATCTTGGTCGTATTTACCTGGGAACACATAAATTGAACTCCTGAATTAGGGTTTATTGTCTTGAGAGAAGCTGTTTTTTTACGGAAAAACACCTGATTTAATATTTTCCACCATCTCAATAATCTTCATAAATAAAAGTAGAAACAAGTAGGGAATACTCTTCATTGTTTATTGTCTACTTGTTACTCTCTTGGAGTCATGTCTGCAGAAAATATACTGTTGACAAGCAGAACTGAACTGGAATAGATTTAGTGTGCTACAATAATGCCATGTTTTTGATGTGATGAGTTCTGTTGTGCCAACTGGTGGATGGACAGAAGTGCACCGAACTTGCCTGTGAACAAGGACTAGAATAGCCTCACACACACAAAAAAAAAAATCTTTGGAGGTTTCTGCAGTGGTATAACATTTAGTACTAGAAGGCTTAATAGTGCAACATGCATTCTTCCTTGGGTATATGTGGCCCTGAAAAGGGCCTGCCCACTCCTGATGTTTAGGTTAGCATGTTCTTATCATTCCAGCCATTCTCTTGAAAATGGTAAGAACATGCTTATCGAATATCGGGAGTGGGTAGGCCCTTTCAGGGCCACATACATACCCAAGAAAGAATATGATGTGCACCATTAACCCTATTTTAACTGGGCTATTTGAGATCAAGTTTTTACTGAGGGGGGGTCAATTTGACCCCCCTTCAGATCTCAGCCGCCGACAGCGCAATCGTCGCAAAATCTTGCCTGAACATACTAGAGCCAGATGTCAACGACAAGATTACATGGTCATACAATAGAAAAATGTTGATTTTATATTTTTTAATGAATTAATTATGCAAATCATATTTTCACCTATAACTCCATCAAAAAGACTGAAGGATTGCTAATTTTTTGTGTCAGAGTCTCTCCAGACAGATCGAACAATTTTCTTGCACAAAATTGCGCAATCAAAATCAGTTTTTGGTTTTTTTTGTTTTGTTAATTTCTTATGTATCTTTTTGTTTTCTATTGCTTTTTGCCAAAATTTGTTGCAAGCACTTTTTCAAGCTTATCTACATTAGAATTTATTAATTTCAACGGTTAAATGTTGAAATAATCTAATCTATATCAATCAAACAAAAAACACAATCATGAATTTGAGCTGTTTTCGGGTTGACATGCATATGTAAAACATTGCGTAACTTCAGAAAGGTGTACCCGGACGTCGCAAATTTGGTCTCAAATTATGTGGGAGACTTCAATGAAAAAAGTCATGAAACGACGCGGCAAAATCTTTGCACGTTGCGGAATCGTGGCGCGAAATGTCGAGAGGGGGGTCAATTTGACCACCCCTCCCTCCCCAGTTAAGATAGGGTTAAGACTTCACACATCTTTACACTCATAAATGTATTTCTAAATTGCATGCAAACTTATTTCAGTAACATATAAATAGCACTGATTTATGACTTGAAATGGACTGCTGTCTTGCATACTCACCTGCCAGCATCAGTTTCTTTGAAAATCCCTCCAAGATTCGGGCATAATTCACAAGTCTGCAGTTGAACAAACAACACTTCAAAACTTAACAAAACACAAGGGAATGGACACTCAAAAAGCATTGACATTCAATTACATACCTGCTACAATTTCTAACAAATTAGTTGTGTATCCATTAGATGGACAAAAGTTCTCTCCACTTTTGTAGGATGTAGTTTGACCTAAACAGGATCATTTCTCACGTGCATCATCTAAATTTTGTGCAAGGATAATCATTAAAGCTACTAGAAAGACAAACTGCTCTGCACTGCTTAAGATTTTTCTTCCTGTTTCTTTTCTTTCCTGAAGTTTGTGAGGAAACAGTGAAGGCAGAATTTCATTTGACCACCTTCAATACTTATGAAACATAAAGAAATGACGCTGCTCCTTCACTTCCAAACAATTGCTAAAATATCCACATAAGTTCAATCAGGCACTAAATAATGATAGACTTCCTTTACATTTCCTCTCTCTCTCTTCTGAGGTGAAGATGTATGCTTACTGGGTTTGCCACGCCAGCCTTGCAGGGGTCACAAAACCAGGGCTCAGTGGAGCTGGCCGTCTGAGTGCTGGACGTGGAGTCTGCATCACTCTGGTGTTCACCGTAGCAACCTATAATGGGAGAGGCACAGATGAGGAACCAAGCAATGAGGTTTAATATCCTTCTTGCACACAAGTAGCACAGCTCTAGAGGAGAAAGAAATCAATATGACAAGAGAACTAGAAATCAAATAGAGGGAACACTGCTTCACTGATTTTCACCACAGGTTACTGTACTATATGTTGGTTTATCTGTTAGTTTTTTATTCTGTTTTGTTTTGTTTTGTTTTGTGCTTTCTACAAAGAAATCATGTTTCAAATTCAAGTCAGTATTGCATTCTGTACAATGTAAATCACAAGATTTATAGAAAATTATCAGCCATCCAATCAATTAAAGGGGCATTCCAGATGATTTTCATAATTTCACCTTATGTAGCACATATAGATATATGGAATTTATTGAGATCCTTGAGCAAAGACCAACACTCTGAAAGATCTTAAACACAGAACACTGAACAATGTTGATGACATCGGAGGCTCACATATTATAGAAATGTAGCACTGTAATTCCATTACAGTATCGCTTGCTTAACAAGTTCACCTGTGTGAAATCTATGCATGCTTTCTTCTTTTGTTCCGCTTCCTTGAGCCCCGACTCATGCATTCTTATGGTGAGGCTGCCATGTCATCATCCTTGTCCATAGGAATTGGTTATAACCTTTGAAATCATTCTCATTCCTCACCCCAATCACTATAAATTTTGAGACTCTGTACTCAGTATAACTAATTTATAGTTGTTCAAATGCAAAATTCTGAAAATCATCCGGAGGTCTCCTTTAAACCTCTTGGTTACAGGAAGCAGATGTGCCCTGCTGCCAATCTAGGGGAGATAGCATGTCTCATTTAAAGCTCACAAAGATAACACTGAAATTATATTAAATATTTCATTTATTACTCCCTATAGCACAGTCCTTACCTTCGTGTACAGGCACGCCACACATATCACATTCCACAATCTCATCTGTGTCCTCACTGTGGGGAAAATGTAAGCAAACAGACTCAAAATCAGCAATGTAGACTAAATGGTCCAAATTTACGAAGGTGGTACAATCTTGTCCATGGTTTAAACAATGGACAAAGACCATGGGGCGCTGAGTGTCACATGGAATATTTTGTTACAAAATCAGTCATTTCGTTGGACGAAATGTTTATAATGCTACGAAATGTTGTCATTTCGTTACAAAATAATCATTTCGTTGACGAAATGACCGGTTTCTTAACGAAATATTCCATGCGACACTTGGCGCCCCATGGTCTGTGTCCATGGTTTAAACCATGGATAAGTATTGTACCACCTTCATGAATTCGGGACAAAGAGAGTCCTGAGCTGAATTCACATGGGGAACAATGCGAAAAAAGTAGATTTGAAGGAACATGCAAAGGCACTATAGGGCCTACACAGTCATACACTGTATCTTAGTATTATACTATGACTGTTTAATCCTGGATCAAGATTATGCTCCAGTCCACAAGGTACCAAAAATTAATCACCTGTTCCATCAACCACAGTTGACCTGCTCCGAAAAGTTCACAAAATCCAATCTTACCTCTTCAGGCAATATTATGAATAGACTAATGAACAACAAACATCAACAAAGACATCAAAATAACCTATTTCAGTTCCCCTACTGCCTTTTTTACGAGACAATTCAAGAGAGAGCTACGAATGATTCTACAAATGGAATGTTGAAGATTCTACCTTAAATATGGACTTTCATATAACACAGCACCTTGCTCATGAATGATATGCCTTCACTTCTGTAATCTTACCTTACTTCACCCAGACACACCGAGCAGATGACGATCTTCAGTTTGTCCAGAGAACGACCTTCTGAAATTGGCTGAAAATGATGGGATGTCACCTAGTTATCACCAAACAACTCAATACTTTCTCTATCACCTTGGATATGACATGATACAGACACTTGGTTTGCTCTATTTCATATCAAAAGTCAGACTAAGAGAAATGCCACCCCTTTTTGTGACCTCTTCCCCTTTGTACCCCTCCCTCAAATATGAACTGAATAATTCTATGTGACTACCCAGCTTAAAACCCCAAAAGTCACCGATTAGGATACACTGCAAAGGACCAAACTAGTCATTTGGGTCTACCAACTCAGATTCTCAGTAGTTTATCTTACCAGGGAGACTTCATCTCTCCTCTACCTACTGTCAAAATTTGGCGGCTTAAAACAAAACTGAAATCGAGATATCAGCAGTTTTTCTGGACCATATTTGTCAGACAAGCACTGCTTTCACTGTGATTTTCATTGATATTTCTGCACAGCACGCCTGAGCGACCCTAATCTTTATATCCTCTTTTATCCCTTTTCTATTAAACTGCACTTCCTATCAAACTCTCTCTTATTTCAATTACTTCTTTAATGAGTGAGGCTGGTCCAATTTTAACAAGTTATACATTATTTCAAAGCTTAGAGGTTACTCTTTTAGACTATGTAGAAAAGTGAAAATTCATTTTGAGGATTAAATACTTTTTGTGGGTTTTGAGCCCGGCTGTCAGACAAGTGGGAGTGGCAGAAATTACACATACCGGTTGGGAGCCTCCTTTTTTGGTCTTTGCTCTTGAAATCAGCTGACCAACAGTCAACTTCTGCTCACTATCTGAGTATGTTGAATCCTTGTCTGTATCACTGCTCTCATCATCATCTTCTTCTTCACTGTCGTCATCTTCGTCCGATTGGTCCTCGTCGCTGCTGCCCAAGTCTCCACCATCATGAGAACCACCAGAGTCTGTTGATAACAAAGTAGTGCAGGTACATTGTAAAAATGTATCAAAGAGGGGCAAAGACACCCCTGTGTCCTTTATGTGTCCTCTGTCCCATTACGTTAACAGCACTGTATACGTCATTTATTTAGCAAGTCTAAATTTTCGTAAATCAGGACATCACAACGATTTCGCGAGTTCTTTACTGAACGGAGAAATGCATAGGTGAGCGTCACATTCATAACGGGATCAGAGTTATTATCTTCATGTCTTTAATTTCGCGAATGGCACCCGACTTGCAAAATTCAGGAAATACTTGGTGTATACAATATTCAATGACAAAGCGAATGACCACCAGTTACTGCATACTGCTTGCATTCAGCTTTCTTTTGTAAACAAGTAATGAGTCAAGTTAAGTCTCCCCTCCCCCCCCCAAAAAAAAAGTAAACAACTAAATCAAAGAACACTCTAGCATAATTGACAAGGTATGTTGACAAGGATGTTTGATAGCCAGTATTCATTCTCAAGAGTTTTGTGCCCTATGCTTCTGCCCACCTCTGTCTGTGCAGTGCCACTGTGTATCCCGCATGCCACATTATTCTGAGACCACAATGCATGAGTGCATTTTGGAAAGCATTATGTTTCACAAAGGCATGCAACTTTTTATAAAAGTATTTATGGTAGAAATGCAAAAACTGTAGAGAAAATTGCAGCTTGCTCTTTCTCTTGCAAATGGCCATTATTCACAACCTAAAAACACACTCTAAAATTGTATTCTCAGTCACGATCACACATTGGTCTGGAAAGTACCCCTACATTAGTATTTTTCTTATAAGACACATCCTCTCCAGAAAATTAGAATACATTAATGGTATTGAAAGAATCCCTATGAATCACCGCTATTCCGTCACCATGCATCACAAGCTCTATGTACGGTGGCATATTGGGATCTTTCGATGATCGGTTGGCAAGCCGTCAACTGAGACAGGCAGGCGAACATGGTACAGTGCACTCCCATTATAACGAACACAGTTTTAACGAAATTCCAGTTATAACGAAGTAAAAATTTGGGCTGCAATGTCATCCACTCTTTGTATTTCTATTGTTTATTTGTTCAGTTACAACGAAATTCCGATATAACGAAAAAAAACTGCCGGTCCCGAGGACTTCGTTATAACGGGAGCACACTGTAGACAAAGGGTTAAGCTACCTACCACTTTCACGGTCACCTTTAAATTCAAAGTCACTGTCACTGTCACTGTCACTCAGGCCAAAGTCGATCTGAAGGAGACGATGGTCGACAGGCTTCACTCTGCGTTTCTTTGGGTCCCTTTGGTCTGCATTTTAGGAATGAACGGGGCATTTACAAATATTTATTCTGAGCAGAGAGACAAAATCAATCCACATTGTCAAGAGACTAAATTTCTACATTTTATGCAATATCAACGGAATGGTTCCTTTGGTATAATACAAGTAGCTCAATAACTTGGTACTCAGCGCGATACACTGATGCCTTTCACTTTCAACACATCCTTTGGAGATGCTTTGAGGAACCTTAGCTAGAATGCAGATTCACGATTTGTGCTTTTTGTTATCACATATAAAAGGCTACTGGTCTTGTCACACTTGATATTTACAAACTTAAGGAAGAAATTAAAGTAAAAGCTAGTATGAATAGATGTGCACACACACAAAAAAAAACAACAACAGCAGAGCAGTATTAGATACTTCTTCGTCTTCTACTTCTTCTACTTCAGGATCCATCACTTAAATGTAGCGTCAAGAGGACTAGTGAGTGTCCCGTGCAGTGCAGGTAGACTGTGCTTATAATACAAGGTGCAAGTAAAAAGCCACATCATTCAGTGGTTGAGTGATGTGAGTGCACCCTTAAAGGCTTCTATTGATAAGGAAGCCAGGATGCTGATTGGGAGCGCACTCCATGCCAGTATAGTCCTTGGGGGGAAAAAGATTTCTGGTACAGCCGGGTTCATGCAGGTACAGATTTGAACTTGTTTGAATGATAATTTCTAGTGTTTGTAGAGGGCATGGGTGTCAAGAGATGGTCTGTGTTGACGGCTACCTTGTTGTCCTTGAAGTTGTAGAGGAAATATGAAATTGTATATTGTCAAATGTGACATTGACAACTCTTTTTTCAGAATAATTTGTGTTGTACACCACCTGGTACCTGCAAATAAGGCTCATTAATTCAATCTACAGGTCACTGCTAGATATCATTCTTATCTCAAGCCTGCTGCAATGTTCACTCAACAAGATGTAGCATTTACTTTTCATACACTACATGCATGGTAAATGGTTTAACCAGATGATCTACCACTGCTGTGCCAAACATCTCTAGTGCTATCACAAAGCCTGCGATGCTTTTTCAAATGCTTGTGTACGCACACACTGCACTAGGCTCTGTGTTGGGATCAGATTAGGTCCAGGACAAATTAGTCATTTATCTTAGCAGGTTTAACATAAATTGTGCAATTACTAGATTTTGTTAACATCTGCCATCACCATGTCAAGTATAGGTACCTGTGTCATTGGAGGATGTTATTGCACATTCAAGAAAAATCCAGAAATAAAACTTTTTTTTTTAAAACTTGAAATACATCACAATGGATTCCCTTCACACAGAGCACCAAGTCCGACTTTGATTGAGATTACTAACGGAAGTTTAATATATGCATCACTCATTTTGGAGGCAGACACAGGGATGAGACGTCTCGAGGGCCAAGCTGGGTTTAAAAAACGTATATCATCTCAAAGTCAATGCAGTTCCCAGTATAAAGGGGCAATCAGCTCGCCTCGAGCTTGCAGTTGCATGAATGCCATCAACTTCAAATTGGACTTAAGAAGCGCCACAGCCAGTGCCAGTGGTACATGAGGCAACTGAAACTGAAGGCAAGTACTTCAAGAAGCCCACAAATTAAACTACAAGCCAGGTCTGTACAGTGAACCGTCGGAACAGAGGATTGCAGAGTAAATTTGTACACAGAGGTTTATATATGAATTACAAGTTTCAAAAATTTTGATTGAAGACTTTCTCAGGAGGAAAATCATAATTACCGGGTATGTGAAAAAAAAAAAAAAAACTTGCATAGATGCACCCAGTGTCTCCATGAGGTACAGTTTTGAAATTGGTCCCGACAAGCTTTGGAAGAATGAACCCATTAGATAGCCTACATGTACTCTTAAAAGATTGATGCCATCCCACCTGCCAATGCTATGACCCAGCAAACTACAAGCGTTTACAATTTATCTACAAATCTAGACCTGAATGCAGCTGTAGAGGCTTAAATCCTGTATTCAGTATCATCCATACTGACCACAGGTATCCATTCCACAGGTACATTGTGTTATCAAAAAGTTCATGTTGACACTCCATAATTTTGAAAACATTTTAATAGGTTTTGAACATATAAATAGACGATCAATTCTTCTTGGGACAAACTTACACATTGCTTTGTACAGGAACTGCACCTCCTCTGGTTCATCACTTGCCCCATTGGTCTCCATGTCATCCATGGCTGGCGTAGCTATGATGCTCTTGCTTGTTGCACTCTGTCAAAGACTCGACCTATAAAGTACATGCGATGATGTTGTGAAATTCATCATACTTAGTGTAGACTCTTATGTAATGTACAGGGTCTACCTACAATTTGTATTAATCCTGGGACGCTCCATTGGCAAAGTGGGCCTGGGAGCGTGCTCAGGCTGGTTGCAGTTTATTTTATGCTACAGTCAGTAGAGACTTGACTGAAAGCACTGGAACATTCACACAGTATCAGTAATCACAGCAAAATGTAATTAGGCTTAACGTTAGCTAGATCACCACCAAGGAAGGAGAAGGTTATGCTTTCGTCGGTGTTGGTTTGTTTGTCTGTTTGCAAAATAACTCAAAGTTGTGAACGGATTTGAATGAAACTTGCAGGAAAAGTTCATAACATTGACACAAGAAACATGATTCAATTTTTGTAGTGATCTGGGAATTTTTATGGATTTTTGAATGATTCTTAATCTTTTTGGCAGACAGGATCAGTAAACTTGGCAGTTCAAGCTGCAAATATTTGAGACTTGCATAGATACTGTAAAGCGCGTGATTTGGTCAGGTGATTGCATCGCCACATAGCTGGAAGGTGATGACATTTATTTATATATATAAAAGCACAAGGATTCTATTTTGGAAAATTGAAAGATTTCCAGCATGGTGGGTATAATGGATGAAAATGAGCTCCTTGGTAGAGGTTTGGGCTCTGTTATGTTAGCATAGTGAATAATTGTTTCTGACATCAACAATGCTGAGCAAACTCCAAACAATAGCCACTTCCACATGAAAGCATTGCACAGTGCAAGATGCTGATGATGCACCGTATGACTATCATCAACAAGAGTATAATGGACATCCCTCCGGCATCGCTGATCCCAGTAACAACATCACTCCGTGAACACACCCATCAATTCCAGATACCCTTTGAACAGATTCTTGTCTACCAGAGATCAGGTTATGGAACATGTATCCTGCCAGATGCAGACTGGCAGAAGAACTAGTCAGCACCACCACCATGCACCACCTTTGATCTGCAAATCTCTTAAAGCATGAGGTGCAGAACATCCTGCTTCATTAATACTAGTCTAGAGGAGTATTGTTTTTAGCTGTACATAGACAAATAGACCTATGATAAAGGAATGTTTTTTAAAAGTCACTGTCTATATAAATAATACACCACACCAGACCTGCCATTTGTGCCAAATAGTCCGAGTTGGCCCTTGCGCCTATACACAGCCTAACTATACACAGCCCAGTCGCTGTATAAATAGCAACAGGGCGTCTGGTCAGGCTACCCCCCTAGTGATGACTCGAGTCTGAGCATGACTAGAAATAATGTGAACTATGTAAATCTGACGTTGGACTGTACAATTAAGTTCTGCACTGCACTGCACTGCCACTGCCCTAGCACTGCAGAGGAGGGTCTGCCGAGTGCTGTAGACCGACCACCAATGCCAAATGGTTATGTGCACTAGAACCTGTTCTACAGTCTACACAAACATTTTGTCAATCTCTCACATTCACATGCTATCTTAGGCTCCATTCTATAGCTATTCCCCTAACCCCTGCGCTGGCCCCTGGCCTGGCCCTGGCCCTGAATGGATCATGTGGATGGTGGAGGAAATTACGAAAACTGACATTCTGTCAAGATTCTGATGACAATTAGAGTACAGATGTATATATTTCACGGCCTATTTCACTGTATTTTCAGCCAGTGTAAGCTCAGTGTCAAGTAGAAGTGAGTCAAAGCACAGCTACACTGAATTATCCTACATGCTGTTTAATTTGTGACCGTGCACCTCAAAACGAACATAAAGTCGCACACACTGATTTTGCGTGAGGACTGAAAATAAGTGAAATGGGTCAACCTAGCCGAACTTGACTTTTTCCTATTTTCTGAAAGAGCGGATCTTTCTTTACATTATGCTAAAATTTGGTATCATAAAACGGGCAGGAAAATGTGTTTTTTAGCAGTTTATCTCGAACATTTTTGGTAGAATAGTGTGATTAGGTGTGTCTTCAGAATCCCTTTTTCATTTCTGAAAAACCTTGTCCACACTCTTCACTTTCAACTCTAATAAGTTTTGAAAAGATAGTGCTACTGCTTTTAAAGTTGGCATTAATTATGTACAGAATGTGTTAATGAGGCATGCTTAATTTCAGTTTAATCTGATAATCGCTTCATTGTTGTTGCTCTGGTGGTTTACTTCCTGTTTTTTGTCCCATTCATCGCACAGCCAGCACGGTTTGGTAAAGATTAAGCGCTTGAATAGACACTGTACTTCAGAGCCTCTTTTCTCAGTTCACACTTTTCCTGAGTATGTGCTTTCTTTCCAATATTTAGATAGGTTAGGAGAGTCCATTTGATTTGAGTTATACGTCATTTTAAAGCTTAAAGACTGCTCTTTCAGAATATGGTCTTAACTAAAAAATTCATGTCTGGCGACTTTTTGTTTGTTTTGAGGTGCAGGGTCACATTTGATATTAAAATGTCATGAGTTTACATTGTGAGCTGCATGCAGCATACAGGTAGAATAGGCCTACTGCCATCCGGATCCGCAGCGCGCAGCCAGCCAGCCGCACCAGGCCTACCGCCTACCAAATACCGGTACACAGCATACGGCCTTATAAGAGCACGGGCATGCACGACCATGTTACTGTAAATTGACCTGCACTTACATTACTAGACTCGAGTGGCGTGTAACCAACCTCATTCTCAGACTCCACTCCAGCCTGAGCCAACCACCGTATCAAATTCTTTTATTTGTTCGGTACGTCTATGAACTGCCATTTTTTCTTTTTCGTTATTAAAAAGTACAAATTAAGCGAGAACAACGTACCTCAGCTCCAGGGGTCACCGCGACGGATCAAGTCGTGTGGGTGCATAATTTTACAGCGAAATTAAAAACGCACGGTGGCCGGGGGACGAGGACTCGATGACCGGACCGAAGAATGTACTAAAAGCTGTTATTTTCGCGTACAGATATTTTCGCGAATGACGAGGTCGGGGACATTTTCGCCAGATGTTGTTTTCGCGAATTGACACGCGGCTGTCGTACGTGTTCTATACCCAAAGATTCGCGGTCTGATAACATTGACTTGCGAAAATAACAGCTCATACAAGAGAATACAAGTACGTGCGTGAGAGCGTAGTATGGACTGAAGTTGTCGGCTATTTTTTTTTTTTGTTACCATAATATACTAGTATCACGAAATTATGTGTAAGCTTGCAGTCGTGAGGATGCCAATTTCAGGCCAATAATTTTGGTTGAGGTGAGAATTCAGTTTTTACCTTTCTGCACGATGCTTAAAAAGCACTCCTTATTATGAAGTGTTAAACAGCATACAATTTTAAGAGAAATTCAAAGTTTACAATAATGATGAAAAGCGGTTTTAAAATGACTGAGATATTTGAAAACAAAGTAAAATAAGCAAAGCTAATGCATGTAAAAGGTGGATCCCGCCTATTATTAAGATAACTTTTTTTTGAATATCTCGGCCATTTCAAAAACAATTTTCATCTCTTAAACCTTGAATTCCTCTTAGAGTTAACGCTCTTACATACTTCATCCTGTCCGGTTGGCCCCTACTAAGGGGTGTTGGACAGTATACACGAAGAAGAAGAAGAGGTTTCTTATTATCTCCACACACAGGCACAAAAAAAAAAAAAAAATGATCAAAATAAGTTGGAAACCTGAAGCCCCATCTCAACCGAAACTGTATCATCCCTTTTGAATACCAGTAGGCCTACTTATAGTATAACACTCGCTAAGTATGCCGCTATGTCTGAATATTACTCTTCACATCGTCGCCAGAAGGTAGCCATGGGTGGCCTGAATCACGGGGACTCATCTCCGATGCGATGAGACCGTCTCGGACAGAGTCCATCAGCAACTAGTGGCATGGCGGCAAAGTATGCGTTGAAAAGAGATATTCTCATATTAACAGCCAGTTAGAAGATAAGATGATGGGCCTGTATACCCACTTTATTATAACTTTAGGGAAACTTGTCGCTTCTGGACAAGTACTGAACTCGTACAAGGGCAAATCCAGGAATTCCGAAAAGGGGTGGGGCGCCGAGAAGCATTTTTGGTGCCACTTTCGGGTTTCGTCAGCTGACAAGCAAAAATAAAAAAAAAGAGGAAAAAAAAAGAGAAACAAACTTCAGCGCTATATTCTGCTGTCACTATCGGCTGACAACAAAGGCGCCGGAAGCGGGGGAGGGGGGGGGGGGGGGGGCAAAACGAGTTTTTGCCCTCCCCCCTCAAGTGCCCCCTGCATGTAACAAATAATTAATCAATTATTTAAAGACCAAACAATGAAGGCGCTTTTCTTGTCTAAAAGTTGTCAATTTTATTTCATAACTGAAAATTTTCGGCCCTAACAGATCGAAAATCATAATTCATTATTAATACACATAATTTAGTATCTGTACACTAATATTTACTTATGAGTAAATTTAGTGTATAGATGGTAGCCTCACGTCCTCAAAACGAGTTTTTGCCCTCCCCCCCTCAAGTGCCCCTGCGTGTAACAAATAATTAATCAATTATTTAAAGACCAAAATGAACAATGAAGGCGCTTTTCTTGTCTAAAAGTTGTCAATTTTATATCATAACTGAAAATTTTCGCCCCTAACAGATCGAAAATCATAATTCATTATTAATACATGTAATTTAGTATCTGTACACTAATATTTACTTATGAGTAAATTTAGTGTATAGATGGTAGCCTCACGTCCTCAAAACGAGTTTTTGCCCCCCCCCCCTCAAGTGCCCCTGCATGTAACAAATAATTAATCAATTATTTAAAGACCAAAATGAACAATGAAGGCGCTTTTCTTGTCTAAAAGTTGTCAGTTTTATATCATAACTGAAAATTTTCGCCCCTAACAGATCGAAAATCATAATTCATTATTAATACATGTAATTTAGTATCTGTACACTAATATTTACTTATGAGTAAATAATTTAGTGTATAGATGGTAGCCTCACGTCCTCGAGTATGCCCCCTGAAACATACCTTTAGTAAACCTTTATACATTTTTCCTTTCTTCTATGCTTTTTAGCAACATAAGAATAATCTTCAGTGCTCGAACAATGCGATCATGTTCAAGCTTTTAATGAATACATTTCAGACGAATGGCAATGTGCCCGTACAAAAAGTAAAATGAACAGTTTTCATAAGTTATGATGATAGTCCTTCGCAGTGATGTTTGTTGTACTCTCTAAAAAAAATCGAGTGAAAATTTTCACTCTAAAAAGAGTGAATACAAAAAAGAGTGAATTTCGAGTGAAATTGGAGTGAATTTTGAGTGAAAATGCTCATTTTCACTCATTTTGGAGTGACGTCAGGGATCACTCGAAGATTTTGGAGTGATCCCTGACGTCACTCCAAAATGAGTGAAAATGAGCATTTTCACTCAAAATTCACTCCAATTTCACTCGAAATTCACTCTTTTTTGTATTCACTCTTTTTAGAGTGAAAATTTTCACTCGATTTTTTTAGAGAGGAATACTATGCCAGTAGTAATTCCCTAGAAATTTGAATAAGATATTCTGTAAACGCGACTTTTACACTCTGTTTTTGTGTGTGTGTGTGTGTTTACAAAAAGTCCCGACCGTGATACCCCCTCCCACACCCTCCCCCGCTCGGTCGATTCGCTCCCTCGCCGAGGATCTCACACCGTCACATCAATGTACCTCCGTATGTTGTAATCATAGTCCTTAAAACTATTTTTTTTTCGCCATGTTTAATGCCTAAAAATCTGCTGTTAAATGCTCTATAAACGCGACTTTTGTATATCCTCTGTTTTTACAATCGTCCCTACCGTGGGAGGGGGATATCCCCCTCCCATCACACCCTCGCCGAGGATCTTACATCGTCACATAAAAATTTAATGTATCCCCGTATATCATTAATCATTCCTTCGCACTAATTTTTCCACTATGTGTAATTTCCTATAGAAATGTGCTTTTAACAAAATGCTCTATAAACCGACTTTTGTACTCCGTAAATGGTACCCCCGCTCGGTCGCTTCGCTCCCTCGCCGAGGATTTCACACCGTCACATAATGTGCCCTCGTCGACATTTTGGCCCCCCCCCCCAAAAAAAAAAAAAAAAAAAAACCCAACATTCAAACAAACAACAACAACAACATATTGTTCCGGCGCGCTTGGCTGACAAAGATGGTTTCTTTAAAAAATCAAAGGAGGTGGGTGCCCCCTTTCATTTTTCGTTTTATTTCTTATGTTTATAAGGGGTGCCCGGGGCGCCCCCTTTGGATCCCTTTATGCCGCATGTTGTATCTAAATTAATTCATTGTTGTTGGTAAAACATGCAGCTACACGAATAAATGGGTGTCTCATAATATATATATATTGTCATTATTTTGGACAGTGTTGGGCGACATGCATGGATGTAAATTCCGGGAGCTATGTATGGGGGGATGCACCCCCCCCCCCCATCCCGCTCTTAAAGGAGGGGTGATGGCTTGTACAATCACCCCCCACCCCATATATGCAACCCCCTCCCGTTGGAAAAAAATGAAAGAAAAAATAAATGTGATTGTATTAATTTCGGCATAAGGACCTAGGATGATATACATATGACTTTCGATCGCACACCCGCCTATAATGACAGCTAAACAGAGCTGAACAGGTCTATTTTTTTTTTGAGGGGGGGAGGGGGTCTTTTTCTATAATACATGCACAATTTTCTCGCTCGCAAAATATTGACGTAATCGTGGTCCAGACGTTGAAAACGTAAAATGTCATGTCAGTACTTATAGTATACTTTGGTCCTATATGTGACGTATTATATGCTGTGACGCATGCCACTCGGGACCATGTACTACAAATGGAACTCTTTCCATTTAAATAAATTATGGTCATATCATATACTCATATAACACAGCGGCTTGCTCTCTGCAGGGGCGGGTCCAGGAATTCCGTAAAGGGGAGGCGTCTTCATACCAAATTCCACTTTTTATTTCATTTGTTTTGGAACAACGATCCGCCACTGCTTTGATACTATAAACCTTGCAGCACAATCGGAGAGAGAGAGTGAGAGAGAGAGAGAGGGGGGGGGGGGGGGGGGAGGGAGGGGGAGGGAATGAAGGAAGTGGAATGAAAGAGAAGAAACAGGCAAAGAAAAGTGAATGCCTCTAGAAAAAAAAAAAATATCGCCGCTGCCAAGACCATGAATTAATGCACGTTTGTTCAATCTGCTTTTTAAAGACACATTAATGAACGGGTCTATTTTTTTTTTTTTTTTTGGTCTTTTTCTGTGTATGCACAATTTTCTCGCTCGCAAA
The DNA here is from genome assembly GCF_040938485.1 of Diadema antillarum. Lineage (NCBI taxonomy): Eukaryota > Metazoa > Echinodermata > Echinoidea > Diadematoida > Diadematidae > Diadema > Diadema antillarum. The sequence goes on along the minus strand of NW_027270927.1, from coordinate 4,104,460 downwards.
ATATCGACGTAATCGTGGTTCAGACGTTGAAAACGTAAAATGTCATGCCAGTACTTAGTACCACTTTGGCCCTATATGTGACCTGCTGTGACGCATGCCACTCGGGACCATACAAACAGTGGAACTCTTTCCATTTAAACTAGAAATGTCGCTAAGTCGATCGACTGTTATGCCTCCGCCATAATGCATGATTCTCCTAGTAGGTCTATAGTACATGTGGACAATGTGTGACTACATTTTCACAAAATTGGCAAAATGTTAAAATGACAAGTTTTTCACAAATGTGTTGAATGTTCACCTTCCTATATAGGTTTAATTGGATGAATAGGAGAGCATGTATTTGGGGATTTAAGGATTTTAACTTGACTTTGACCTATTCATAAGTTTATGCATTAAGTAATTTTCAAGGCATGGAGAAAAAGTGCAATTTCTGTATTGAAAAGTACATTGTTACCAAGCCTTTGACCCTAAAATTCATAGGATGATCACTGTCAGGCAGAACAGATAACTTGAGCCACTTCTGAGATACGGAGGAAAAAGTTAGTTCAGCACTTTCCCTTGATCTTTGACATTTTGACCTTTGAGGCCCCCCCCCCCAAAAAAAAAGTTTCCAGAGAATCCATTAAGTTATACATGCATATACCAAGTGTAAAAAAAAAAAACTAATAATCCTGCTGGCATTACATAAATATGAGGGAAATAGTAAAATTTTGCAGTGTGGCCCTTGACCTTTGACCCCATGAATCCTAAATTCTCTATAGATAATCACTGCCAGTCAGGGCATGTATAATACATAGGCCCTTTATGTTCCATGAAGATACCTTGAACAATTTCCAAGGTACGGAGAAAAAAAATAATTAAAAGTTTTAATATTTTTACTTGACCTTTTGACCTTTGACCTTTGACCTCACGACCCCAAACTTTCACCAGAGAATCTTTATTGGGTAATACATGTATACACTATAAGTTTCAAAAAAATATCTTCCGGCATTGCATAGATATGGTAGTGAAATTTTACGTATGAACTTTTGACCTTTGACCTTGAGCATGTGCACCCAAAGGTTGGTAGGCACAACTTTAGGGGAGAGCGGGGAGAAGTGGGACATTATTTCAAGTTCGCCAATTTTCTTCTTATATCTTTTTATAGAAGAGATGATTACATTTTCTTTTGGGCTTGCATGAAGGTTCATATGGTAGGTTACATAAAGAGCTATAAACTGGGGGTGGCACTGTTCTCAATTTTCTGCAGTTAATGAAAAGAAAAAACCTTATTTTGGGGGAGAAGTTGACCCACCCGTGGGTAAAGTGGGACAACGGCAAGGGAGAAATGGGACGGTGTTGGTAAAGTGTGACATCCTATAGAAATGTCGGAAATGTCAAAGTTGGAAGGCGTAATGAAACATTGGTAATGAAAACAGTCAAACATGCTTTCAAATTATCTCTGTTTTAACAAAACAAGTTTGAACGACATGTTTGAAAATCTCAACTTTTTTTTTACATGTAATGCTATTATGAGGGACAAATGGGACACGTTGTCCCAATTGTCCCTCACGTGGCATATACATAAATATGTACGACTGCTCAGTAACCATGCAGGCATTTGTCAAAAACAAGTTATATTAGTTGCATATCAATAAGGCTCACCACCAGCTTCAATTGTGCCCTTGAAATCATGAATACAAAGACAACAGGTTAATTAACCTGATTTCAAAAAAATATCATATTTTGGGGAAAATTTTCAATAGCATTTTATACATACTTAGAATTTGCCGAACTGCATGGCTTTCTTAGTGTGATGTATGGTTGTTGGGGGCTTATTGTAGATATAAGCCAATCGCTGATTGGTTGAATAGTTTTTAATTCAGAGAACGTGTCCCACTTGACCCGCGTCCCAACTCACCCCGCTCTCCCCTACCCCCTAATACACATACATGCCAAGTTTCATTAGGATACCACTAAAGGTTTTTTAGTCACGCTGTCCACAAAATTCATTACAGACGGACGGAAGGACGGACGGACGGACAACCCGAAAACATTACACGCCTCCGGGCATCACTTCGTGGCGGAGGCATAATAAATGAATATGTACTATGGTCATAATATCACAGCGGCTTGCTCTCTGCAGGGGCGGATCCACAGAACTCTTACACATAGAAGAATCACTCGCCACCCGTTTTGTCGCCGTCGCTCGACTCATTGTCACGTGACGTCCGCCATTTTGCTTAGCGGAACTTTTTTGCGTGCAAATCCCAGCAGACGCTATCCACATACAGTGACTGCATGTTGTACCGTGTTTTTCTGACGTTCCGAGACCTTGAGCGAGGCATTAAAATGCCATATTGTGCGGCTGTAAACTGCACAAATCACTTGAAAAAAGGATTTGGAAACAGGTAAGTTTGACACCAAGCCATGATGAGAATAAGAAGTAGTAATTCCCCAAGTAACGTTACAATTAGGCGGATCGGTCGTATGTTGGCTTTCTTGTGAGCGCAGTAGCAAAGGTAGTCCCAGACACTGGATTTTGTGTTTGCCGTCGACATATCTGTTTACCACCAACTACTATGCAAAATAAAAAAGATCAATTAGATCTAGGCCTAATTTAGGCCCTGGGGCTATATTACACTCTGTACGTTGTGAGTTGGGGCAAACAGCTTTGTACATGAAAAAAGTGTAAATTTATGTAAATTTGAGCTTAGGTGTAAACTTTACACGTAGATTTATTCTTGTCTAGGTAGTTAGAGTCACAGTACCAGTGGTGGGCCAGTGTCAGTGTCAGTGACAACACTATGGTCGTTTAGATACTAGATTGTCTAGACTGACTGTGTACTCTAGTATTAAAGTAACCCCAGGACATTGCTTTCGCAATATGCAATATTTGTCATACATGTATTTGTGAGACTTGTCTTGCCTACATATTGTTGCCACGTTAACATTTCGTACTAGTCTATACCATATAGTATGGTTTCACACTCATAAGGATTTCATTTTGAATTGTGCTTGAAGCGAACAAGTGCAAGTGAAATCTTGGATTATACAGTATTGCCTTTGGTATTTTTTTTTAATATTCTTGCCAGTGTCCATTATTCATGGTTTTATTTTGCTGCCATATTGTATGCTAAGTGATTGTACATGCATTTGCTTTCATGATATACAATACATGTAGTTGTCTTATTTGTGACACTTGTTTTGCCTACATGTACATACTTTGAGATGCAGTGTAGTATGTTTTCACACTCTTTAGATTTCACCCTGAATTTCGTTTGAAGCAAATGGGTGCGTGTGAAATCTTGCATTATACAGATGTTCATGTATTGCCTTTAGTTGATATTGTTATGCCAAGAATGCATTTGATATTCTTGCCCGACAGTGTTCATTCTTTATGGATTTTATGTTGTTGCTATATTGCATGATAGTTGATTATACAGGCATTTGCTTTCGTGATATACAACATTTGTTGTATATCTGTGATACTTGTTTTGCTTACATGTTGCTACCAAATTATGTTTTCATACTACACAGTGTATGGGATAGTGTTTGTTAAACTCATTACTAAGGATTTAATCTTGAATCATGCTGAGCTAAGTACGAGTGAAATCTTACATTTACAAATGTATTGCCTTTAATACTGTTGCCAGGAATGCCTTTGGTGTTCTTTTCAGTGTTCATAATTCGTAGATTTATATTGCCATAGTGCATGCGGATCAACACAATATGTTTTCATACTATACCATAGTGTGTTTTTACACTCATTAGGATTTTCTTTTTGAATCACGCTTGAAGCTATCAAGGGCAAGTGAAATTGTGCACTATATTGATGTATTGCCTTAGATAATCTTGCCAGACAGTGTTCATTATTCATGAATTTTATGTTGTTGCCCTATTGCATGTCCATTATAGATGTATATGCATTTGATTTTGTGATTACAATAGTTGTCACAAATTTGCGACACTGGTGGTCTTGCCTATCATTTGCATAATATGTTCCTGACGCATGCACTGCCTGTGATTATAGCCGCCGTATTAGGTATGATAATGGTACGTGTACTTCAAGCAAATGGTATATCACTTTACTGTGGTTGATTCTCAGCAATCAACTTTGACCTTGATGAATGTCAAATAAATTGTAAAAAATCAGGAAAATTAACTCTGTCCAACTTAACTTTCTGTTTTTTGTGGAAGACAATCTTGAAAGGAGTTCATGCTTGTAATGTGTGTGTGTGAGTGTGTGAATACATATATATATATATATATATATATATATATATATATATATATTATGTATATATATATATATATATATACATAGATAATTATATATATATATATATATATATATATATATATATATATATTGATTGAGTACCAGGTAGTCTACATGTTGGTGCAGCAATATCATGATATCGAAAGTAAAACAGAAACCAATTTCATGTTGATCACCAACAATTTATTTACAGCACACAAATATTTGAGCGATTCGCTCTTTCTCAAGTGTTGTTGCAAATCGCTCAAAAATTGGTGTGGTGAAATAAATTGTTGGTGATTAGCATGAACTCGATTTCTGTTTTATTCATGTATACAGATATACAGTGTATACATGCCTATAGGCATATTGCTTCCTATACCAATATGTGCAATAGTGGTAACTACATTGTACTACACACTACTAATGATAATGATAACAGCAGGAATATAGATAATTAAGGTGATGTTGTCTTCCAAATTTCTCATATGTTGAACGAGTGTCAGATGGGGAAGATGTATTACATGATCATATCCACAAATCACTGATTTTTACAACTGGACTGACTGGAAATTTAATTTGACCTGTTTAATGGGAGAAAAATCAAAAGCACGAACACACATCTTCTTACAATATCATTGGAGGGGGAAAAATGCAAGACATAGGGGTGAGAGGGGTATCAGAAAACTGGCAGGACACAGACAAGGACAGGCGCGCGTCTTAGATTATTTTATACCAAAGCAGATCACGTCTCCGAAGTCAAATAGATCTATCCGAAAGGGGAAAAAACACCTGTTTCAATACAGACAACTTTCAGGGAAGAGTGTGAAATAAATAACATAAATGAGTACATGAATCTGTGGTCAACGCTGGATTGAGAAGTACCAGTTTGACAGTTTACAAGTTCAAGTAAATATCAAGGGCTATAGCGGCTGTCATACTGTCCGATCAGTGAGTTGACCGTACCGTACTCGCGAGGAGCTGCGGAGGTACCGCTAAGCAACATGGCGGCGTGTGCACTGAGGCGTCGCATCCGGGGTGCGCGGTGGCGACACCGAGCTCAGCGGGTTGTGAATGGGTATGATTCTTCTATGTGTAAGAGTTCTGTGGGCGGATCCAGGAATTCCGTAAAGAACAAAAAAATAAAGAGGGGCGCCCCCTCCGATCCGCCACTGCTCCGATACTATGGTACACCTTGCAGCACAATCGGAGAGAGAGAGATAGGGGGAAGAGAGGGGGAGAGAATGAAGAAAGTGGAATGAAAAAGAAGAAACAGGCAAACGAAAGCGAATACCGCTAGAAAAAAATATCGCCGCTGCCAAGACTCATGAATGCATGTTTGTTAAAATTTGTTTTAAAGCTTGCTTTTTAAAGACACAATACTATATGAACATAGCGCTAACTTTTGGCTGCAATGCTTAGGCTTATCTGAAGACCTTTTATAGTAATTACAAAATAAAATTTACATTTTTCAATTAAGCTTCTTTATATATATAAATGTACTTAATTTTAATTAAATTATAATTTGAAATTTATTATGGTGACGCTTATTGTCATATAAAGAGGCTTTGAATGACTTTTCTGAAAATTTTCCTGTAAAAGAAGGCTGGCAACATTAGAGTCGCCATATTCGTACTCATCCAGCAAGAGGGCGAAGGAAGACGGTACGCCTGTTGCAAATTATCTTGTTAATTTGAACCGATTAAAGAGGGAAAATGCCAATGCAAGGATTAACATTAAGCAGCTTGAGGAATCACAAGGCAGTAAGTGATGAGATTTGTGAAGTGTTGTTTGTCTCTTCAAGGTTAAAACCATTTCTCGTGCTGTTATGCTGGAATGGTTAGAATTGAAGACAGTACAGTACCGGTACTGCAGTACAGTAAAACCAGAAATATTCGCGGCATGAAAATTTGGCGACATATAGCGGACAGTTTTTTTCGCGGCAAGAAGTTTTCGTGAATTGCCATTGTCTATAGTACGTGCGTATTTCAATTTCGCGAATCTTGGCTCTCACCAAATTCGTCAAATTAAGATGCACGCGAAAATATCTGATTTCACAGCACAACGTGTGTTTTTGAGCTACCACACGTCCACTGCGTATTCCGCAGTAGCTGACTAGTGCATAGCTAGGCCGTCAATCCGGGAAACCGGCTCATGATGAGGCCTGCCAGTGCTACCCGGCCACCCCGTACCGTACGAGCACTTCTCCGCCTCACGAGGCCTCCGGAGAGCCTCATGACGCCCCCGGGGAGAGAGACTCATGAAGCTCCCTGTTCACTTTTTATTCATCTCACATCTGACCCGATTCTGACATAGGCCTACAGTAGGTCGATAAATTGTCGCAACTTTGCATGGCGATTCGTTACACACACATGTCCACAATCCATAATGAAAAGAAGAGAAAATTCTGTCTGTTTTTTTTAAACAACAATTACCATCGGCATAGTTATGGGTTGACCGAAAGATCGGTCTGTATCTGTCCGTCGGGGAATGTTCCGCGGAGACTGCGTCTGGCTTCACGGATCCCCTCCGTATACAGACCGAAGTCAATGATTGCGGCCCCTGTGTGGAGCAGTCGCGCACAGATCAAACGTTACGATAAACCAAATTTCAGACAGCTTTTTTACATTCAAACAAGTATGACATGACATGACACATTATGCAGCAATATTTGGGATAAATTTCTCACATTGTGCAATCGAAATACTCACATAACCTCGGTTATAATGCAGAAATTTTATCGATATCGCAACATCGCCGTTCGCGAGCAGTAAGTCGCCATTTTGAATCTGTAACAATTGCTAAGCCAATCACATGCGAGGTACCTGTTTTAGTCAAACAAACACGTAGAAACTACCTCGCATGTGATTGGCTAATAGATTCATAGTGTATGTTTCTGCAGTTTGAATGTGACGACGCGACAGGCTGTGTTTTACGTTGAAAATGCTCCTATAATGTTGGATTATTCATTAATCTGGTGAGTGTAACGTATTCCTAAAAAAATAAATTCACCATACAAGCTTAAATTTGCCGACCTAGGGCCGTGAATTAGACGCAATCGAGAAGGGTGAGGTACCTCACCCAATTTTCCATAGAGACAGTGGTTAAGAACATCCACACAGCAATGGGTACTGCAACCTTCCGTCTGTCTACGGAGGACAGCGTTAATGGCAAAATATAAAAGAGTCCTCCGGACAGACGGATCTTTCTGTCTAAGTTATGGGTAAACTCGGCCTAGCGGGTAAAGTCGGCCGCCAGCGCGCACAGTACATAGAAAATTGTACTGTGCGCGCTGGCGGCCGACTTTACCCGCTAGGCCGAGTTTACCCATGATAACTACGGTATCAAGTTATTCAAATTCATGAAATTCTTCCGTCGAGATGTTTTCATTGCAACTGATTGACAAATTGCCCTACATCGACGTAAATGAGCACTGAATTGATCAGTGTTTTAGTAGTAGCCATGATAAAAAAAAATATCATGGGCGTACATACTCGAGCAGGATTCGAACCTACGACCTCCTGATCACCGGACAGGCGTCATCTCCACTAGACTACCGAGCTTTCGCCCGACAGCAAGTGTTGGTTCTAATCCTTATTAATAGCATGCAGTGGGTACTGCTTTGTTATTCAAATTCATGAAATTCTTCCGTCGAGATGTTTTCATTGCAACTGATTGACAAATTGCCGTACATCGACGTAAATGAGCACTGAATTGATCAGTGTTTTAGTAGTAGCCATGATAAAAAATAATGGGCGTACATACTCGAGCAGGATTCGAACCTACGACCTCCTGATCACCGGACAGGCGTCATCTCCACGAGACCACCGAGCTTTCGCCGGACAGCAAGTGTTGGTTCTATAGCATGCAGCGGGTACTGCTTTGTTATTCAAATTCATGAAATTCTTCCGTCAAGATGTTTTCATTGCAACTGATTGACAAATTGCCCTACATCGACGTAAATCAGTTCGGGAAACCCACTCACAAGGGGGGCCCCTCCTTATAAGTAACCCGTCCCCCTTATAAGTAACCCCGTCCCCCTTGTAAGTAACCCCCGGGGCACCCCTTATAAGGAGTCTCCACGCTTTTTTGCAATGCAACGCGAAAATGAAAGGACTGCGGCAATTCGCTTGATTATGTCCATAAAGCTTCACAAGTTTCCTAGTTACTCACGAAATTTGAGCAAAATCGGTTTGAGGCATCATATCTAAAATCATGGATTTAAATGCGATGTCAAACGACCCATGCGAATGCTGAAATGCGAGCGATTACTGGCGTGAGTGTCGCCAGGCGCGGCGGCGCGGCAATGCTTGAGTGCAGACGTGGCGACTGAGTACGGAGACTTTCGTTCATTCAGGTGGCCCATGCTGAATGAACGAAAGTCTCCGTACTCAGTCGCCACGTCTGCACTCAAGCATTGCCGCGCCGCCGCGCCTGGCGACACTCACGCCAGTAATCGCTCGCATTTCAGCATTCGCATGGGTCGTTTGACATCGCATTTAAATCCATGATTTTAGATATGATGCCTCAAACCGATTTTGCTCAAATTTCGTGAGTAACTAGGAAACTTGTGAAGCTTTATGGACATAATCAAGCGAATTGCCGCAGTCCTTTCATTTTCGCGTTGCATTGCAAAAAAGCGTGGAGACTTCTTATAAGGGGTGCCCCGGGGGTTACTTATAAGGGGGACGGGGTTACTTATAAGGGGGACGGGTTACTTATAAGGAGGGGCCCCCCTTGTGAGTGGGTTTCCCGAACTGAAATGAGCACTGAATTGATCAGTGTTTTAGTAGTAGCCATGATAAAAAATCATGGGCGTACATACTCGAGCAGGATTCAATTTCGAACCTACGACCTCCTGATCACCGGACAGGCGTCATCTCCACTAGACCACCGAGCTTTCGCCGGACAGCAAGTGTTGGTTCTAATCCTTATAGCATGCAGCGGATACTGCTTTGTTTTTCAAATTCATGAAATTCTTCCGTCGAGATGTTTTCATTGCAACTGATTGACAAATTGCCCTACATCGACGTAAATGAGCACTGAATTGATCAGTGTTTTAGTAGTAGCCATGATAAAAAATAATGGGCGTACATACTCGAGCAGGATTCGATTTCGAACCTACGACCTCCTGATCACCGGACAGGCGTCATCTCCATTAGACCACCGAGCTTTCGCCCGACAGCAAGTGTTGGTTCTAATCCTTATAGCATGCAGTGGGTACTGCTTTGTTATTCAAATTCATGAAATTCTTCCGTCTAGATGTTTTCATTGCAACTGATTGACAAATTGCCCTACATCGACGTAAATGAGCACTGAATTGATCAGTGTTTTAGTAGTAGCCATGATAAAAAAATCATGGGCGTACATACTCGAGCAGGATTCAAACCTACGACCTCCTGATCACCGGACAAGCGTCATCTCCACTAGACCACCGAGCTTTCGCCCGACAGCAAGTGTTGGTTCTAATCCTTATAGCATGCAGCGGGTAATGCGTTGTCATTCAAATTCATGAAATTCTTCCGTCGAGATGTTTTCATTGCAACTGATTGACAAATTGCCCTACATCGATGTAAATGAGCACTGAATTGATCAGTGTTTTAGTAGTAGCCATGATAAAAAATAATGGGCGTACATACTCGAGCAGGATTCGAACCTACGACCTCCTGATCACTGGACAGGCGTCATCTCCACTAGACCACCGAGCTTTCGCCCGACAGCAAGTGTTGGTTCTAATCCTTATAGCATGCAGCGGGTACTGCTTTGTTATTCAAATTCACGGCTACTACTAAAACACTGATCATTTCAGTGCTCATTTACGTCGATGTAGGGCAATTTGTCAATCAGTTGCAATGAAAACATCTTGACGGAAGAATTTCATGAATTTGAATAACAAAGCAGTACCCGCTGCATGCTATAGAACCAACACTTGCTGTCCGGCGAAAGCTCGGTGGTCTCGTGGAGATGACGCCTGTCCGGTGATCAGGAGGTCGTAGGTTCGAATCCTGCTCGAGTATGTACGCCCATGATTTTTTATCATGGCTACTACTAAAACACTGATCAATTCAGTGCTCATTTACGTTGATGTAGGGCAATTTGTCAATCAGTTGCAATTATCAAGTTTTAATCAACCGATGCGATGCACAGCGACCCATCGAAACATGGACGCCAGCGGGTTCGCTCAATGCAAGGCGGCAATGCACCTAGCGGCCTGATCCAACTATATATTTTCGGTGCTTTTCGGAGGATAAATTTACAGTAAACTCCGATCCATGCGCAAGCTCGCTCTGAAAATCTCACAGCTTGCGCGCTGTCTGTAGAACTAATTATTCTATGTGGATATGTGGTGGATACCTGATGTGATGTGGCATCGCGTCGCGGGATGATTCCATAAAAAGTGCCCAAAAGTTAGCCACAGCGGGATTGACGAAGAAAGTGAGCCTAGGAGTGTCATACCTACAAAGTGATTAGACACTAGTTTGCCAACAAACTGGAATAGGACCTACCCACCTGCTCTATCACTCTCGGTGTGGAATAGTAATTTGGAATATAAATATATGCACAAGATCAGGTGGTGGTCTAGTTTGTTACTTACTTATTTTATTTTTCTCGTTACGAATTTTTTTTAAAAAGATGTCAGACTTCAGCTTCACGAGGCTGATTGAGTGATTTGTGCGCGGAGAGGTGAGACTGAGAGCCGCCCACAGAAAAAAGCACTTAAAATATAGAACATAATCTAGTCGGATCAGGGCGCTAGGTGCGGCAGCCTTGCATTGAGCAAACCTGCTGGTGCCCGTGTTTCAATGGGTCGCTGTGCATCGGTTGATTAAAACTTGATTGTTGTAAAAAAGAAACAGACAGAATTTTGTCTTCTTTTCATCATGGATAGTGGATATGTGTGTGTAACAAACAATCACCATGCAAAGTTGCGGCAATTTGTATGTCAGATGTGAGATGAATAACAAGTGAACAGAGAGCTTCATGAGTCTCTCTCCCCGGGGGCGTCACGAGGCTCTCCGGAGGCCTCGTGAGGCAGAGGAGTGCTCGTACGGGGTAGCAGGCCTCATGAGCGGGTTTCCCGGACTGATATAGGACTAACGTTGCATCCAGTAATGTAACTAATACATTGGGTATACATTTGTAGTAATTCGAGGCTAAAACATTTTGTAATTTATGTACATAGAGAAGAGAACTGGTCTAGGCCTTCTCATGCCGACGTAGGAGAGTGGACCGTATTACCGAACATCATTTTTTTTTGTGGTACCACGGCCATGCTCATGTCATCATGGGACTTGAGGCTTGGCCTTGGCTAACCGCACCAGCAACCCCAACCCGTACCGAGTCGGGGTCGCATGGCAGCCCTATGGCTATTGATGTACCACCTGATATGGGTTAGTATTTTGGTGACCAGAGACAAAAATACAGGGTTTTACACTAAAATTCGTAGCCATACTGTTAGATAAGATACTTACAATCAGAGGCGCAGAAAATCGATTTACAATACGATCTGTTTTAAGAGCCCAGTGAAAGATTTTTTTAAAAGGTTTTAGTCCTTCCGCGCTTCGTATTGTAGTACAACTTACACAGCGCATGCGCTAACAGCCTTGCTGTCGATCAGGTATGGATAAAACGTACCACATGTTATAATACACAATGTATGCATGTGGAAAAAAAAAACATGACGGCTAGCCGAGATCTGAAATGAATATTCATTCGCGCATGCGCAGATCAGACTTTGCGGAGATGGTCTCAAAGATGATGATGATTAATCTTGTTTTTGGAGGTAATGGTGAGGGATACATAGTTGCTTTTAATTATTCAACAATATGGTATTAAAACATGTGGCTTTTCATTGCGAATCCAAGTAACGTTTTGAACGATGAGTTGTTTACTGAATTACAAGCATCACAGTGCACTTGATTACTTCACTAAATTGCATACAAGTCGTCGGGGCACTGTTACTAACAGCGCCCGGCGCCAGGGTTAGGCCATGGCTTGCGCTTGGCAAGTTTGCTTGGGGCGAGATGCCCATGCAATGGACATAGTCATGAGGCCCCTGTGTTCACAAACATGACAAAGGTGGTTTAAACTCTGCAAATATGCTTGGGTCTAGACCTACAGTTTACAAATGTGTGGATCAAATGTTCGATTGTAAGATTTTCCTCAAACTTTCACTGATGTGTTCTACTAATGTTGCTGTTTCACTCAATCCACATTGCTCTTTGGATTTGCTTTCCCTTTAAGGTACATGATAATTGTACTACGAGTATACTCTAATTATGCAACATGTGCCTTATATCATTGGGAGATAATCCATTTTGTACTCTTGGATCTTCTTACAGCTGATTCCTCTATTCGTTTGTGTGGGTGGAGGTGCTGTGTTTGCTGCTTTCTACCTTGGAAGGTTGGCGATCAAGAACCCTGATGCCACGTAAGAATTTAATCATGTACACTTGTAGCCTTTTTATTCATTTACGATACTGTACATAATTGGATTAGGAGCCAGATATTTGTTGTACCGAGTTATGAATTGGTGGTTATGGGTGTCAACAGAAATAACAAACTGCAATAAAAGTTTAATTTCATAGAATGCTATTGATTGTAACCTGGGAATTCAGCAGTTGATGAAATGTAGAATTATGACTACACTCATAATCTGATACTGGCCAATTCCATCAACATGCAGGAGCAGAAAACTACATTTTTTCCCTTAGTTTAGACTAGAGTCATCATCACAATGAATCACGATGTAAAGTACAGGTGGACCATGCTGTAATGAGATTGTCGGGACTGCAGGAATTGTGTACTACATTGTACAATGTACATTGTTTAACAAAATCTTGCTAAAACAAACAAAGTGAATAAGGGGAATAGTCATCAGGATTATTGATACAATTATACTCGTAAAGTCTTGTTTTTATGATGTGGTTAATGGCAGGGTTTGCCTTAAGTACATTTGTACAAAGGTAGGTATTTAAACTGCAAATTTGTTTGCATGGTACACATACATACATGTGTAAGTAAGATGAGAGTTCACATGCAATGTACAGTACCATAAGCACAGTTGTATTGATGCTGAGGATTGTGCTGTCAACAATTTTACAATGCCAGTTGTTGAGTACATTGTGTGTACAGTAGACGAGATGGTTGTATGAATTGTACATGTTTATTGTTACATAATGTATGTTCTGTTTTGCACTACAACTTGTAAATGTTTCTTACGCTCGAGTACATGTTGCATTTTACTTTCCAGCCAAATTGTACTGTCTTTCAAAGTGTACAAGTGTAATTGCACTCAGCAAACATTATATTAGACTAAATTTGTTTTACCCTTCTTCCAAACCTGTATCGGACTCCCATGTTATACATGGTTTGTAAATAGAGGCTTGTGAGTTATTAGCTTCCCGTAACATGTAAAACAAATTTAAGTTGAGAGAATACCCATAGTCTCCTTTATATACGTCTACAGTATGTGCTCTTTAAGAGACATGGAAATACAACTTGTGAAGCTATAATTCTTATACATAAAGCATGTAACAAAATGGAATGTAATGCATGTAACAGAGTTTACCTTTATTGCTCTGGTAGAAGAAATGGTGAAGGTTGCACACAAACAGACAGAGACAGAGACAGGCAAAAAGTGAATATTGAATTGCTGCAGATTTTCTCATGTTCAGATTTTGACAATACAAATTGTATGATTTCTTACAGGTGGGTGAGGAGATCAAATCCCACGCCATGGACCAACATCAAACCAAACGAGCAAGTGAAGGTGCAGTATAACCCCTGTTTTAATCAGATGGGCACTGAATATTGAAGATCAGGTGGGGGGGGGGGGGGGGGGGTGATGATAAAACTAATGTCTGATTTATGAGCGTCAACCTTAAAAACCTTTGAAAAAAAAATTTCAAGATGACATAGACCTGAAAAAGAGTCAAAAGTGAGGAAATGAATAATACTTGGGTCTATACACGTAGCTCCAGACTTTAACTTTGTGTCCTGGTCAACAATGTAGGCCTACACTGTACAACAGCCATCACGGATTATTGTTTGCAGACTTGTGTGATTTTGGTAGCAACAAGATTAATACCGGTATCTAGCGTTGGGGATTTGTCCCACATTCCAATGCCATGCCAGTCATATTTCATTGTGTCAGGTCACAAGTTAACAAATATGTCAAGGAGAATTATGTTGTGCATACACGCACCCTAGATACATGTGGACTGTATGCTACACATGCAACATCTTTGTTAGCATACTTGTAATTGGACACATCAGAGTTTTACTGGACTGGATATACACACTACACAGTATCTGTGTTGTCTTTTTTTTATCAAATGAGAAAAGAAATGTTGGCAGAATATTTAAAGTGGGATTTCATCTTTCTTCAGTAGGGACCAATAAGTTGTGCTGACATTGATGAAATGACAACTTATAAATGTCTGCTTACACACAAAATTCTGGTAACATATCATGGGGGTAGAAAATCCAGCCCCTTGGATGCTAGAACTCCAACACTCACTTGATATAGCAATTAACCCATTAAGTATGCTTTGGAAAGCATCTATGGGAAATGCATATTGTAGCAAAATCAAACCGTCCTCAACAGGTTAAGTGTAGCAAAAAAAAAAAAAAAGCTGCCAAAAACTGCTCATCTAATAGTGGCGAGCCAATGGAGTAAAATGGAGTCAAAGGGGGCCTGAGCTTTTGATCCTATCAGAATCTTCATCAGAGGCAAAATGACAAGCAGGCAAGGAAAGCAATCACATATAAGGACTTCACACAACAAGAACAGTCAGGGACAGGCTAGGGACACAGAACAAAGAAAACAAAAGGAGAGGGTAGGAGGTCATGGGCAAGGAGCCCAACAGGTAAAGAGAAGGGGATTAGAGCCGGAGGGTAGACAGCCAAAAGGCAGAGGAGGGTCAGTAATGATCCTGAGGACCAAAGGGGTAACCATTGAAGGAAAAGGATGAATACCATAGGGAAGCAACATCAAACAAGATAAACAAGGAACAACAGAGGGATAAAGAAAGCAGCAAGCCCAAAAAAGATCTACCAAGAGGAGGCAACAAAATGAAAGTGAGAGTCAACCAACAAATGCAATTAATCAGACTTATACATCAAAGTATATCTACATAATAATGGTTATAATAACAACAATAATGAAAATGATATTGATAAAAGAAGTTGACATTTTAATTTAAAAATCTTAATTTCTTTTGTCAATATTTTCATTATTGTTGTTATTACTGTATTACCATTATTGTGTATGTTATACTTTGATGTATATATCTGATTATGTACTTGCATTTGTTGGTTGACACTCACTTTCAGTTTGTTGCCTCCTCTTTGAACACCTTTTAAGGGCTTGCTGTTTGCTCATCCCACCCCTTGCTGTTGCTATTTCACTCTTTTCCTTTCTGGATCTCTCTGTTGTTCCTTGTCTTGTTTGATGTTGCCTCCCTATTCATCCTTTTCCTTCAATGGTTGCCCCCTTGGTCCTCAGGATCATTACTGACCCTCTGCCTTTTGTCTGTCCACCCTCCTGCTCTAATCCCCATCCCTTTACCTGCTGGGGCTCCTTGCCCATGACCTCCAACCTTCTCCTTTTGTTTTCTTTGTTCTGTGTCCCTAGCCTGTCCCTGACTGTTCTTGTTGTGTGAAGTCTTTTTTTTGTGTGTGTGATTGCTTTCCCTGCCTGTTTGTCATTTTGCCTCTGACAAAGATTCTGCTAGGATTGAAAGCTCAGGCCCCTTTTGACTCCACTCAACAGGTTAACTTAAGATACAATATACTGTATGTAGAATATATTTTTATGTTCATGTACACCACACCACTTTAAAAATAAACCACCCTCCATCTTTCGTCCTTTTTTTTTGTCACTTGACCAGAGGTTCTTATGTTCTTATATATTCTTTTCTCTTTCAGTTTTATGCTGCTGGGAAGATTGACTACAAGAATCTGAAGAAGAACGGTCCAGATTTTTAGCTTAATCGTGCCAATGTCTTCATATTCATCAATGTTTGATGTACCAACTTTAGGATGCAGAGAGTTTCCATGACTGAGCTATATGTACAAAGTGTGAATGTATTGATAATTGAAATATATATCAAGATGTTTGTGCCTGTAACATTTCAGTGCAGAGTCATAGCTTCAGATGACTGAAATTCTGGACCCCATGCAGTTTTAACAGTAGAACTTAACTTTTAAGGGTCCTTCAATTTTCTGCAAACCTAACAAACAAACAAACAACCTTACACTGACAAGGGATTGCATAAAGACATTAATAAGTAATGTATTGTTTTCATTTGGTTTAGCTGTATTTGATTGTGTGGTAGTGGTGGGTCTTCAAATTCTACTGCAATACATATTGCCAGAATTGCTAAATCGAAAGAGTTTGCGGTTCTATGTCAAGCAGGGTTAGATAATGACACAGTGTGTCATACAGTAAAGCTCAAAATAGTGGCTGAAGTTTAACAAGCACAAAATTTCTTTACTTTATTGACTTGTACTTTAAACTTGTTTTCAATTTATGGATACCGAAGTTACCACAAATTTAAGCAGAAGACCAAGATATGATACATGCAGTGTCGATTAAGTCTTTGTCCAGTGTAAAAAAAAACAAAAACAGGCCATTCACTTGTATTTGATCTGCACTGTGTTATATGGGCAGACATGCTCAATAAAATGATGTGAAATTTGACAGATTTATTGAACAATAGCATCCATTTCTTTGGTGTTTGCAGCGAGCCTACTCATCATGCCCAAACTTTTTGATTGTTTTGTGGTGGTTGTCATAGAGGAGAATGGAACCCCAGTACATGTACAGTGGAAACTCAATACAGTACAAAGAGGTCTGATACAGTATAACAAAATACCTGATACAGTGTACTCCCATTATGACATACACGGTTATAGCAAAATTTCAGTTACAGAGAAGTAAAAGTTCAGGCCACAACATTATCAGCTGTTTGTACTGTATTTTTATTGTTTATGTGTTCAGTTAAAACAAAATTTCAGTGTAACGAAAGAAAACTGTTAGAATTGAATGAATTTGTTTCCTTTGTTTCGTATTATTTATTGCCTGCTTATATAACAAAATACTAGTCAGTGATTTAAAGATCAAGGATCCTGAGGATGTCTTGGTCCCAAGGATCTTGTTATACACGTACTGAGTTTCCACTGCATATGTGAATTGAAGGAATGCTAGAATATTTTTCATCGCATTTCAACATACCTTAAAGGGATTGTATGATTTTGGTTGAGACCTAATTTCAGGTTTCTTACTTTTTTGATGAGATAATGAGAAACCTCTCGTGAAAAATGAAAGGCCATGTAATTCTGTGAGGAATTGAATGTTTATTCGATGAAAATTGGTTTTGAAATGGCTGAGATATCCAAAACCGAGCGATTCTAATAAAGTGTGGGACCCACACTTTTTTACGATCACTTTGCTTTTTTTTTTTTTGATGTTTCAGTCAACCCGATTTTCGTCAAATAAACTTTGAATTCCTCTTAGAATGGTATGTTCTGTACTACAGTGTATGTCTTAACTGTTTTCTTGGTATCTTGCAAAAAGTTGAAAGCCCAATTCTCATCTTCACCAATACTGTACCATCCCTTCAGCAGTTCAAGCATAATGGAAGAGCACTTGACTTTACTTTTTCAGAAAGCATGGAGAATGGTATTACCCTTACTACATGTAAGTCTACAGACAACCCTACCGAAGTTGAATCTATGTGGACAGAAGGAATACTGTATGCGCCATATATTTCACGAGTCTAAATTTTCGTGAATCAGGAATTCCTGACGATTTCGCAAGTAGTTAAATACGCGATCGTGAAGTCCTGTACTGAATGGAGAATTTAGTGTACACGCTGTCACATCCACATCGGTATCAGAGTCAATATTTTCATGTGTCTTAAATTTTGCGATTAGCACCTGACTCGCAAAATTTGAGAAAATAAAAACCTAGCGAAATATTTGGCGTACACAGCAGCTTTTTAATAGTTTCAGTTATGAGGGATTGAGGTTATGAGGGATTTGCCCCCCCCCCCCTGGACGTTTTGCGTGATTATTCCGCAACGCGTGATGCTCTTGCCGCGACATTTTGTGACTTTTCTCTTTCAAGTATCGTGCATCTTTTGAGACCAAATTTGTCGCTCCTGGGCATACTGTTTTGAAGCCACGCCCCTTTGAAAAAAATTTGTCGTCCCAAATATTGCCCCAAAACATGATTTTGTGCACAAATCCAATGTGAATTGTGTTTTTGCAATTGATTCATATGAAAATATTTTTACTTTCAATGGCTGATAATGATTTATTTTAGCCTGATTATGCTTTTAAAAGTTTCTGCCACAAATTTTGGCGCTAAAAAAACCCAACAAAAACAAAATGTAAAAAAACAACGAAATTCATAAGAAATTCAATAAACAATAAGATATATAAGAAATAATTATGAAGCCGAATGTTTGCTTCAATATTACTGTTGAGGATATTGAAAAGAATATGTTCACCAAAAATTAGAAGTCTTGGAGCTTCATTTTTTTTTTAGTTGTAGGCAAAAAAAAAAAAAAAAAAAAAAATTGCATAAATTAGCCAAAATTAATTCATATAAAATACATAAATTAAAATTTGGAAAATCTAACTACACTGTCGTGTAGATTCCATTGGCCTCTACCTTAATGCAAATTTTCGCGAGGATCGCGCGATCCATGACCGAGATTTGAAGGAGGCCGAAAAGCCCCAACCCCCGGTGGGATTAGGGTTAAGAAAAGAGGACTTGTCATGACCTTCCACTTGGGCAATTCTTGGAAAATTGAAGTTATGAGGAATTAAAATTGATAGAATATGAAGCGAGAAGAAGACTCAAGACCTTCGACTAAGGCGATTTTTGGACCTATGCAAAGACCAGGTGAAAATACAAATTTCATGCATTAAAAATAGAAAAACTACATGACATTGTATATTCTTCTACTGTATGACAATGTAAACTTGTAGTTGACATCCAGCTCTATGTTCAGGCAATCGGCGGCCGAGATCTGAAAAAACTTGGTCTCAAATAGCCCAGTTGAAATAGGGTTAAAAATTGAGGAAATGCACTTGTAAAGATTTTTTTTTAATGGAATTCTCCTTGTACTGTATTTCTACATACGTACTTTCCATGTGTCATCACAGACTGTTGTAGTTTTGTCATTCAGAGAGGCTGCATTTAAGCTGTAATGATTCATCACATTTGAATGGATTATTATGAGTTTTCTAAAACCTCACTGATGTGTTCCACTGATATTGCAGCATTCACTCAACCCACAGCTGTACAGCCAATCTTGCGTGAAGTTGACCTCACAATTAGTCAAAGGTCTACTTCAATCCGTCATAACTTGAATTTTCTCTTAGTTCAGCAGTCCACATAGATTGGACTCGGGCAAAGTTCACTATAATGTGTATTTGGTTTTCTTTCATCTTATTTAGGCTTCTATCACAATATGAAAGCTCCTGAAATTATGTACAGACTGATGTGTGAGAATGCAGTGCACTCCCGGACCCGTAATAATGAACATGGTTTATAAAACAAAATCCGGTTTAACCGGAGATACAACAAACTAAAAATTCAAGCTACAACATTATCCACTTTATGTTTTTTTACTATTAATTTTATCGATTGTACAAAATTTTGATATACACTTGTACATAACGAAGGACTTTGTTGCAACGGGAGTCCGCTGTTCTTTTTCGAATGTGGAGCACATGTACATGTTTTTGTATAAGATGCTTGTGTTATACATATGTGCTGTCTTATGCAGGCAACTCCTGTTTTAACAAAGTCCTTGGGGTTAGCAGTTTTTACTCTAAAGCCCTGTTTTTACGCTCAACAGAGCCTTTTAAGCTTTTTTTTTTGTGTGTGTTTTGTGTTTTTTTCCCATTTTACATTACTGTACCTGTTGAAACGGGCTCATGGTCCTCGGACGTTGTCGCGGTAACTTCTACCAAAATCTACCCAAGCCAACTGAGGTTACTACCCAGGCATTACCCAAACTTTACCCCAACAACCTATCTAGGTATTAGAGCGCTCCCCGTAGTACCAATTTCCTTTGATACACTCAACACACACATTGCAGAGAGAAAATAATTGACACACCATGCACTGGTCATGTGCATGGATTGTATATACACTGATTTCTATGTAGTTGAGAGGTCAGTAGTGATTGCATCCAGATTTTGTTCGCTGACACGATTGGCTGCCTAGATTTGCATAATATAGAACAATAGGTGGCGCTGGTCGGTGCTGGCGCAGGGGCGCCGCGGTCGCATTATTGGGTACACTTCGTGAAAACTTACTTGCGGCAGGTTTGCAGTGTGTGTCTGCAGCTGCCCTCTCCTGCAGTTTTCTTATCGCCCGAGACAAGGGACTTTGTTCTCCGGACGTTGTCCTGACTTTTTGTATAAAGGACTGTTAAAGTAGGTCTTAAAGTGGGGCCCTGTTTCATAAAACTTGTTATCAGTGATAAATTGCCATAGTTGTTATAAGCTACGGAAATTCTTGCATCTGATTGGCTAAGAGCAAATTTGTCACAGAAATGTAGCAGTTGTCACTGATAACAAGCTTTATGAAACAGGGCCCAGAGCTGTTTGCTGGAGCCCTATTTGCGTAGTGTCGAGCAACGGTAGGTCATATGACTTCACGTGGGTGGTGAACTTGTGACGTGCACCCTTTTGAATACCCCCTGCATGGCTTCCTTCACCTCCTCTAGGGAGTTTCGGATTGGGGATGGGGGTATGTTCGATGATTGTGCAATCATTACTTAACCCTGTTTTATGTGACCCCATCTTGACAACATCGGGGCAACGTCCGGATAACAAAATTTCTTACCACGAGAAATAAAACTGCAGGAGAGAGCGAAGGGTATTGTTTAAAAGGCATTAACTTCAGAGTAGTTTTCCATTACAACTTATCCGTTCATACGCGAACGGATGTGGTTACTATCCATACGCTTAAAGAGATCACTGTTTGTTGTTTTTTTCATACACGCATAATCCGTATGTGTATGAGAATAGTAATACATTGTAGTTATATTGGGTATACAGGTGTATAAGGCAAAGAGATACATAAGCAGTTCCATGTAAGTATGTTACAAACATTTAGTAAGTGCAATCGTGCAGAAAGGGGTTCCATGACATTTGCTCTGGCAACAATCATTTTATAACCCTGTACCACCCCATACCCTAAGTCCTATGGGAAAATAAGACTGTCCAGAGCAATTGGTGCAGGAGCAAGAATGTCGTGCCACCACAAAGTGAAAATGCACAAGCAGCCAGATCAAAAGCCATTAATTTTGTCCCTGAAAATGCATTTTTCTTATACCTTTTTGATTGACAGACACTAAACTATTCAATATAAAAGTGTCCAGCAGATCACTAGATTTCAATGCTAAACATACAAAAGCTTGCTCATGTGGGATGATTAATCCATGTATATCCTCCAGTTTATTGTACATATTATAATCATTCTTGCCCCAATGATGTATGCATCAACAGAGAGAACAAAGAGAACAGAGGCCTCTTCGGACGAGCTTGCTATCGGCATTCATATTCGGTTTGCGCCAAATGATAATGAAAATGTACACGTAGTTTTGATGTAGCCTATAGAGGCCGATACTATAGCGGAAGAACGTCGGTATGACAACAGTCCAAATTTTAGTTCTTTTCGAAGGAAGAACATGGTGGAGTTAATGCACGAAGTTACCCATGTTAAAGAGAAGCACTCCACAACATTTCAGCTTCGACCTAACCCTTCCCTCATTGAGAAACAAAATACGATTACACACAAAGTTTTATTTGTGCTTGCAGAGTGTTTAGGAGCTTTCTGGTATGACATGCAGGTTCTGTCTATGTTACCCAAGCAGGCAGAGGGACACGATACATCTTTTAATTGTTGCGTGGTATACAGTGCGTTATTATTGCTTTACGGATCAAACATCAAATCAGAGCAAACCTAGGGGGAAGTGTATGGGGAGTTTTAAAAATATTCCTTGATGATGATGGGAGAAACAACCTTCGCCCCCGCGATGCGCCCGGTCATCTACATGACCACAATTTAAGGGGACATCCCATCATAATTATTGTGATTCAGTACTATAGAAGTATATTATTATGCAAGTTTTTTACCTTCGACGTCCTTTGATATCTCGTATAGCCGTATTTGTGACAAGCACCTTCACACATTCTTCCATGACCAATTAAGGACTATATCCGTTGCTTTAGTTATCTGGTCACAAGTAGTCTATCTGCTTGTCTCGAGCAGTTTTATGGTTTTCTTTTTCTAACTTTGTAGGTATCCTGAAGTGCTTGACGAAATCCTTACATGAGTTAGTCTTGAGGTGGGTGAGAAGTCCTGTATAGGCGTATACGTACGTGTTCGAGCAAATCGAGGAAGGTAATGAAACTCTTCCACAAACCAAGAAAGGGTGGATAGCTTGTCTATGAGCGTTTGATGCTCTTTAATAGCATGTGTTAGAGATTTTACATACTTTTCCAATTTGGTGAAGCCACTTGATATGGACCCCGTGTTCCCCAACACGTACGAATTATAGGCTATTTCGAAGATTTTATGGGGTGTCATTAAACCGTTTCGTCATACAATTCCCCTGTTGATGATCGGTATATTATGTTCCTGCTCGTCTGAATACGAATCAGTGCTGAGAGCTCATGTACATATAGGCATATAGCTCTGAACTGCTTCAACACATCTTCGTGGTTACTGTGGATACCTTCTACATCACAGTGAACTATGTACCTATTGGCCTATACCTACTCCACACATAATAGCCACTGTAAGTGCTGCTAATCTCTCGGTTTGAAAGCTCGAGCGGTTTGGGTCACAGCGATCAGTGGCCACCAAGACATTACACCCCTCCGGAGGTCTCTGAGATGAGTATGTTTCCATACTGTTTAGAAATGGTACATACTGGTTCCAATGGCCAGGTTAGTGCTTGATTGACTTTGGTGGAAATAGGGTCTACGACTCGGCTTTTGCCGTCTTCCGGACATTTCGTTTTCGACCCTGGCTTAGGCCTTGGCTCATGCATTTCGAGCTGCCTCGTACACCTTCGTCACGGGTCACTGTGGATATCGACACAGTGTGATGGAGTACTTATTACTCCGTACAGTTCTCAGTCAATAGATAGATGTTGATAGATCTGTGGTCGGAAAGGCGTCTTACAAAAGCGTTTTGGGTAAGATGATCATTGGCCACCAAGAATCGACATTCGATCTCAACGTGATGTCATTCTGTACTTCATATCTGAAAATCTACACACTGGTTCTTTTCAAAGTTGCGCGGCTAGTGTTCTTGATCGACTTTTGATGAAGTGGGGCTTTCGATTTAGCTTCGACGTGCCGTCTTCCGGATAGTACTAGGGTGTACATTTCGACATAGCTGATGTTTACCTTGACCTGCTTAAAAAAAAAAAAAAAAACACCGTCGTCATTATAGACTATGCCGTTAAACCTTATACTTTGTGTATATAACTTATACTCACAGTATTCCATCGCAGTTATAGCCACAATGCGGATTGATATCTGGTTGAAAAAGCTGGAGCGCTTGCATCAAGTCAGTGACCACTGAAGACATTCTTTGTACATGGTATAGGTCCTATACATGAGTATTGTACTGATCTGTACGTACATCTACATGTATTATACTGGATGAATAAAATTTCCATGCCCAGAAAGTGAAGGTTAGTTTGCCCTGATCGTGTTCAACTTGGGTTGAAGTTCGATTCGGCTTCCCCCGTCTTCCAGAATGTAATCATAAAACGACCCTCGCTCATGAATACTTCACACGGCTTTAAAACACCTTCGTAGTCACTGTAGATATGTTCTATAGTGGACGTACCTATAGGCCGGGCCCTTTCTAGTTCCTTCAGTAACTCCACACAGCTATCCCTGGAACCACTGTGAGTCCGCCCCAATACTAACTCGGAAAAGCTTTACAAGAGCGCTTCCGGTTGTAGTGAGCAGTCAGTGACCACCAAGACATTATTCATCCCTCTGCGTACTCAGTATTTTATTTTCTCTGGCTTGAATAGAAAACCTACATACCCGCGGTAATAACGTGCTCTTGATTGACTTGCATGAGTTGTATAGCCGGGAGGTGGAAGCCTAATTCCTTGTTCAGCAGTCGGTCTTTGAATTATAGCTTCTGTAGGCCTGCATTTGCGACTCATCGTTACATGTAAACCCATTGCCAGATGTTTGTCGAACTTCATGGCATATTTCTACCATGCATAATATGCACAGATATAATCTCAAGCGCAAGATTGTCCATTTACACGTGCGCTTTACCAAGGCCAATTTACTGTCAAGTCTGTTAAGCAGAGAACGAGTGACTCCCGATCACCTCTGCCATTGCCACATATTGTACAACCAGTTTGATATAGGCTTATACATCATACTTGCAGATGTGAATCCTATTCCAGTGGTGCAGCAACAATTAGCGAGCAACAATGCTTCCTTCCGGAATTGTGGCGCGGAATTGACGTGAAGCTGACCTTTCCGACGCGAAGGAGTTCAATGACTCGGTCAATAAGGACATCCTCGCTCAGCTGAGCAAGTTTATCAAAGATAGGATCGACGCCCGCCAACAATGATGAACCATCAATGAATGAACCATTGTCTTGTACTAGATGTACAGACATGAGGTTCATACGGTGGCTGGCAACTAGCTACCGGATGGAAGGGTGAGTCCTAATCCTTTGTCTGCCCTGATATTGCCGTTTATCCACGCACTAATTTTTTAATGAACGTTTGGAGGGATCCCAGACAAAGTTACACCATTTCTGTTCTCATTAGAGTTTCCTGACCTGTATTTGATACGGATTGAGGTCACATTGGGGCCAAATTATTCATTCTGTCCATATGTGAAATAGATCAGCCTTTTCCGAGAATTAATGTAAATGGGGGTCTGTTATCTGACTCCTAATTTGGTATCACAGTACAGTGACCTTTATTATATAGGCCTATGTCATGTACAACAAAAGTATTGAAGTGGCGACGTGGCGTAATGTACCGAAAGGGCAGGTTATAATAATGTCACGACGCGTCGCGTTGACGATTATGAACCTCTCCATTGATCATTACCCACCCCACTCCCATTGCCAGCATACAGGCGCTGCTGCGGGAGTGTATAATTTACGAGTATATCTCTTTTTTCTTGTTAATGAGAGTAGTATTAGTACTAGTATATAAAAACAACATAATAGGCTAATAGGCTAGAGAATGTTGAGAGGAAGGAGAAGATGAAAAAATGGGTAATTAGAAAATAACAGTAAGGAGAAGAGCAAGAAAGTGATGGTTATGATCATGAAGAACAAGAAAATATCTCTTAAATCTTGTATGACATTAAGATTCCTATATGGGCCTATGCGTATTATCAATATTCTATATTCTTTATTGTTATTATTGTTATAAACGCAATAAAAAGTCGACGTGCATGGTCCAAATGCACCCTTTCGGCAAAACGGTGGGGGGGGGGGGGGATTTCCAATCAACGTCAAGGGTGACGTGACGCCACCCTGCATGCGGGAACGCCACCCACCGTCTCTCGGTACGAGTTTGTGTGGCGCAAAACAATTGTTACTAAGAGGAGCGCTGCGTTTTATTTGTTTGTTTGTTTGCTCGTTTGTTTTGATTCTGTATGTCACCTTTTTGTCCAAAATGTGATCGACACTGTACATTGTATTTTCTCCTATTAAGGTGCTTGTGAAAATTGATACAACACAACTAAGTATTCTACTGGATGAAACGGAGGGTAGGGCCTATAAGTCAACAAGACAAAGACCGGAGGAATTTGAGTTTTGTGGAATTCGAATTCAAGAGAAAATAAACACATTTTGATCTGTGTAAAGCAAGAGTTGAAATACACTGCAATATGTTTTCGAAATTCTATGTGCGATATATACCAGTTATTTTATAAACTTATTGGTATTTTTTCGATAATATTTGATTCATGCAACTTATGATCAAGTAATGCAGCATAAGAACTTGTATAATCAGTGACGATGACTAAGAGTAGGACATCTTGGAACACTAAAAATGAATTTACATAATGAAGCAGCATAACAAAATACATGTATTCACAAACCGTGATAATTTGTGACCCTGCACCTCAAAACAAACAAAAAGTCGCCAGACATGAATATTTAGTTAAGACCGTATTATAAAAGAGCAGACTTTAAGCTTTAAAATGATGTATACCATTGTAACTCAAATCAAATGGACTCTCCTAACCTATGGAAAGAAAGCACAAACTCAGGAAAAGTGTGAACTGAGAAAAGAGGCTCTGAAGTACAGTGTCTATTCAAGCGCTTAATCTTTACCAAACCGTGCTGGCTGTGCGATGAATGGGACAAAAAACAGGAAGTAAACCACCAGAGTAACAACAATGAAGGGATTATCAGATTAAAGTGAAATTAAGCATGCCTCATTAACACATTCTGTCCGTAATTAATGCCAACTTTCAAAGCAGTAGCACTATCTTTTCAAAAGTTATTAGAGTTGAAAGTGAAGAGTGTGGACAAGGTTTTTCAGAAATGAAAAAGGGATTCTAAAGACACACCTAATCACACTATTCTACCAAAAATGTTCGAGGTAAACTGCTAAAAAACACACTTTCCTGCCCGTTTTATGATACCAAATGTTAGCATAATGTTAAAAAAGACCCGCTCTTTCAGAAAATATGAAAAAGTCAAGTTCTGCTATAGGTTGACCCATTTCACTTGTCATCAATCCTCACGCAAAATTAGTGTGTGCGACTTTATGTTCGTTTTGAGGTGCACGGTCACATTATTGTGGTACAGTGCCCCTCCCCTTGCGATAGATTATAATATGATTATAACTATAGGTTTCAGTTGTGACGAAGAAGAGATTCGGGCCGCGGCGTTGTCCGCTCAGTATGATTGTTGTTGCTGTTCGGTTGTTGTCGTTTCGTGTTTGTTTGTCTGCTTGTTCACATGTTTGTTTCTTTGTTCATTCGATCGAGGTAACGTTTCGATAAAGCGAGACAAGGATGTCGGTCCCGGGAATTTCATTTTAGCGGGAGTCATCTTACAGTATGAGTGTTTTATGATCATTACGTCCATTGTGATAAGTGTATTTTTGCATTACAGCTATACGCACATAATGCTCGTATATACCCAGCACTTACGGGCTGAGCATGTTGATTTTTATTTTTCCCTATAACTTAATGTACAATGTATGTTATAGAATACTAGTATAATGTTCATTGTATTTTTTTTTTTCCGGTCGGAAAATTTCCCCTCTTTTGTATAGAATCGATGTGTAATAAGATTATGCTTGGTGGATTTAATGAAATTCAATAGTGTATTTCTTCTTCTTCTTCTTCTTCTTCTTCTTCTTCTTCTTCTTCTGATTAAGTCTGCCTCCTTCAATAGGCTGAAGATTCTTGCAGACTTTGCTACATTATAATACAGTTTATTTACAGATATTTACAAGCACATAGAAAATTTGGAGAAAATAACTGTGTAACCACTGTGATCAACCGTTAGTCGGTTTCGGAATGATCTAGTACGGTCGGCTATGTCGAAATATTGGATCCCGTGAGATTTTCGTGCCAAAATTGATTTTTTTAGCTAACTTGGTCAATTTGGGGGTGCTGAATCCAAAAAACTTTGGTTCCATTTTTTTCGACTACGTCTTCAGCCGCCATTTTGAATTTCAAAATGGCCGCCATAGCAAACTGTACTCTCTAAAAAAAATCGAGTGAAAATTTTCACTCTAAAAAGAGTGAATACAAAAAAGAGTGAATTTCGAGTGAAATTGGAGTGAATTTTGAGTGAAAATGTTCATTTTCACTCATTTTGGAGTGACGTCAGGGATCACTCGAAGATTTTGGAGTGATCCCTGACGTCACTCCAAAATGAGTGAAAATGAACATTTTCACTCAAAATTCACTCCAATTTCACTCGAAATTCACTCTTTTTTGTATTCACTCTTTTTAGAGTGAGAATTTTCACTCGATTTTTTTTAGAGAGTATTTTGACCCAGTTCTCATAATGTGAGAATCATGGAAGGTTCAAATTTGATGCAAAAAGCATGTTTATGATGTCAGACATTGTGATACACCAATTCCTGATATTGTAGATTGTTTTAATACAATTTGAGGGCTGCCATCTTGAAATTCAAAATGGCCGCCATAGCTAAATGTATTTTTACCTGTATCTCAGCTTGTAAGAATTATGGAAAGTATAAATTTGGGGCAAAAAGCATGCTTATGATGTCAGATATGCTAATATATACATTTTTGTTTTAAATGATGGATAATTTTTGTTGGCGGCCATCTTGAAAATCAAAATGGCCACCATAGCAAATGTAAATTGGCCTATATCTCATATCGTATGCATTGTGTAAGGTTTTAACTTGGGGCAAAGAGCATGCGTTTGCTATCAGACTTTCTGAAACATCTTTATCTTAAATGATGGTCCATTTTGATATCATAGGTGGCCATTTTGAAATTCAAAATGGCCGACATACCAGAATGTATATTTTGACCCATATTTCATGTTTTAAACAATACAGAAATTTCACATTTTGGGCATAAACCGGGCTCATGATGTTGAACAGTCAGATGTACTTTGATCCCCTCCCTAAAATTGGAGATCATTTTTAGGCTGCCATTTTATCATTCAAAATGGCTACTTTTCAGCTGATATCTGTGGTTACAAGCAACTTTTAGGCATATTGTACATTCTTTTACAAACACAGACACACACACATAATTGTATACATTCTGTAATAGTGGATTATTCGCAATGGCTGCCACTCTTGAAATTCAAGATGGATTTCGACCCATATTTGGGGCTGTAAAATCTTTACCCTGCAAACTCAAGCATATGGAGCACTTTCATGTAGGAACTATGTGTAAGTCAATCACTTCAATAAATATTATTATTGCATAGGAGGGACTGCTTCCTATAGGTACACTGTCATGTTGAAATGCAAAATGGCTGCCATGGGAAACATTCCTTTAAGAGCATTGCACTCGGGTAAAACTTGTGTGAATGGGAAATCATGTGATTCTGGTGTCAACGCAAATGACTTTCAAAAGTGCCTCAATAACTGTGTCTGAGTGACTATAAATGCCCCCATTTTGACGATTTAGTTGTAGAGTTTAAATAAACAATATTAGCCGTGTACTAGAAAATTTATTGGAAATTTACTTAGTTAATGTCTTCTAGGCTCATTCCCTGCATGTGTTTTTAAAGTCACAGCATTTGTATATAGGGCTGTACACAGGGGAGAATTGGTTCTAAATTCTTCCAGAAACAATGACTTTTGCATTTCTTGCCATTATTATGAACATGATAATGAATTCTGCGGCTACCGTTGGTGTAGGAAGCTCAAAGCATTTAACTGCACAGTTTATGTATATCCGCTGGAAATAACTACAATGTACCATTATATATATTCCCCTGTAAGTAAAGGCACAAAATAGGTTGTGAAGGTTTACAAGTTTGTTCTCTGGATGTGTTGTATCAAGACTCTACGAGAGCAAAGCGGGAGATTGTCCAGGCTGAAGTCATCCACGCCCAACTTCTGGAAGGCATGGACTGTGTCATTGCACATTCTGCATGATTCAAGGCTTAGAGAATTCTTGATCCATCTGCTCTTTGAGACATCCTCAAATTTTCAACTTCAGCCTGTGCCATGAAAGGCATGCCCAAGCAGACCTTTGTTTTTCGCAACAATTTGCAGAACATAATCTCTTAACAATGTCAATGTACTTAATCATCTCCCTTTTTCCAGTGATGAAGCAGACAACATGCGATGCAGTATTAAAAGTAAAGCAAACATCCATTCGGAGAATGAAAATGTCAGTGTCTATACGTAATAATCATCAATATCTCTTCTGAAATTCCCTGTTGCTCTTTAAGTAACATCTAATACATGCAATGGAATGAGGATATCTGCTTCCTCATTGTGACGGGTGACAGCCCCCATTGCTGGAATCTTTGATGAACCCTTTGTTTGTTTGTTTTCCCCGTTCTATGTCAGATGGAATTGACTGATCGGTATTTCAACTTTCAGGCTGATTATTTGGCTCAGTTTTGTGGGTTTCTAAGGCATGGGTATGAAACATGAACCTTTGTTAGTGAGAATGAGGAGAAGGCCATAATATTGTAAGATGAAGAGTGATTGTGGAATTATGTAATAGAACAGTAGAACTTATAACTTCCGAAAATTGTATCGTCCAGTAATGACTGGATAATGACAGGTCTATCAGACTGTTGTACCGGTAGAAGTGTTATAAGAAGGTAGTGGTCCTCTCTTAAGCTTAATGACTTTTGATCCAATCTTACATGGTGTATTTCAATTGCAAGAGCTGAATGTCTGGCCTTTCTCATATTATCCCAGACAGATTTTTTTTTTATTTTATTTTTAAATTCTTTCAGATCAATTCTTAGTACTGAATTAGCACACATAAAATCTTCCCTTTTCATCTCTTTCTAGAATATCCTCCTTGAATGTTTCCGATACCTGATTGCCAAACACCACATTCATCAGTTTCAATGCCGTGACAATTTTTGAGATTGCCACAGAACTGAGCTTTTATTGCTCCTTTGTAGTTTTAGAGTCATTGGTGGTACAGCAGTAAGCATCTTGGAAGTCTTGATAATTTGAGGATGACCCACCAAGGGCAATCAGGAAAAACTTACTCCTTGTCATTCCTTATTCATTCTGTGTTATTCCAGAAATACATCCAGCAATTATGAGCTCCCTGATGAGTTGTTTCATTTTGTGGTCAACAAACAAGCTTGTGAATGGGATGCCTGGTAGGGTGACCATGGCATTTCTTGCCATTGCGAGACTTTTCCTTGTTTGTCTTCATTCTCTCGAGGCAGCATCAAGTTTTTGAAGATCACCTTTAATCGTATCAATGCTTACTTTTGTACAAACATTCAATAACTGGGATTAAATATAACTATTAACGAGGTTCCACGACACCAAATAATGTTTTGCCTGAGAGGCAAAAACAAATCACGTGTAAGCGAACCACATACCCGCTTGGCGCTATTATGGGACGTGGGATGTAACGCTTACACACTTGCCCACACTTATGGGAAGTGGTATGGGACCCCTCCCCCCCCCCCCCCCCCCCCCCCACACACACACACACAGTTTTTGCCCCTCAGGATGGCTTGATGACGTCATTGGAACCTCGTCCTTACAGTCTGAATTTATGGCGGCAATTTTGAATTAAGAGATGGCTGTCGTTCTGCGTGACCTGAAAATGAATTCGGTCTAAGACAATTTTGGCAAATTTATCTAAGGCGCTTACCACAGTATTACATGTTTTTCTATGGCCAACATCTTGAATTTCAAGATGGTGGCCTATCTAGGATCCACAATCTAGGAAACAGCTGTACTGGAACGTTGGACACCACAAGCATGTGCATTATTGAAAATTTGATGCTCCTACAATAATTGCAACATGAGATATGGGTAAAAACGCTATGGCAGCCATTTTGAATTTCAAGATGGCACCCTATAAATTCTATCAAAACAAGCCACAATAACAGAAAATGATATATCAGAGTGTCTGACATCACAAACCATGCATTTTGCACCAAATTTGAAGCTTCTACAATGCTCACTGTATGAGATATGGTTCAAAATACTGTTTGCTATGGCGGCCATTTTGAAATTCAAGATGGCAGCCTACAAATTGTATCAAAACAATCCACAATATCAGAAAAAGAAATACCAGAGTGTCTGACATCACAACCATACATTTTGCACCAAATTTGAAGCTTCTACAATGCTCACATAATGAGATATGGATGAAAATACAGTTTGCTATGGCGGCCATTTTGAAATTCAAAATGGCGGCTAAAGACGTGGTCGGAAAAAATGGAACCAAAGTTTTTTGGATTCAGCACCCCCAAATTGACCAAGTTAGCTAAAAAAAATCAATTTTGGCACAAAAATCTCACGGGATTACATAGTAGCCTCTACTAATCCCACAGATGGCGCTGAAACAATTTCTGACGACAGGAGTTCCAATTCCTACAGTTCTTGGAAAGAACGAATGGCGATGCGATTCAGTTCTCGAGTATATGGTACCTGATAGGAATGTGGTATCGAGGCTCTCGTCGACTGAGTAACCTGTTTGATACTATAGTCCTGTGCTGAAAGAGATGTAAGATTATTGTGTATTTTGTACATCATTAGCCTGTCATTTTCTCTGCGCTATTCCAGAGTGGTCCAATCAAATTCTTGCAGCATTTTGGTGACACTTGAGGTGTTATGGTAGCGATTTAAAGTAAACCTCGCAGCTCTTCTCTGACCCATTTCCACTTTGTGGATTAGGTTCTTGGAAGATGGGTCCAAAACTGTGGAAGCATAATAACAATTGGTCGAACCAACGTTTTGTAAGCTGTGGCTTTAACATCAGAAGATTTTATGCGAAGACTGCGTCTTAGAAATGCAAGGACATTATTGGCTTTATTGACAGTATTGTTGATGTGTTGGGTCCACTTCAAATCAGGGGGCGTTTCATCAACGTTTGTCAGGGCTGACAACTTGAATCACCATAGTAACAGTCAGTGACCGAGCATCTCAGCCAATCAAAACCAAGGATTTTGCTGAAATTGTCAGCGCTGACAAACGTTGATGAAACACCCCCCTGAAGTGATGGTTACACCAGGGAGGTTTCCTCTCACCTCCCTGGTTACACCCAAGTACTTCACGGATTCAACAGATTCAAGAGGGGCGTTATTTAGATGATACACGTGTTGCACCTTTCTTCTTTTCCTGGATATTGTCAAAACCTTACACTTATCTGTGTTCAAAACCATCATCCATTTTTTTCGCCCAGTCACCCATTTTGTTTAGGTCCTCTTGAAGATTTTGCATATGATGTTGATTGTCTATGTGATATGGTCATGTAGGAAATTGCATCATCGGCAAAAAGGCGAACCTTTGACGCGAGACCATCAGGCAAGTCATTAATGTAAAGCAGAAAGAGGCAAGGCCCAAGAACCGACCCTTGAGGCACTCCAGATCCTACCGCTATTGGAGAAGATTTAATACATGTACCATCCAAAACGACCCTCTGACTTCTTCCATTGAGAAAACTTTGAATCCATTTCAGATTTTTCCCCCTGATGCCGTAGTAGTCCAGTTTACGTAAAACCCGCTCATGTCGAACCTTGTCAAAAGCTTTTGAGAAATCCATGATTATAACATCCGTTTTACGCCCTTCATCCAAGTTCCTGCATGTGTGATCGCTTGTGAAACCTATTTATTGTTGTTCACATGACATGTTCTTACGGAAGCCATATTGCAGGGGAAATATAATGTAATTTTCGTCCCCGTGCTTCATAATTTTGCTGGCTAAAACTTATTCCATTACTTTGTAGCAAATACATGTCAGCGAAATGGGGCGGTAGTTGTACAGGAGTATACGAGATCGATTACCTATAATCGATTATACATGTATATATTTTTGGTGGTAGTTTTTACCACGTAATCGAATGAGTGTTTAGAGTTAGTATTGTGTGTGTGTGTGTGTGTGTGTGTGTGTGTGTGTGTGTTTGTGTCAGGTTATGTATGCTTGTGTCCATGTCAATATTGTGTGGTACAATGGTCCATTTTTTCTTCTTGTATATACGCCTACTGATATCACTCCGCCTGTGGTCAGGTATAGATTGTTTATGCTTTGATTTGTGAAGAAATAATCAAAGTATAAAAACCGCCAGGGGTGATGAAGGGCTTCAAATTCTCGTACCACTTATACTGCAACAAACTTCCAATATACAGTGAAAGTATATAGGCCTATTACAGTGGCGGATCCAGGGCGCCCCCTCTAAATTTGTTGTTAGAACCAAAGAAATAAAAAAGAATCCCGATGAAATCATATTTTCTTTGCTCATTTTTTCACTCATAAAATGTATTCATTTCTGGTCAGTTTTCTTAACTGGTTGCGTTTGTTATATAATACTCAAAAAGCTGCTTCACTTCGGTGATCTCTCGCATTTATCCCCCAAGTTGAATTATCCTTTGGGTTCACACACAAACTTACTGCTACACCTGTATATAGCTTCTGACCATTCGATCATTGAAAATGTATTATTACTATAGGGTTTATGCAGGGAGGTGGCCATCTCCCTGGTTTATGGGACGAAAACTGAAGTAGGGCTTTACAGTCGATGGAGCACTGAACTTGCAATCCGGAGGTCTCGGGTTCGAATCCTGATGGAATCCCATTTTCTTTGCCTAATTATTTTTCCACGAATAAATTACAGTCAACCTTGCCTAAGTCGAATCTATTTGGCATTTCTGTCATGGTAGAGTTTTCTTCTGTTTCGCGGCGTTTGTTACATACTCAATAAGCTGCATCATTTCGGTGATCCCTCGCATTTATGAAAACTATCCTTCGGGTTTATGCCAGTGTGTGTCACATACACCATGGGCCTAATATACAAGGACATTCACCTCATCGTTATAATTAATCCATGCACCTATACATCTCAAAAGCGCCACAAAGGCATTTTACATGCTTCACTGCTTTGATCCCATCGTCGTCGCCGCCAGCAAGCCGGGAGAAGAACAAGACGTAGTGATTCGAGAAATCTACTATAGTTCCCCATGCGCAGGCCTTATGCGCAGAAGAAAATAACTTACAAAAATCAAGTAAAGTAAATGTGCAGTTGTGCTGTATGTTAGGAAATCATGCCTCAAACAATTTCGCTTGGGAGAAGCAGGCAGTTTTTAAAAGACAGCTAACATTTCGGCAGAATGATTGTTATTTGTGATCTCAATGTTTCACTTTTCCGCAGCTTATTCCAGAGCAAAAAGGGAGGGTAATGGTATAATAGAGGACATAGGGAAAGTCTTATGCGTGTGCGAAATGTGCAAATCAGCAATTACCCATCTTTTGACACAAAATTTGTCATGTTCTCAGGTTTTGCTGCTCCTCATCATCTGTATTTATTCTAAGACATTTCCGTCTGAAAAAGGCACATCAGCAAAACAAGATTGAAAGGAGGGAAACGATTTCTTTTGTTAGAGACGATAATGATCACACAATCGCTATTGTCCAGACACCTGAATGTACTCATTTAGATGCACATAATCATGATAATTGTGTCGGCGACGATGATTACATCAAAGAAAGACAATCCATGTATATATAGGTCCTATAGGTCCATGCACACACAAATACGCTTCTGACCATTCGAGCATTGAGAATTAAGGGTTTCTTGGACGAACCAAGGAGGTTCGAGAGATGGAGTGACAACTGACTATAATTGTTCAATCAGCTGTCAGTTTGCTATGGATGGACAAAAGAATTCCACAGGTGCATTTGTGCCTTTGATGTTCGATGCTTGAAGCAGCCATCTTTGTGAGCAATCTGAAGATTCATTTTTAACGCTACATATAAAAATATCGGGTATATGCTGCTCGTTTATACAGTGTATATCAAATGCAATGAAATTCACCTAATGATAAAGCATATAAAACAAAAGTCAATTCCGTTCGAAAATATGTGCAAAAGTGTAAATCTGAGCTGTATTTTGTGAAAGTATTTGAAATTTTACCCTCATGGATAGCCGGTTTTATTCTTATTTCCGCCAAATGAAACTAATATGGCATCATCTTCAAGTATAGTTCTTTATGTCAGATTAGCGTACAGACACGTACAGTCGAGTAATTTTGATATCTATATATTTCAGCAATATTTGAGCAATTTCTATTCGCGAACCCCCGTGCCTTTACCATTGTCTACCGCACATCGTTTGTAAGTAGGGATAGCGAAAAGTAATTACCATCATATAAAGACATAACTTCCATTGAGAGTGACGAGTCATGATGCAATGCCCACATGAATCAATTGTCTCCCTATCTGTGAGACAGCTCCAGTTTGACACAATACTTCAAATATTATTTTTCAATTGAGCGACGGCTTCGAGCATGTGATCAAAGCGAATATGTTGTGACTCCATTTCTCGAACCTCCTTGGACGAACACTGAACTGTACGGCTTTCTATAGCTCAGTCGGTAGAGCACCGGGGAAGCAATCTGGAGATCTCGGGTTCGAATCCTGATGGTCATGGAATCCCAGCATTTTCATGTCCCCTGAAAGCTATATAGTGTCATGGATAACACAAAACTTTCATGAAACGCTGCCCTGACATGAACTGGATATAATGAAACTAATTCGCGATCCAACATCTCTAACTTTTATGAGTAACTTGTGTACTTGTAACCTTTCTCTCAAAGAGTAAACGTTAGTGCTAATGTTCAATGATACACATCACAATGATAGCCTACCAAGCGAAGAGGGGTTATCTCTTTGCTACCAAAAGACGCAACCTGCGCCTGACTCTATCTTCACATCGTTCAATATGTTGCGCACTCGGGCAACGTGAGGTTGCGCAATGAAACCCCGCTGAAGATGGTACGCTGCTACCGAGCTTATGGAACGCCATACGTTGCAAAACTATAACGTAATTAAATCCCTGATTACGGGCTCAATTACTCTGTGCAAGTATAACAGGAAAAAAAAAAAAAGAACAAGCAAAAGAATAAACAAACCATTGATCAAAAATCTTGAATCTTGATGAACAATCTAGAATTTTCATCAGAGGTTTGTGCGTCTACACGAGTGAGAAAAAAAAAAAGACCAACCTGAACATCACTGCAACAAATTTAACTCCGCACAAGCAAGGTAAGACCTCTTATGAGAATATGTTGGGTTTTTTTTTTTTTTTTTTTTTTTGGTCTATCTCTCTATCTCTCTCTGCACGAGCAAAAAAAAAAAAAAAAAAAAATTCAAGACTCTTATAAGTGAGCTTATCTCTGCATAACTGCTAGGTTGTTGTTGTTTGTTTTTTATAGAGGTATAAACAAACCTCAACATTATTTTTTCCCTTTTTTGGAGGGGGGGGGGGGAAGGAGGAAACCGCCAATTCCCATAAAAGATATAGAGGTATCACCATTGCGACTATTATGGATAGTATTCCCCCACCATATCGCATGGTTATCCCGCCGTAGGGCTATAAAATGTCTTCAAAGTATGTGACGACAGTTTACTTGATTGATTTAGAAGTTTGACACAGCCATAATGTGTCGAGTGCTCACGTTGCATTCCTTGCATCAGGTTTTGTTCTTATTGCTAGATTGTTGTAGAGGGCAAGTAGTCGGAATTTGGGCATTTCACTAGCTTGACCTTTGATCCTAGTCCTTTGACCCCATGCGACATTTTATGATAGTACTTCAAATAATGACTTACTGGCATTATCCAATTTTCACAACATTTCCGCATCAAAGCTTCGAGCTTTCTTTCAAAATGTGGGAAATTGTGACATAATCTGACATAACCGTTGACCTCGGATGGCCAAAAACTTTATCGGCAGGATTATTCTACAATAATGCGTACACCCGGTTTGATCAATGATGTAAGCATTGAATAATCTCCCAAAATGGAGAATCTGACCCTTGACCTTTTAGCCTACTTTGAATTGACCCTTGCAAACTGCGTGCATATTGCATTTTTGTGTGTGTGTGTGTGCAGACGTTATATTCTTCGGCCATACGACCTTTCACTGCTGCACTCTCATCTGTATACACCCTAATGCTTGAATCTATAAAGATACGGAAACCATACGTCCTTATGGATTTGCATGACAAACATTTCTGAAATCTTAGCGTTTTAGAGAAAATAGGTATGATGTCACATTGACTGATGTTCAATATTACTGATTACCGACATATCGTACCCAATCAGTAAAGAGTGACGCTCCATCTGTTTATCTGTGAAGTGTTTTTCTTTTTTCATAGAAACAAGCGATGGGACCCACAGAGTCATGCGCTAGAATTTATCGTCAGGCAGCTTTAGAATTCTGTTCCGAAAAAGAGAAGAGGGAGAGAGCCAGTGAGCTAGACGGAAAACATTCATTTATACCTGAACATGTGCATGTATATTAAGAGGCAATGACAGAGAGAGGGAGAGAGAGAGATGCAAAGCCAGTTGTGACTATTGCAAGAAATGTTAGAGGAATCAGCTTCTTTTCTTGCAGTTAGAATAATAAGATACAGAAACAGTTCCGAAAGCTCAACAGGTAGCCCAGGTAGGCATATAGTACCTATTCAGTGAGTGCGATATAATCATAAGGGAGATGTGGCGCAGTCAAGGGCGTTTGATAATGCAACATGCGTGGCGTAGTGGGCCCATATTATACGATGCATCTCCACTAATGTCACGAACCTGTAAATGCGTGCATTATATGTTCTATAAAATGGGTCCGTGAACTATGATAGCATGCAGCTGGTAAGCTATTGTATCTCAAAACAATGGGACTGCTCTTCGACCGACCGTGCAGGTGACCTTGTGAATCAAAGCAATCGTTTTGGTTCTAACAGACATATATAGCTATCGGTATCCTGCCACAGGATAGCATGCATTCAGTGCAGCTAAACTTTGTTTTTTTTTTTTCCATTGTGCACTTGTACTTTCACGAGTGTGTTAACAAAAATGTATAAATGAATCGATAGGTATACATAGAGCGCACGAGCGACTAATTTCAGGGCTTATTCTTGACTACATTCTATTAATTGATATTTGCTGACAGTCGTGTAAATAGGAGGCGAACGGTCTGAGGTGAATAGTGAAAAATTACTGACAAACATAGAAGGCACATGTCAGTGCCCATGGACGATTTTAAGTGGACATGGGGGAAAGGGGCCGGTGGGGGTTTCAGTAGTTTTTTAAAAGTATATGCTCCTATATACTTGTCTTCTTTTCTAATCTCTGTACATAATGGGTATGCGGTATTCTGTTCGTCTCTCCCCGTCATTCGATCTCTCAAAAATGTAAAATTAAGATTTCTAATAACAGGATTTACGAGTTTCATTGTATAGGCCTACGTTTTTATTAAAGTTTGTCTAATGGTAAACGATACTAAAAGAAGCCACTTTATTGAACTATGGGGTCAACATGAAAAATGCTTTATGTCAGTTAGTTGTATTCACACATTCGTCAGCACCATTGTTTTCTAAAACACAGATATTTAAAGAAATGAATACTTGTCTGTCATGTAACTGCTTGTATTGATTAAACTTTCAGCTTTAAACTAAACTTTGAATCAAGATGTACAAATCACCCTGCGTAAAAAGTCTAAAGCTGAACAAAGATCTGGGATCGGAGAATTTTCTTTGCTCATGCAGAGCTAAAAATAAAACAAGTAGAAATATACTTTAATGATAATTATAATCAAAATGATAATAATAATCATAGTAATGGTAGTAGTAGTAATAATAATAAAAATGATGATAATAATGAAAACAAACTGATCAGTATAGCCTGTCGCTTTGCTCGAGCTGAATGGAAACCTCAGATCAGCAGTTTCTCTATTTTTGCGCAGTTGAATTGCGCCGAGTACAAGCCAGTGCCCGTGGTCAGTACTTAATTTTATTTTTGCAACACATGGCGTTTCATATGTACTCGATTGGCCCTTCGTCAAGTTGGGATCTTGATCCACTGACTAGCGGTGCTCTTCAAACCAACGTGGGTCTGTTTACACGCAGCAGCGAGAACTCATCCGTCGCCTTCACTTACAGGTTTGAAGTAGCGTGTGCAAAATGCACAGTGGGTGACATAGCGAAGAAAGGGTCCAGCTGGCTAAGTTCGTGTGCGCAAGAAATCACGAGATTTATTTCGTTACAGTTCGTAGTTGTTATATCTTATCAATTTGTTGCCGTGACCATCAATCTTTTCACCATCTTAGTGATAACTCTTGCAGATCGAGCAAATATTACCATGGGTAGCGCAGACACCTTGACGGTTGCCCTCGTTGATTTTGCCAGTGACGGTTCTATGCCCCAGCTGGTAAACGATTATTATTCAACGCCAGAAGATCGGGATCAGGATTTTAGAAATTCTCGTCTTGTGCTCCATGAAGCATACACTGACGACATTCAATGCATGAACCACACGCAAGGCGTTGTCAGTCCCCATGCAGGGAACACAAATACTAGTAACAGATACGATTCTCTCGATGTAGCAACCACCAAAGTTTCCCAAGGAACCGGGAAAATGGAAAACGGAGACTTGAGAATTAATGTAGCGCGGGAAGAAGACGTATCACCGCTGAACCTCACCCCAGTGAGCGATGACAGTGATTCTACTGCAGCTTCTCGAGAAGAGTGCTGTGACTACGACCACTGTCATGGTCCTCTTCCTGCAACATCGAACAAGGGAGCTCAGAGACAACTCCTCATTGCTTGTTGTATATGCGTCTTGTTCATGATAGGCGAGGTTGTCGGTAAGAAAAGTCAATACCTAGACTAACTAGCCACCACTGCATCAGTTTTATAAGATTAAGATACCTTTTTCATTCAAAAAAGGATCTTGTCAACTTTGTTTAGTATAAATCCAAGTAGGCCTACAATGTCAATGGCTACATTATTGTATTTAAAATTTTTAGTTGTCCCTACCATGTCTCATGACTATATGAGCATCATCATTAACTTAAGTTAAGGTTGCATTTCTTGCAACTTAATAAAGACTAAACTAACTTTGACTAGTATTAGTACCAGTTGGAACATTTGTAGACCATCTTGGCATCTTTAGAAACAAAGACTCAAAGTCCTGTAAAAATAGAAAGTAATATGAAAATTAGTCTATCGGTAAGTGTTGGGTAGGGGTTTTATCTACCCAATGAATTCACACTGTCTTGTAAATGTGACTTGTGGAAGCTCAAAGTAAAAATCAGGATTAAAAAAGAAGACTAACACAATGTCAGTCCGGGAAACCCGCTCATGAGGACCGCCCCCGCGTACGAGGATGGTCCCTCCTCATGAGGACCTCCCCCCGCCTCATGAGGCCCCCCATTCACTTCTTATTCATCTCACATCTGACGTATAAATTGTCGCAACTTTGCACGGTGATTTTTTGTTACACACACATGTCCACTATCCATGATGAAAAGAAGAAAAAATCCTGTCTGTTTTTTTTTTTTTAATCGAGTTTTAATCACCCGATGCAGAGCGCCCATCAAAACACGGGCGCCAGCGCGTTCGCACAATGCAAGACTGCCGCACCTAGCGGCCTGATCCGACTAAATATTTTCGATGCTTTTTTCTGCGGCTCTCATCTCTCCGCGCACGAATCAGCCTCGTGAAGCTGAAGTCTGACATCTTTTTACACAAATTCGTAACGAGAAAAATTAAATTAGTACTAACCTGATCTTGTCCATATATTCCAAATTACTATTCCACACTGATAGAGTAGGTGGGTAGATGACATACTCCAGTTTGTTAGCAAAATAATCACTTTGTAGGTATGACGAGTTCACTTTCTTCGTCAATTCCGCCCACGATGCCGCCGTTTGGGTGCTTTTTCTGGAATCATCCCGGGACGCGACGTACGTCGCATCACATCACGCATCCAGCACATACTAAGTACCAGACTGGTATGTGCTGGATGCGTGATGTGATGCGACGTATGTCGCGTCGCGGGATGATTCCAGAGAAAGCGCCCAAACGGTAAGCGGGCGGCGGAATCGTGGGCGGAATTGACGAAGAAAGTGAACTCGTCATACCTACAAGGTGATTATTTTGCTAACAAACTGGAGTATGTCATCTACCCACCTACTCTATCAGTGTGGAATAGTAATTTGGAATATATGGACAAGATCAGGTTAGTACTGATTTAATTTTTCTCGTTACGAATTTGTGTAAAAAGATGTCAGACTTCAGCTTCACGAGGCTAATTCGTGCGCGGAGAGGTGAGAACCGCAGAAAAAAAGCATCGAAAATATTTAGTCGGATCAGGCCGCTAGGTGCGGCAGTCTTGCATTGTGCGAACGCGCTGGCGCCCGTGTTTTGATGGGCGCTCTGCATCGGGTGATTAAAACTCGATTAAAAAAAAAAAAAACAGACAGGATTTTTTCTTCTTTTCATCATGGATAGTGGACATGTGTGTGTAACAAAAAATCACCGTGCAAAGTTGCGACAATTTATACGTCAGATGTGAGATGAATAAGAAGTGAAGGGGGGGCCTCATGAGGCGTTCCCCGGAGGGCCTCATGAGGCGGGGGGAGG
This sequence comes from Diadema antillarum, assembly GCF_040938485.1. Classification (NCBI taxonomy): domain Eukaryota; kingdom Metazoa; phylum Echinodermata; class Echinoidea; order Diadematoida; family Diadematidae; genus Diadema; species Diadema antillarum. The sequence continues at coordinate 4,062,093 of NW_027270927.1, read as the reverse complement.
TCCTCATGAGGAGTTACCATCCTCGTACGCGGGGGCGGTCCTCATGAGCGGGTTTCCCGGACTGATGTTAAATTGACATGTACCTCTGCGGTTGTGTCAAAGTACAAATTAAAAATGTGCGTAGCCGTAGAGAATCTACAGCTACGTGCCAAATAAGTGTGTGCTCTGAAAATCCACTTCCAAACTTCAAGTTCAAACCATTCCTAAAAAGTATCTGCACCTGCAGCAAGTTTGACCTCGCGTGCCAAGGTTCGATAGTACGCAAAAGCATACATAGGGTTCTAGTATGTATGTGATGCAGCAGGCTGTCGAATTTTGGACGGCGCTGTCGAATTTTGGACGGCGTTGTCAAATTATGGGCGGCTTGCATTATAAAAGTTGAAACCGTGATCGCGTATTAAAAATTAAGATATGTATGTAAGGTATTTTAGAGTCCAAACAGTAGTGTATTGAAATCTGCTATGTGCATCCCATTAGATAATGATGCATACATTACAATAAAGGGAAGAATATGTGGACAACCGTGAAAACCATGATACTTCATGAGATCTGTGCCGTTATGCAGGTCTATTGTCACTGGTGTCTATTTATGTACAGTACGCGCAATAAGAAACGCCTCCGTCAATTTCGTTTTCCAACGAAAGTTCGTTATCGATCGAGTAGCAACGAAATTTGGACGAAATTTGGACGAAATTTCGTTATCGATCCAGTAGCAACGATTCTGACGCTTTGTGGACGCATTTCACGCACGACCGCCCGCTCAATTTCGTTCGGCAAATGCGTTGCTCGTTCGGAAAATGCGTGTTCGGAGCTCGGCAGTTTCGTCCAAATTTCGTTAAAAGCGTCCGTGATCCAAGGCGCACATGGAATACAGTACACACGTGTGTGTGTAGTGGCCACATCCACAGCCGCTAGCCGGCAAGAATCACTGCAAGTTTTTAATAGACTCAACAAGTACTAGGTCTAGTAGTAGCACAGCGGTCGGGAATGAGAACAGTAGACAGGCGTGGAATTCACCTGATTCACATAATACTATTAAGAATGGTAACATGTATACATACATCGATGCCGTTTTCATTGAAGCAATTTGTAAAAGTTTTAGTTTCCCTTACCCTAGCTGTAAGTACGGCACCGTTAGCAGATTATTCACTGCATTTGTAAGTCACCGGATACATCACATGTTGGTATGCGGGCTGCATGTAACCAGGGAATGTGCACGTGTGGGAAAGGCGAGTGCACCGTATGTGCGTCGCAATTGCCATGGCATGGCTCGCTCGGCTGAACGAAACAGAGATGTACGATACATGACAAGACCCAGTATAAGGCCTACTAATTGTTCACGTGTTGTTTTTTGTTTTTTTACAAGCAGAAAATAAACAACTGTTGATCATGAAATAGACTAAATTACCAATCAGAGATCATTCGGGTTCATAGTATTTAAGAGAAATCACGCAATTTTGGCGAGGGTGAACCCACAGGAACCCACAGGAACCTTATCGTAGAACGCCGACCAAAAAGAAAATGGTTTCACTAAAATTGCGTGTACGTAAAATCCATTTGAGTATAGAAAGAAAATTAACCCCCCAAAAGAGGAAAAAAGAAATTAGAAGGATTTGTTCGCCGTTATTTGGTCATTAAATATATTTTCTTTCTTCAGCAATTGCGCGTTACATTGCCCGTTTTTTTATTGAATCAGGGCCCTGTTGCATAAAACCCTTACCGCTGGACTTACCGCTCCTTTCTATGCGGTAAGTCTTAAATCAGCGGTAAATTTTATAATCATTGATGCTGACGGTAGTTACTATTGAAATTCAATGGTAAGTTTTATGCAACGGGCCCCAGAAAAGCAAAAAAAAAAAAAGTAATATTCAAAACAAGACAATAAGTTTAATTCTTAGTTTGATATCGTTTATTTCTTTATTGGACAGAGAGATAATTCAGACGGTACGTGGAATTTTCAAAGCGACTAATTCAGACTGATTCTTAGTTTGACTTGGCTCTTTCTTTCTTTCTTTTTTTATTTTATTTTTTATTGGGGGGGGGGGGGTTTGAGGTTCATGTTCGTTGTACCCATGCACCCATAAGGTTCATTAGGACGAAAATGAAACATTCAGATACACGCGACTTCCCTACACGAAAAATAGATGTTCGTTAATGTGATAGTCAAATTATGATTCATAATTCGAAAATGCACGAATGTTTGTGATTGGATAGGTGCGTTATTGTCGGATTAGCAAACCTTCGGAGTACTGTAGTATCGAGCCTGTTGTATTCAAGGATAAACGAACTTTTGAAATAATGAATTTTATATTCAGAGTAAGACAATAAGTTTAATTCTTATATACCTGTAGTTTGACATCGTTTATTTCCTACTTGTGAAGCGGGAAGCGAGAGATAATTCTGAAAAGAAGTATATATACAGTCATGCAGACGGAACGTGAAATATTCAAAGCAGCTATGAGATTAAATCTTAAGTTGTTTATTTGTTTGTTTGATTGCTTGTTTGTTGTTATGCTCAAGCGTTGGTGTAATTATATATACATTTTTTTTTTGGGGGGGGGAGGCATTTTTGTAGTACCCAATGCACGTAAAGTTCGCTGATGCGAAAGTGATAAAATGTTCCGTAACACGCAAATTCCTTACACCTTGTAGATGTTCGTACCTAGTGTGAAAATAAAATGTATTACTATTATTTTGTTTCCCCCATTGTTCGATGGGTATAGCAAACCTTCGGAGTGTCAATCCTTTCGTTTTCGGATAAACGAACTTCCTTAACTCACAACACCATGTTTCAGAGTAACTAGTCATTATTTTATTCGGGCATTGGGAATAGTTCAGGAATAAAATATAGAAGGGAGGAAAATCTTTAAGGCAAGAATTACGATGGATTCTTAGTTTGAAATCATTTATTCATTTCCGTGGTGTTCATTATTCCGAAAAAAAGAAAACGGGTGCGCTATTCCGATGGTTACGGCGTTATTTCGAATCCGAAACACGCATATTCCTTGTGCCTATCCATGTTTGTTGATTCGAAAATGTAATCATGCTGCGGGTAATTGCTATAGGGGGCCATATATTGTTTTATTTCTGTCTATTGTTATATTATTATTATCATTATTATCATTATTATTATTATTATTATTATTATTATTATTATCATTATTTTTATTATTATTATTATTATCGTCTTTACCATTATTAACCAATGTTTTGATTAACGAGCATTTTGTGGGCTGTTTTTTTTTTTTTTTTTTTTTTTGGGGGGGGGGGGGGGCATTGCCCGATTAGCAAACCTTCGGAGTGTCAATGCTTTTGTTTTCGGACGAACGAACTTCCTTACCTCAGAAGAAGAAATCAGTGTAACAAACTAGTCATTATTTTATTCGGGCATTGGGAATAGTTCAGGAAAGAAATATAGAAGGGAGGAATCCGAAACACGCATATTCCGTGTGCTTATACGCAGGGCTGCACACTGGCGCCGGTCCGACGGTCAAAGACCGGTAAAAGTCACCGTCGGACCGGTAACTTTTCAGGAAATCCACAAGTTACCGGTCCAACATGACCAGTAAAAAGAAAAAGCATTGGTGGGGTCAGTAGAAAGGAAAAGAGCAGCCCCGATCAGGGAGAAACAGAATGCAAGATATCGCACTGTTCAACAAGTTTTACGCAAGTTTTCGTTTATGTCTACCGGTGCAATTTGTACAGTAAACATAGTTTTGAGCACTAGCAGTCGACCAGTTACATTCGCGCTCGCTTGCGCATTTGGCGCTGCTTACGCACTGCCATGCAATGCAATACATGCAAAGCAAACGATGCAAAGCATGTACAGTGTAACTACTTCTCGTTTGCTTGCGATCGGCGGTCATGCCAGACAAGAAGCATTGAAAGAAGCGCACGCATTTCTGGGTCATTTTACTCCTTTTTAACGCAAGATCGATCCGATCCCGGCTTCGCAGCAGCGTGGCAGTTATGTTAGAACTAATTTACATGTGTCGATTTTTAGAAAAAGTAAAAACACACTCGATATTCAGCGATACAGTAAATGGATCTGATTTCGTTTATTTTCATTTTGAGCAGCCATTTTACAAATTAATATTTTCATTCGCTCAGAATGTTCTCATAACGAAGACAGGCGCAAAAAGGATCACGAAATCGGTCCTTCCGTGTACTTTTTAAGAACGCATGCACAAAATGTGAAGAGATAATACTAGGGAGAAAAAAAAAATCATGAAATCATGGCAGTCCCGCTTACATATTTCAGGTAGAAATCGTCCCAAAAGGATCATGAATTCGACCGGCCGCGTCGTAGTCTTCCAAAAGATTATGTACGAAATGCGAAGAGATTTTAGAGGAGAAAAAGAAAAAAAATAAAAGACACATTTTGGTGAGTGCATCATAAACGATTACAGCCGAATAACAATTCATGAAATCAACGCAATCCCGTTGAAATTTGAGGAAATAATAGGCGCAAAAAAAGGATCTTGAATTCAGTCCTGCATGCCGTCTTGGTTATCAAAAACGCATACACAAATGCGACGAGATTATCGGGAGAAAAATAAAAAAGACATTTTTACCCTTCTGGTGCGTGTATTACAAAAGATTACATCGGAAGTAATTCATGAAATCGCCATAATCCCGCTGATATTTGAGGTAGAAATAGGCGCAAAAAGGATCGTGAATTCGGCCGTGTCGTATACCTTGTAGATTAGAAAGCATGTACGAAATGGGAAAAGATTATCGGGAGAAAAATAAAGGACACATTTTCACCCCTTTTGGCGCTTGCATCATATAAATTACAGCCGAATAGTAATTCATGAAAATTTCGCAATCCCGTTGGAATTTGAGTAAACAATAATAGGCGCAAAAAGAATATCGAATTCGGCCCTGCATGCAGTGTATAATTTTGAAAACGCCAAATACGAAGAAAGTATCAGGAGAAAAATAAAGAACGCATTTTCAACCCTTCTGGTGAATGTATCACAAAAGATTACAGCCGAAATAATTAATGACATATCGCAATCCCGCTGATATTAATGTAGAAATAAGCGCTAAAAGGACCGTGAATTCGGCCGTGACGTATAGGCATGTACGCAATGCGAAGTGATTATTGGGTGAAAAATGCAGCACACATTTTCAACCCCTTTTGGCCCGTGCATCATAAAGATTATAGAGCCGAGTGATAATTCATAAATCATCTCAATCCCGTTGAAGTTTGAGGAAACGATAGGCGCAAAAGAATCATGATTTTTGGCCGTGTCGTGTATCTTTTAAGAACGCATTTACAAAATGCGAAGAGTTTATCGGGAAAAAATAAAGGACACATTTTCAACCCCTTTTGGCGCGTGTATTATAAAAGATTGCATCCGAAGTCATACATGAACTCATTGCAATCCCGCTGATATTGAGGTAGAAATAGGCGCAAAAAGGATCGTGAATTCGGCCATGTCGTATACCTTTCAAGAACGCATGTACGGAATGCGAAGAGATTATGGGGAGAAAAATAAAGAACGCATTTTCAACCATTCTAGCTGGTGCGTGCATCACAAAAGATTACATCTGAAGTAATTCATGAAATTGCCACATTATTCGTCTGATATTTAATGTAGAAATAGGCGATAAAAGGATCGTGAATTCGGCCGTGTCGTATACGCATGTACGAAATGCGAAGAGATTATTGGGAGAAAAATACAGGACACATTTTCAACCCCTTTTGGCCCGTGCATCATAAAGATTACGGCCGAATAATAATTCATGAAATCATCGTAATCCCGTTGAAGTTTGAGGAAACAATAGGCGCAAAAAGAATCATGATTTTTAGCCGTGTCGTATATCTGTTTAGAACGCATTACGAAATGCGAAGAGTTTATCCGGGAAAAATAAAGGACACATTTTCAACCCATTTTGGCGCGTTTATCATAAAGGATTACTGCCGAAGTTATTCATGAAATCATCGCAATCCCGCTGATATTTGAGGTAGAAATAGGCGCAAAAATGATCGTGAATTCGGCCGTGTCGTAGAACGCATGTACGGAATGCGAAGAGATTATGGGGAGAAAAATAAAGAACGCATTTTCAACCATTCTTGCCGGTGCGTGCATCACAAAAAGTTACATCCGAAGTAATACGTGAAATCGCCACAATTCCGCTGATATTTGAGATAGAAATAGGCGCAAAAAGTATCATGAATTCGGCTGTGTGGAACATCTGTAAGAACGCACTTACGAAATTCGAAGAGTTTATTGGGAAAAATAAAGGACACATTTTCAACCCCTTTTTGGCGCGTGCATCATAAAAGATTACAGCCAAAGTAATTTATGAAATCGTAATTAATCCCGCTGATATTTGAGGTAGAAATAGGCGAAAAAAGTATCATGAATTCGGCCATGTGGTGCATCTTTTTAAGAACGCACTTACGAAATTCGAAGAGTTTGTCGGGAAAAAATAAAGGACACATTTTCAACCTCTTTTGGCGCTTGCATCAGAAAATATTACAGCCGAAGTAATTTATGAAATCGTTACAATCCCGCTAATATTTGAGGTGGAAATGAGGTGGAAATGAGGTGGAAAAAGGATCGCGAATTCGGCCCTGCATGTCGTGTATAGAACCTTTCAAGAACGCATGCACAAATGCGAATAGATTATCGGGAGAAAAATAAAGAACCCCTTGTAGCGCGTGCATCAGAAAATATCACAGCTAAAATAATTCATTAAATCGTCGCAATCCAACTGACCACCAAGAGCAGGTTACTCAGCAAGTTCGTGTGCCGATGTTTAGAAAAAGTCACAAACGCATTTGATACAATCTGATTTTGTTCATTATCATTACTTTTACACTGTAATTCACAAACAAGCATTCTATTTTTTCCTATCTTTTTTTTTAATTTTTAGTGCAATAAATAATGCAAGTTTTAAAAAAAATTAATCTGTAAAATGTACATGGGTGGGGGGTACGTCCATAAAAAACAAGAAAATAAGTTTGCAAGTCATTTAATGTTTTTTTAGGTTGTTGTTGTTGACCGGTAAATTTTCTGTTCGGACCGGCAAAAAATGGTAAAACGGGGCATTTACCGGTCCGACAGAGACAGGTTGGACCGGCAGAAAAAATGGGTTAGTGTGCAGCCCTGTTATACGTCATGTTTATTGATATGCTGCGGCTAAGGGCCTATTGGAGGTCGTTATACCTTTCGTTTGGTGTACGATTTCTTTCGTTTCATATCACTTTATTTGTTCCTTTCATATTCTGAAATATTTAAAGGTAATCTTTCAATTGCCTCGCACTGTGTATATATACATGCATTTTCGTAACGGCGATTTCGCGCTTTGCTGCAGTATTTCGAAGGGTGTTTGATGCCAGCCGCTTCGGTGTGCTCTGTGGTAATGTTTATGTGGTTGTCAGGGAGGTTGTTGATACTTTGTCTGTTGACATTTATTTTCGTACAGGCATGGGCGGATCCAGGAATTCTGTACAGGAGGGGGGAGGGGCGCAACTAATATTTCTGGTGCCACTTCCGGGTTTCACTTCTATTTTTTTTTCCACGATAAATAAAGGGGGCGTGCGCCTCATGCGCCCCCTCTGGATCTGCCACTGCTACGTGTTTATCTCGAGTGATGGTGATCGTGTTTCTAAATGTTTATAAAAAAAAAGGACAAAATTATCCGAGTGATGCCTGATGATAGTGCAAGTGATGATAATCAACGATGCTGATGTAAAAGACGGCTTGCTGTGGATGCTGAGCGTACGTGCCCTTCGTTTATTTAAATAAGTTTTCCCTCTTTTACTCTTCTTTCCCCTCCCAAGAATGATAAAAAAAGAAAATACCTACACCTCACAACAAAAGGAACCACGTGTGAACAACCATCGTTAAGTTCAATCGAAATGTTCATTATTAGCAAAGAATAAGGGGAAAACACGAGTGACGGAAAATGATAGAAGCGACGAGATTGTCTTCTTGTGTATAATGCGGTCTCTTGGGATTGGAAAAACCCCACCCTCTCCCTTTGTGGAAATTTCCACAAAACCAGGTGCGTGCCAGACCCCAGGTGCCAGACGAAGAATGCGCGCATTTGGTGTAGTATATCGATCGAAGAACTCGCGGGTGAGTTGAGTTAAAGGAATCATTGCAAAGATGTTCTGATGTTCTGGTTCCCGAACTGTAAAAAGGAATTGATTAATCACTCAAAAATGCAATCACAGATTTATATGAAAAGTCTCATATGCCTAGACAAATTCACTGAGATGTCCTATGTGATGCAGCCACCACCCGATTAAACGGCAAAATCATGACAATAAAATTTCACGCTCATCAAAACTGCCTATTACTTTTCATATGAATTTTGGTTATCAACACTCGTTCGTGGATTTGTTTGTTTGCATGTTTTGTGTGTATTATTCCTCGATCCTGAAAGACGTAATAATTATTCGCATCGAACGTAAACTGTTTACCGTAACTAAGCCTATGGCGCATTCGATCCATTCAACTTGCAGTAACCTTTAAGGCAGTACAACTGTAAGTAGCACATGGTGCATTCTTTTGAACCACGTGTTTCGCATATCGGCACATCCAAACACATTAGCGATCGTCCTTATGGCAAACTTTCCGATTACAGTCAGGGGAGAAGAAATCGTAATACTGTACATGTACTTACGAAAGTGATTATGCTTAAGATCAAATAAAATGAAGAAGTTTGAAAACAACTTGGCAACACTCAATCAAGTTTTGCATTCTCTCACACAAAAGCTCTCTTGAGAAAATGAAAGCATTCCCTCTCCCCTGCTAGATAATGGAAGTTTTCATTACTAGCCCAGCAAGTTTTGGGAGTGTACATGAATGTTTTTAGGATAGAGTCAAAAGGGACCTAGGTTTTTGATCATAGCAGAATCTTCGTCAGAAGCAAAATGGCAAATAGGCAGAAAAAGCAACCACACACATGTAAAGCGACTTCACACAACAAGAACAGTCAGGAACAGGCAAGGGACAAGGAACAAAGAAAACAAAAGGAGAGGGTAGGATGTCATGGGCAAGGAGCCCAACAGGTAAAGGGAGGGGGATTAGAGCAGGAGGATGGACAGACAAAAGGCAGGGGAAGGTTAGTAATGGTCGTGAGGGCCAGGGGGCAACCATTGAAGGAAAAGGATGAATATGGAGGCAACATCAAACAAGATAAGGAACAACAGAGAGACAAAGAAAGGTAAAGAGTGAAATAGCAACAGCAAAGGGGGGGGGGGGGGGTGAGCAAACAGCAAGCCCTAGAAAGGATCTGTACAAGTACCAAGAGGAGGCAACAAAATGAAAGTTAGAGTCAATCAACAAATGCAATTAACCATATCAAAGTATGGTAATATTAATACAGCAATAATGATGATATTGACAAAACAAATTAGAATAATCATTAAAGCACATAAAAAAAGGGGGGGGGGGGACACAAAGTCCATGGGAGAGAAAATGTATACTTGCAAAGCAAGTATCAATAGGCAAATTAAATACGTTTCAAAGAGCTGGTTCATATGAAATCACCTTTGATTTATGATTTTACAAACAAGAATTTTCATCGCTTACTTATTTCTTTTATTACTTTAGTAATGTCATGATATTTCATGATGGTATGTGTTCTGTCTTTACATGGCAAGATAGGGTTTTTTTTTCATCCAGGGTCAAAAGAAGAAAGTGATAGAAAGATAACTGAAAGGATAGAATGGAACACCTACTCAGCAGGCAACACTAAAACAGCCCCCAGGGCCAGGCCATGTCGTCAGTGTCACTCTCGTCTTAGATCATTACAGGCCTACATTGTACATGTATAGGCTACTCGTTTCGTACTCGTCATCGCCAACGTCATGATGGTCGGTCACACGAAATAAATTGCATCATCATAAGAGCTCTTATATCAACACCACTAGATAGTGTAGATTCACTATCATTGTCACTATCATTCCAGTCGATCTCATCCACCGCGAAACCCTCAAGATCCTCAAAATCATCGTGGTTAATACTCTCACAAAACACATCTGTAAACGATTCAGACATCGCAGACCTAGCTACACATCTTGCACACAAAAATGAAATGGAGGTGGAAAACTACGATGAATACACAAAAAATATCGACGATGGCATTTTACCGTAGCAGAAAATACACAGAGTATCTTGCACCGGAAAAAAAAAATGGATGTGGAAAACTACGATGAGGAAAACTAGGGTGAAAACCCGATGCGTGAAGACGAACGATGAAGACACTTTACGGTAAAAATACTTACACGGAAACAAACGAGTGGGTACGATATTCTCGCACACACGAAGATAATCGACACATCGTTCAATCGAAAAACTCAACAAACACTCGAACAAAAACTCACCCCAAATTGTGGCAAACATGGTAATCACTTAATAAAAATGACAAAAAATACTCTCTAAAGTATGATTGTACTCTGAAAAGAAAGGGATACAATGATACGAAAGCAAAAGAGAGAAAATGAGAGAAATGGACGGGAAACCTAGAGAACTTCGACGAAAGAAGAGCTAGCAATTCGCGATTAGAGCTAACTTTCCTGTGTGTGTGTGATCGCGTGTAAAGGGTTGAAAGCGTTGAAAGCGCTGAAAGCGTTGAATGCGTCCACAGCTTCGGAAAAGCGTTCGGGGATTTCGTTGAATTCGTTGAATTCGTCCAAAATCCGTCCATGAAGTCTGGACGCAAAAAGCGTTGAAAACGTCCCCGACGAAATCAACAACGAAAAAAGCGTTGGGACGAAATTTGGACGCACTTTCGTCGGGCGTTTTCTATTGCGCGTACTGTATCTAGTGCATGTGTACTACTGATATCTTGTGTAGACTGCCAGGACAACACAATGTGTGGTATTTTCACATACAAAGGTTGTACATTCACATAATATTGAGATTCAGTTCAGTCAGTCTCAGAGTGAAAAAAAAGTAGCTTCAAAACTTTTTACCTGCCCATTGCCCCACTGGCATCACTTGCCCCAGGCAGTTGGGCAAGTGCTATTGTACACACACAGTACAATGTAACTTGCATACTTAAGTACAGTATGTCCCAATAAAAATTACAACGGGACCCTCCGCAATGATATCTTTAAAAATAGTGAATCAATATAAATACAGATTCAGGGTATGAAACTATAACTCAATGCCCACATCTTACAAAAAACCCTACTCGATTTGCTCCAGCGGTCAAAGAGAAGTTATGGAATTTTGTACAGGATGTGGGGAATCTCTTCTGTCCAAGTTCTGTCTATTATTCACACACAAGATCATCGAAATGCTAAAATTGGTAGAATCCGATTCATGACATGCTTTGCAACAATCCACATTTCTCTGTGACCGCTTAACCGAATCAAATGGGGATTTCTGCAAAATAGAGCTAAAATGCTATATTTTAAGACCCTGAAGTAGCATTTAAAAGAATTAGTCACATTGGGCATTATCAATGCGAAAATCTGATTGTATTTTTTTTTTTTTTTTTGGGGGGGGGGGGGGGACATACTGCAGTAAGTCACCCCAAAAATTACAATCAGATTTTCGAATTGATAACACCTAATGTGATCATTCTGTCTAAGTGCTACTTCAGGGTCTTAAAATATAACATCTTAGCTCTATTTTGCAGAAAACCCCATTCAATTTGGTTAAGTAGTCACAGAGAAATGTGGATTGTTGCAAAGCATGTCATGAGTCTGATTCTTCCAATGTTAGCAATTCAGTGCTCTTGTGTGCGAATAATAGACAGAATTTGGACAGAAGAGATTCCCGACATCCTCTACAAAATTCCATATTTCTCTCTGACCACTGCAGCAAATCGAATGGGGTTTTCTGTAAGATGTGGGCAATTAGTTATAGTTTCATACTCTGAATTTGTATTTAGATTGATTCACTATTCTTAAAGATGTCATTGTGGAGGGCCGCGTTGTAATTTTTTTTGGGACATACTGTACAATAGCATACAGCTGTACACTGTTGTATAATGTAACCAGTTATAGTATGCCCTTGGCAACGGCACTATATTGTACGCGCATGTACACCACCGTAACCAGGGCCGTGAGGTCCGTACCAATAAAGCCTCAAGCCAGCAAGATGTACCTCTAGTACCGTCTCCGAATCAAACCTTATTTCTGCGTCTCTCTTTACTTTTGTGTTATGAAACTGCCACATAGTCCTACCCCATAACACAACATGGTGGCAGCGGTGGCACCTCGTCTCCAACATACGAACATCGGTGCCATATCACCTGCGTCAAAGAAGCGCTGTGGAAACTGCGGTCTGTCCCACCCCCCAAAGCGATGTCCTGCCTACAAAGACTATTGTAAGGCATGCGGTACCATAGGCCATTGGGCAAAGATGTGTCGAAAAACCAAGCATGAAAGCAAGACACAACCCAGACACACGGGCGGATCAACCACCCAACAAAAGGGACGCAATCGATCCAGGAACCGAAGGTTCAGAAACCGATCCACATATCGAGGGAAGGACAGAGATCGGAGCCCGTCCCAGCGGGGCTGGAACAAATCGGTTGATGCTGTCACCGAAGGTAACCCTCATGAACGCCCATGGCAGGAGCAGGAGGACAATGTTGAAGTCAGTTTTCATTCCATTGGCTCCAAAGACACAAAGGAGGCATTTGTTGATGTCGAAATCGTCTGTCCTAAACGTACAGGAAGGGCCACCCTGAGCTTAAAAGTGGACACGGGAGCAGGTGGTAATGTTCTACCGTTGCGCATCTTGAAAGACATGTACCCACAGACGTGGAGACAGATGATCACGCCTACGAGTGCACAACTCAGCGCATACAATGGCACTCAGATTACATGCCTGGGATCCATCACACTCGGATGCAGGTACAAGCAATCTCCATGGTCTCAACAACTCCTTTACATCACAGATGCTGCAGGCCCAGCAATCTTGGGACTACCTGGATGTAAGACGTTGGGAGTTGTCACCATCAACGAAATCAGAGACATCCCAGGAAGAAGCCTCCAGGACAGCCATCCGATCAAGTCTATCAAAGACTTACAAGAGCTGTACCCCCATCAGTTTGACACAATTGGAAACTTCAAGGGGGAAGCCATCCTCTATCTCAAGGAGGATGCAACGCCTTCAATAGACCCCCCTAGAAAGTGCAGTGTCCACATCCGTGATAAGTTGAAGGCAGAACTAGACAAGATGGAGCAGGAAGGTGTTATCCGCAAAGTTCAACACTACACAGAGTGGTGTAGCTCCCTTACGACAAGTGTCAAGAAGGATGGAAGCCTAAGAGTATGTCTTGATCCCAAAAGACTGAACAATGCTCTTCGAAGGTGCCCTCACAAGATACCTACTTTAGAGGAGCTGAACCCAGCATTCAGCGGTGCCAAGTTTTTCTCGAAGCTTGATGCAAAATCGGGCTATTGGTCTGTACACTTGGAGAAGAAATCACAAGAGTTGACCACCTTCAGGACACCCTTTGGTCGCTACTGCTTCCAGCGCTTACCGTTTGGACTGTCGGTAAGCCAGGATATATTCCAGGAACGCATGGACCACATCATTGCACAGGTCCCTGGCTGTGTAGGGATTGCAGATGACATTGCTGTTTTCGGCCAGACAGAAGCCGAACATGACCACAACCTCCTCCAGCTCATGGAGACAGCCAGACGTGAAGGACTAGTCTTCAATAGCACCAAATGCCACATCAAGACAGACCACATAGAGTTCTTTGGCTCTGTCTACACAGCTGATGGCATACGCCCCGACCCCAAGAAAGTGGAAGATGTTCGTCAGATGCCCACACCTCAGGACAAGGATGACCTGCAGAGGAGTCTTGGATTCTTCACGTACTTGGCACCATACATTCCCAACTACGCGGAACGTTCGTCCATACTTCGGGACCTACTCAAGAAAGACGTACCATTCCTCTGGCAGGAGGATCACCAACATGCTTTTGATGATCTGAAGCAGGCAATCACTTCTGAATCATGCCTGAAGTACTTCAATCCTCAGGAAGAGACTACTGTTGAAGTAGATGCCTCCCAGAAAGGCCTAGGGGCGTGCCTTCTACAAGGAGGAATTCCAGTAGCATTCGCATCCAAAAGCCTATCACCTGCACAGGCAAACTACTCAAACATCGAGCGCGAAGCACTTGGACTAGTATTTGGCATCACAAGGTTCCATACTTACCTGTTTGGAAGGACATTCACGGTGGAAACAGATCATAAACCCCTTGAGATGATCTGGAAGAAGCCACTTGCAAGTGCACCACCTCGTCTCCAACGCCTACTGATCAAGATACAAGGTTATGACTGCCAGGTACGCTACAAGCCAGGCAAGAACATGGTACTCTCAGATGCCCTGAGCAGACTGCCAAATCCCCACAAGAGACAAGACATTCCACTTGACCAGCAAGTGGATGAAGTACACTTGGACATTGAGGACTTTCACGGAGTTGACCTAACAAGCTTTGAGGAACCAAAGCAGAAGCAACTGCAAGATGAGACAGCCAGAGACCCAGTCCTCAAATTACTCTGGCAAACAGTTGTCACCGGATGGCCTGATACAGTCAAGGAACTCCCTACTTCTATCAGAAGCTTCTGGCCATTCAGAGACGAAATCGGCATCTCAAACGGTGTGATATTCAAGGGGAAGCGAGTTATCATTCCTCAATCACTACGAGATGACATCAAGAGTCAGTTGCACCAAGGCCACATGGGGATAGAGAGAACGAGAAGGCTGGCAAGAGAGACAGTATACTGGCCTGGAATAGACAGTGACATTGAGAAACTCGTGAAAGCATGTGAGGCATGCCAAGCCCACCAAGCTAGGAACCAGAAGGAACCACTTCAACCACACGAGATCCCACCTTCCCCGTGGACCAAATTAGCCACTGATCTGTTCACCCTGGAAGGAGAAGACTATCTGCTGATAACAGACTACTACTCAAAGTATCCCCTTGTCCACAAACTCCCAAACACGAGTAGTAGGACAGTTGCAAATATAGTCAGCGCAACATTCAGCCTCTTTGGAGTACCAGCACAGATTGTTTCAGACAATGGACCCCAATATGCTGGTCAACCGTTCAAAACCATGTGCGAGAAGTGGGGAATCAAGCACACAACCTCATCGCCGAGGTACCCCCGGTCGAACGGGATGGCTGAAAGGAATGTGAGGACCATCAAATCCCTCATGAAGAAATGCAAGGAAACTGGTCAAGATATCCAGATTGCACTTCTTCACTACCGTGCAACCCCACTGGGATCCAATCTTCCCTCCCCAGCAGAACTCCTGCTCGGAAGACAGATACGCACTACCCTTCCCAGTCACCACGTCTCCAGTCATCGTAACTCAGATGAGATCTATGACAATCTGGTGAAACGACAGCAGCGAATGAAGGATGACCATGACAAGATAGCGGGACCCAGTCTTCCGGCACTACACGTGGGACAGAGAGTTAGACTCCGAGATGCGCAGGACCAAACATGGATCCCTGCCCGGGTGACAAAAGTCAGCAAGGAACCACACTCCTATGAGGTGGAGACACCCAATGGAACACGGCTCAGGAGGAACCGTTCCCACCTTCGCGAAGTTCCTTCCGTCAAAACCCCTCCACAAAGCACAGAAGCAATGCTTCCAGTACGTAGACGTGTGAGCTTCGCTGATGGAGATGTAACAGAACCACAGAACACTCCAACACAACTCCCTCCCAAACCAATCCTAAAAACTGGAAGGACTGGTTACCAGCAGTTGGAGCCAGGTACCACAGTTACTAGGTCCGGTAGAGTGGTCAGGAAGCCACTGCGTTATCGAGACACATAGTGTACATACACGCATTGATGAGATATCTTCAAATGCGTAATGTGGGAGGAGATGATGTATATAAGTTCTAAATTTTGATAATGAGTCATGCAACATAATTGCATAGCCCCAAAGACTGGGTAGACTCCTGAACATTGTTGTTACATTATATACCAGGTTGTACTGTTATAAACAACACTGATGGATTATTATAATGTCCTACTCTTTTATGTGAGAAGTGATTAATGTGGACACTTATATACATAAGAATACAAGAGTTGAAATTGTGATAACACAATGTGTTAAACAGTATCCATTTCAGTCTTCAGACACCCAACTTATCAAATTTTGTTGATCTTTGTTAACTGCAGAACAGCTCTATCAGAGAGCCTTTGTTAACTATACGACAAATTCTGGTTAATAGAGTCTTGTAATTCATTATTAACTCTGAAGTGTTTGACGTTGAAGGTTTCTGTGTTAACTAGCAAGCAAAAGAGGTACCTTTGCATCATTCGGTTGCATACACACCGACGCATACAACTAGTAATCACTAGATGAATGAAGTTAGCTGAAATGTGTATTATGTAACTGTCATAAGTGTGCAACCTAAATGGAATGTTTTGAGAAGCATGCATACACTACCGTATACTGTTTTAGCTGTTCTTTGAAAATGACAAAAGCGTTGCACTTTGTTAATTAGTTTGAAAGCGAATTTCAAAAGTATTGGTACTGGCATAGAAAACAAACTTGGTGTGATAAAAGGTACACTCTGTAACTTTCTTTAAGGAGAGGGGGATGTTGTATAATGTAACCAGTTATAGTATGCCCTTGGCAACGGCACTATATTGTACGCGCATGTACACCACCGTAACCAGGGCCGTGAGGTCCGTACCAATAAAGCCTCAAGCCAGCAAGATGTACCTCTAGTACCGTCTCCGAATCAAACCTTATTTCTGCGTCTCTCTTTACTTTTGTGTTATGAAACTGCCACATAGTCCTACCCCATAACACAACATACACATGCACATAGACACTGGATTTACTTTCCATGAAAAGTCACAGGTGTGTGAACTCTGCTTGCAATTGTAAGGCAAGTGGTACAGACAATGTTTTTTATGTCATTTGTTTTAAATTGTTCTCGCCTTGCTGCGCAATAAAAAGAAATAAAATCCCATTTGTTTTAGGTCATTGTGCATGATAAAAAAATGAAAATTTGCTAGCAGTGGTATTATTTGCAGTCACTCCATCAAATCTACCAACAGGTTGTCTGTTTGACGTAAAAACCAACATGCCTTGTTGGTATCAATTCTATTCTTTATACTATAAATGACCTACATGTACAGTCTCATGCGCAAAGTGGAACCACGAACTGGCTTACATTTAGCTCGTAGAATACGGTACATGTACATCAAGTGGTATACAGATGACCTTTCAATTTTTTTTTTTTTTTTTGAGTGGTTCATTGGTACTTCACTTGTTTTCAAATGGGCATGCTACAAAAGTACATAAGGGTGCATGATGTAACAATGTAGGGAATTCATGACCAACAAAGAATGAAGTTGCTTTATAGAATGGGACCCCATTTTATCAAAAGATTATAATCGATTGTAAATTCCTGGCCCGCACAGGCCAGAGCTACCAAGTCTCACGCATTGTGAGTGAGACTCAAGCATTTAGGATCTGTCTCCCGATCTCATGCATGACACCCATTTTTCTCACGCATTGGGAGCATAGCTTAAAGGATTAAAGTGAGATTTGCATTTGAAGGCATATTTCCCGTTTGTCTTTCAAAATAAGTAAAAAATAGTCACTTAAGTATGCACTAGCTTGCACCATTAAGAGCTAAAAATTGATAAAGCTCCCTACCGTGGGAGGGCGGAAACCCCCCTCCCACACCCTTCCCTAGCTCAGTCGCTTCGCTCCCTCGCTCAGGCAAATGCGTGCGTGCCGAGATGCTGAGTCATGAAATTCTCACTCATAAAAACTTTTTGAACTTGGCATCTATGACAGGCTGCCATAGACTTGTGATAGAAATCGCCTACCGGTATACATAATCAATTATGACTTCATAAAACAGGGCCCAGGTGACAAGAATGCATATTGTAGTAATTTGATTGAAACATTACTGGTGAGCAGAGAAGGGCATGGTGTAGGATTTGGTTGGTGTTTATTGATCTAAGATTCATTATTGAAATTATGAGCGATATAGCAGTATGATAACTGCTTTTTCCAACATCATCACAAGACTGCAGGAAGGACAGTGTTTGCAATATTCATGTACACAGAGTATTATCAAATGACTTGTCTACCCATGTGATCTGGAATCTTTACATTAATTGTACACTTGAAGTTGAAAGTTCAAACACTGTTGAAAGCAGTGCTTATGTTGCTTCTCTTGCACATCATAGAGGGATGGTATACATGTAGTATTGATGGAGATAAGGATTGAGCTTTTAACTTCTTCTTTTTTTGCGAGATAGTAAAAAGTCGCTTATGAAACGTTACAGATCATACCATCCTAAGAGGAATTAAAAGCTTATTATCAATGTAAATCAGTTTTAAAATGGCTGAGGTATCCAAAAGCAAAGTATTGAAAACTAGAAAAGCACTTTGAGAGCGCAGACCTCCGCCAAGCATGCAGCCCATTTCCACCCGCACTGATCTTGTTCTTCCATAGAGATCAGTGATTTCCACCCATGTACGTACTTACAGCATTGTGTGCTGAAAGCCGCCCAGTTTCCCCAATATAGAAGCCTTTGTTACGTCATAAACCCTCAGCTGCACGGCGCGCCTCGCCCTAGCAGAAACTAGAACACGCGCTTTAGTGCGCGCATGCAAACCTCAAATACGCGCAGCCTGAACTTCCAAGTTCATTGACCCAACCTGCCAAAATATCACAAATCCTTCATAAATTCCCCAAAAATTCTCGGATCACTACGAAAAGTTAATCGTTTGTTGCTTGTGTCATTCTCAACCTTTCCTGCAAGTTTCATCTCAATCCGTTTGCTACTTTTTGAGTTATTTTGCACACAGACAAATGAACGAACTAACTTAACTGTAACAAACAAACCAACGGTAACGAAAACATAACCTCCCCCTTGGCGGAGGTAACAAAGTAATCCTAATAAAAGGTAGGTCCCAGCTTTTATTATGATTGCTTTGTTCGGGATATATCTCAGCCATTTCAAAACCAATTTTCATCAAATAAACATTGAATACCTCTTGGAATTACATGCTCTTTCATATTTCAGAAGAGGTTTCTCATTATCTCACCAAAAAAAGGTTGGAAACCTGAAGCCAAATCTTACACAAGACTACCGTATATAACCATCTCATGGGTATTGATTTATCCTAAAAAATGTAGGAGAGTGATCAGAAAGAAAGTTTTTTAAGCAAGATTTTTTACATAAAACTTTTGCAAAGTGGAACCAATAGCCTTTTTTAGCAGCATAAAATTTTGTGAATTGCAACTGGCTTTCAAGAAACTTCACATGTACGAATTGTAAGTATGCATTTTAAGTTTGTGAATCTTGGCTCATGAAATTATAATGTGTAAAATGCATGCAAAAATTTGTTTTTTAAGTATTTTCAGTCATTACATTTGTGCATGTATGTGTAACACTACAAAAATTGTACTTAGTACATCATAAAATGCAACCCTATGTGTGTGTGTGTGTGTGTGTGTGTGTGTGTGTGCATGCATGTACAATGTACACATGTGTGTTTGTGCATCTGCGTATCCTGTATTTTTGTTGTTTTGTCTTAAACAGGATCAAGCAATGTAACAAATTTCTCATCAAAATGTGCATCTATGCTTTTGTTTGCGTTGATCTTCATCATGCTGCAAATCATTGTCTTGTTTGTTGTTGTTTTTTTCAGCCAGTTACAATTTCCAGATACGAATAGGCCCAGTTTTTGTACTTTCATTGAATTCCAAACTTTGCAGATCAAAACAGTGTCTCAGTA
Source organism: Diadema antillarum (assembly GCF_040938485.1). NCBI lineage: Eukaryota > Metazoa > Echinodermata > Echinoidea > Diadematoida > Diadematidae > Diadema > Diadema antillarum. The sequence continues at coordinate 4,042,363 of NW_027270927.1, read as the reverse complement.
CTGTATCTTTTCCGAACATCCCCATTCCCCCGTAAAAAAATTCTATTAAAAGAAACAAAAAATACACACACTTTATGATCATTTCAGACTAATTACATAATTGTACATTTTGCTTTTGATTGAATGAAAATGTATGACAATTAATTCACCAAGTAGTATACATGTATACTGCAATGACTAGAAATAAATATATTTTGACTGTCATACAAATGTACACATGTAACACTCTTATTTCATGAAAGATTGCTACAGTATTAATTACATTTGCGTGACAATGAATGCTCTGCTGGCACATTTTTAACAAGTAGTACTACATGTACATAACGTATGTACAGTAGGCGGAGATACATTGAACACATGTACAATGGATACCCGTATTCCAGATTGTAGACATGCAGACTCAACATTCAATTGATCATAAGAGTTCTAAATGCCTGCCTAGTAGTTTCACTTTTTTGTTGCTTTGTTTTTACCATATAGTGTATAATGGCATTGTTTCGTTGCTTTCATCCATGTATACCTCAATAGATCATAAGAGTTCGACAATGCCTGCCTATACTGGTAGTTTCACTTTTTTGTTATTGTGTTTTTACCATATAATGGCATTGTTTCATTGCTTTCATCCAAAATACATGTACCTCTTCGTGAGGTGAATGCTATCAGAAATGTACACATGAGGTCATGTCACACCCTGTTTGGGTGCAGGAAGTTTTTATTATGAGAAGGCCTGAAGACAGCCGAACCCACTGTGCCTGAGAACTAATCATTGAGTGATTGCCCTGATACACTTGTACGATGTTGTACATCTGCAAACTTGTTACTGAATTGAAAATATTGACCAACAAACAGATGGATGACTGCAGGCCATTGCTCTTTTTTTTTTAATTCGTCATGTCCATTTTGTGTGTATTTAGACAATTCAATGTTACTATCCAAATGTGGTATACAATGTACTTGTGTGAGATGTACATTGTACAATACAAGTACATTGCTCTGCACATACATAACTATACCACACAAAAACATATGAAATGTGTACATTCTTTTAGCTCTATTTTTTTCTGAGGACTGAGACACTGTAGGCTCCTATAATGCAGAGACTCCAACTCTCCCGTTTTTGACGGGAGATCTCCTGCCGAAAACCCATTTTTGCAAAATCTCCCGTTCTCTGGCTTGAGATTTAATTTCTCCCGCCCTGGCTCTGTGTCTCCTGTTGGAAAGGATTTCTTACTTATTGCTATCGTATGTTGACAAAATAAGCCTTAGATAGCACCAGAAAGCATCTAGAACCCTAAGAACTTGGCGCTTCGCACACATCAACTTGGAGTCTCCCGTTTGCTAGGGGTTTCAGACGGGAGAATCTCCAGATCAGAAGGTGCTTTGGGTTGGAGTCTCTGATAATGGTAAAAGTTAGTGTCACCTCATTTGATTGAGGATGACATTTTCTGTAATGTTCAATACATACATTACATTGGACTCATTTTTTTTTTTCATCATGGAAAATTTCGAAGGTTGGGGCGTGTCTCATAAATATGGGTAGAAGAAAATCTTGGCAGTTGTTGCCATTAAAGGCTGATGTACAATGTACTGTGTACATACGATTCAGTTGTACACTGCATGTATTGTACAATGTAAATTTAATGTTAGGAAATGCACTGCTAGCATTAGGTGTTGGGATTATGCAAAAGAAAATAAAAGGCATTGAACTGAAATTTCCTATTTAATGCATTTTATACCATTGAGAACTAGAGAAGCACTCTGAGAGCGCAGACCTCCGCCAAGCATGCAGCTCGTTTCCACCACTGATCAATTGTTCTTCCATAGAGATATCAGTGATTTCCACCCATACGTACTTTAGGCACCATGCTGAAAGTGTTTATAGTGTGCTGAAAGTCGCCAGATTTCCCAATATAGAAGCCTTTGTTACGTCATAAACCCTCAGCTGCACGGCGCGCCTCGCCCTAGCAGAAACTAAAGCACGCACTTTAGTGCGCGCACGCAAACCTCAAATACGCGCAGCCTGAACTCCCAAGTTTATTGACCCTACCTGCCAAAATATCAAAAATCCTTCATAAATTCCCCCAAAATTCTCGGATCACTACCAAAAGTTAATCGTTTGGTACTTGTGTCATTCTCAACCTTTCAGTTTCATGCAAGTTTCATCCCAATCCGTTACCTACTTTTTGAGTTATTTTGCACACGGACAAACTAACTAACGAACGAACAAACACACAAACCAATGGTAACGAAAACATAACCTCCTCCCTTGGCGGAGGTAAATATCAGCTCATATTACATTTTAGATGAAAGAGGCAGAGGGGGGCCCTCCCAGCCCCAACAATCTAAAGAAAATATTTTAAAATTCCTCAAAAATTCACATTTCTAGCACAACAAAAGAGCACTTGACTAACCGCTTTCAGAAAGCAGGGGGAATAATTGCTACCCTTAACATGTGTCAGTGTCAAGTTGATGGAATGTGTAATTATCATTCAAAATGAATTTTTGTGGAATTCCCTTTATTTTTATAATCATGGAATGCTTTTATCAAATTTGACAGGAAGCACAATTTGCATTGAAATTGTATGAGAATTCATGTTATTTATTTTATGCATAACTTCGGAACCCCCCCCCCCCCTTGCCTAGTTAGTATTACCCTACATTATTTGTTTTCTAGAAGTGCATTTACCATCAACGGAAACACTAGCCAATAAAAACAAACAAACAAACAAATCTTGTGTATACATAATATTGGTCTCACCCTGAAAAAGTTCAACATATTATGTATGACCTACAAAACAGGATAACAGCCTTTCAAAGAACTAGAATGGAAACATAGTTGGCATAATGTCATCTTACACCATAAGTTTCTACTCTTCCACAGCATACCTTTTAAATACAAAACTCTAAACAATGGTATGATTCTTTGAAGTTCTCGAAGTTGACCTGCTGCAGACTGATCGTCCTAGTTACCTTCAAGTGTATTGTTCAAGATGGGCCTATACATGTTGTAGTTCTGGACATTTTCTGCAAACTGAAAACATAATATAGTAGAGAAAGATTTTACTTTTTTTCCCACAAAAGTGTGCCACTTTCACAAGTTACATGTGAAGGTTTGAGCTTTGTTGCTTTTGTGTGGTTTAGTTAAACCCCAGCATACAGGAAGGGTATATTCAAGGAGTTAAAGGAAATAGCGTGTGGTTGGGCGGTCGCGTGGTTGGACAGTCTGTCGGGGAGTCAGACGGTCCATTCCTAATCTTGGGTTGCGCAAACTCCTGTACAGTTTTGAAACAATTTAGATGAAACTTAGGGTACATAATGACTTTGAGGTGTAGATGTGCAAGACATGTTTTTCATGTATTTGTCAGAGAAAGCATTGCCCTGGTAACCACAATTTTCCCAAAACCTTGTGAATTATACTACTTTCAGGCATTCAAGCAATTAACGTCAAATTTATGTACAAGTGTATGATCTATTTTTTTTTTTTGTAGGTGTACACTGTAGATATGCAAGACACCATTGTCTTAGAATCGGGAAAAAAGGCATTACCATGGTAACCATACATTTTTGTATCAATCTAAAGCATGTAAGCTACACACACACAATTTTATAGAACTTTTTATCAAACCGTGGTTCAATTCTTTTTCATAGCAGTCTGAGTTGCTGGAGCGGGGTATTAATCACCTTCAGTGATAGTTCTACAATAAAGGTGTAGTTTGTTTTCGTAAGTACTTCAAATGATTTTCTTTTACTTTGGATGTCATAAAAGGTGATTTTTATAGGTACCATTGATAAAAAGCCACTTCCAACTTTAACTTGAAAGATGCAACAATAGTGCAAATAGTTGCAGTACCAAGATGTAAAGATTCTTTATATACAATGTATGTATGTATATAACATATGTTTTTAAGGGGAGTCTTCTATTTTGTGTGTTTTGTCGTAAAACTTAAGTCTGTTTATTTTATTGATTAATCTTTTAAATATAAAAAGATATTAAAAGATTTAAAGATCAATTCACCTGTATGCATACATTTATGTAAGGGTCAATATCAAACTAAATGTTTGTAAGTACGTGGTACATGTGTATGTGCACCAAGGTACTGTACATTGAATGTACACATACACATACAAATTGTACAGTTGTACTTGGGCAAAAAAAGAGGTACAAATGTACAGCTGTACAAGGACAACACTACCATAATGATAAGGAAATGAAGATGGACGGAGAGGATAGGCAATACAGAGCAGACATTGTTTGGAAATTAATGTACAATATGTATATGATGTATGTGCTATGTATACATCAAATACTGGCACTGTGAGAATGACACAAGGCCGCTGTGATTGATGCAGGAAGGAAGGAATGTTCTATAGAACTTCAGTCATCCGTGTTATTACAGTAGTGCTAATTAACTCATTACATCAAAACGGGCTGCAAAATGACATTTAGATAGCAGTGGTGTATGGACACTATTTTGCAATATTGATTGATGGACTTCTAAAGCACACATCTTGTGGATGAGTGGAAAATTTGTCAAAGTAATCTTTTAATGATGGCTGATAATGTGGGAGGTCTACGATATTGCAGGCCAAGGATGGGGAAGAGAAAGGTAAACTCAAGCTGTAATGAGATTTTGGAACAGAGTGTGAAGTACAAAATACGTCATGTAGAAGTTGCCTAGAAACCACAACTGAAATTATTAGCCATACTGTATATATTCTTTTAATCTGTCTTCTGTGTGTTCAGATGTTGCAGTGTATCACGATGATATGATACCATATTTCTTGGAAGTTTTAACAAAGAGTGTTGTTACAATCTTTGGGGCAAATTATTTGTATAGGGCCCCATTTCTCTCTCTCTCTCTCTCTTCTTTCAATCTTTAAAATAACAACAACAACAACATGTTGCATGTATTTGATAATATGAAACACACAGACATTTAATCTTTGCACTACAACGTTAACATAGCCTTAGGGCCTACGCATTTTCCATATTCAGGGAAATCTCATGAATGATAAAATATCAGGGTTTTTTTTTTTCAGAAATCGAAGAGACAGTTTCATAGAAATTGAACCCCCCCCCCCCCCCCCCAAAAAAAAAAAAAAAAAGAAGTAATGGAACCACGGAACTTGAAATTTTCTGGTTTCCATGAAGTAAGCATTTCAGTCACTGTCACAGATGCACTATTCATGAGATGATGATGTGCGCTTGTAATTGTCTCACATAAAACTGTTATTTGCTTGCACACAGTATCTTGCCATTCCCTTCATGACATATTCCAAGAAGTCTATACAGGTAAAGTACATGCTTACCTCCCCATCAAATTCTTCACAAAAGTGATGGTGCAGCAGTTATTGACTGTGTGAAGGCGGGGGGGGGGGGGGGGGGGGGGGGGGGGGGGGGGGAAGGGGGAGTCATTGCTGATGAATTTATTGATAGGACAAGAACAATTATTGATGTCTGTTGATATGCCACTATTGATGCATTGCATTTACATGCATCATTGATTCATTCATTTGTAGTGATGCATTGCATTCATGCAATATTCTGTGCTTTTTGTCAGTTTTTGTCAAATTTTTACCAGCCCGTGTTTAAAACCACATGTTCTGCACCTCTTCACCTCTTTCACAACATGATATCACTGACTTCTATCACCTTTAATGTTTCTCTGTCTTCTTGGCAATCCATGTATAGAAACCTCTATTTGGACAACACCACAGGGGGCCAAGGTTAAATACTAGTGCCCATTGTCATTGTCACAACTGAATGTGTTGGTTTTTTTTCAGCTACATTTGTCAATTAGGGATCACGCTGTGGCCTCATTGTGAATGCAGTCTCCAGATGTGAGACTTTAGCGACAGGTGGGATTGCTTGTAGAGAGCACTTGAATGACCATGAATGCAAAATACTGTTTTATGGAATACAGCACCACATAGTAAGCCCCCCCCAAAAAAAAAAAAACAAAAAAAACACACACACACACACACACACACACACACAAACAAACAAACAAACAAATAAAAAAAAAAAACCCCAAAACAATTGTATTTTTGCATTGATAGCTTCTCATTAAACTATTTGAATGCCATTTCAGGGTCTAAAAATGTAACATCTCAGCTGTATTTTGTAGCAAACCCCATTCAAATTGGTTTTTAAAAGTGGTCACAGAGTGATGTGTCGTATGGATTGTTGTAAAGCATTATGGTGTCATTTATCTGATTTTTCCAAGTTTTGCACTTGGAACTTTATATTAATGTGTGAACACAATGGACAGAACTTAGAGAGGGAAGGGATTCCTGACATACTCTCCAAAACTTCTAATTTCTCTTTTACAGTGTACTACTGAAGCAAATCGGACAGGGTCTTCTGTAAGATGTGGGTAATAAGTTTTAGTTTCATACCCTGAAATTGTAATATATTTGGATTGTTTCATGGTTTTTAAAGTTATCATTGCGGAGACTTTGTATGTAATTTTGTGGGAGGGGACATACAGCTGTTCATGTACGGTTCAGTCAAATACTGTGTTTAGTTTCTGATCAGCCCAAAGCTCTCTTTTAAAACACTGACAGGAATTTAAAGAAAACCAAAGCCTAAATATTAATGTGGATTGAGCGAAAGTGTTCAGCAGATACACTGTACATGAAGAAGAACACATCAGTGATTTTTTTTGTTTCTTCGTTTTTAGGAAAATCAGATGATCTTTTCAAAAGTTATAATTTTTGTCTAGTTTTGTTACCATCATTGCTGTGGAAGAAGACTAGTTTGTGATGTCATTTTGGACCACAATTTGAGAAAATATAAGCAGAATTCCATATAATCTCATTTTTCATGAAAAGTACACATACCTTTGGCTTTTTACGAACATAAAGGGTAAATGTTGTTCCCCATATGACTTGTTTGATTTGTACTTTCTGAAAGAGGCAAGTCAAGTACTCCTTCATTTTGCAATAAAAGTGAAAACATGTTGAATTTTCTTTATTTGTTTTTTGTGTTTAATAACATTATGATGTGAAGTGGTCTCCTTACAAGAGATGATGGCACCGAAACTTTAAGGATTCATTTAACTTTTGAATTGATTACGCGCTTTCCCTCAAATTTTCACTGATGGTCAATTCCATTGTGACTTATGGGACAAAGTGACAATTGTCAGCAATTTCAAACCAGTATTTTGAGAAAATAGTTGCATCAAATGCATTTTTCTCAGTTCATGGTTAGATCCGTCATATATCACAGTTTATGAAAACACCATACTTAGTTTGAAAAGTATCATTGCATTACGTACAGCAACAAAAAATTGCTGTCGTGACTTATGGGACATTTGAGACCCACCGTTTTTCACATGGGAAAGTAAGTTCTGAAATATTCTTACACACAGTGTCTCTGGAAAGATATTTTCTTTCCTGAATGTAGCAAAGGGTTGGTGCTTACCCTGAGCCAAGTGGTGTGAATATCTACTCATTGGTACAGTAGCAGGATAGGGAAAACCAGTGTGACTGATGGGACACAAAAACGTGACTTATGGGACGCTATCAACTACCACATTTTGAGATTGAGAGAATAATATTTACTGATGCTGGAACAAGTTCTAGAACATCATAAAACCAATCTATGACCAAAGAACATTCAGAAAATAAGCCATCTGAGAATTACACAAGCTGTATTATGGTCATAATAGTGTCATATCAGAAATGATACATAAATTCTCCAAAAATTGGCAATTTTCATGAAAAATGAAGGTTTTTCAGACATAACTCCACTCCATGTTCACCGATGTTCACAAATGAGGTATCAAAATATCCGTTGTGAAAGGCTGCTTTGAGTAAACAATACCAGATCATCTAATTAAGCTTAATTAATCATCTGTACTCAATAGTCTGATTTTCATAAAATGCAACCTTTCCAATGGAATTGACCTGATGTGTTCTACTGATATTACACTTTCAATACTAAATCCACATTTATATATTGGCTTTGGTTTCTTCTAAGTACAGAGTCTAAGACAGATTCTGTAAAACCAGAAATTTTGTGCATTTTAATTAAATTGCAAATTTTGCAAGAGCCAAGATTTCAAAATTAAAATGCACTGGTTGTCTTCACTGTGAGCATTGAATGCAAGCAGCAATTAGCAAAAATTTAGAGCTGTATAAAGGCAGTCAGCTCCAATTTTTTTGGCTGCGAAAATTTACGATTAGAACCAGCACTTAAAGGATTAGAACCAGCACAGGCTGTCAGCAGAAGCTTGGTGGTCTAGTGGATAAGATGCCTATCCGGAGATCAGGAGGTCGTACGGTGCTTGAGTATCATGATTGCTGTTGTCATAGTTACTACCCAAACACTGATAATTTTAGTTCTTATTTATGTCAATGTAGTTCATTGTGTCAATCAGTTGCAATAAAAAAGGTCTTACTTTACACTTTTACAGTATATTTTGCTGTCATACATACATGTACATTGGTGTCTGAATACGCTTTTGTGTCTTGTTTTCTTATGCAGGTGGCTACCTTGCCCACAGTTTGGCCATCATGACGGATGCAGCTCACCTCCTCAGTGACTTTGCAAGCTTCCTCATCAGCATCTTTTCTCTCTGGGTTGCTAGGAGACCAGCTACAAAGCGCATGTCATTTGGCTACTACCGAGCAGGTACGCAATGCTAGCATTCTGGCTCACATTGATAGCAAGGATTGAGCCATGTAAACTCAGACTTCTACCAGGGAAGTCAAGTTTGTTGAAAAGTTGATTTTTATGTAAAGATACGAAATCACATGGACAACTGAAACACAATAAAACAGTTCAAATTTTATTAACAGTTGAAAATACTGAAGGAAATCATAGAAATTTAGCAATCATTCTGTACAAACGTTGTACACAATTTAGGCAATGTAATCACATTTAATAGTGCCACACAACTGTTCCATTTGGTTGTATGTAGACAGATATTGATACACAAGTCAATATTAAAGGTGAGATTACTGCTTGAATTCAAGTCCCCTATTACACTGTAGCAATTTGGGTGAAAATTTGTGCATAGTGGAACAGTGTGCCTGAGAAGCTGTGTTGTCTTCACTACATCCAGAATGTGTGAGTTCGATATGAAAGGTCGATGTAACCCTCATTAAATTGTATGTTCTGGGAAAACAGAATATTCTACTATGTTCATATTTTCACTAAGTCTGTGTAAAAAGACGAAAATATTCACTTTTTGTGTTATCTAATTTAGATCATGTATTAGTAACACAGATTGTAAGAGTAAATACGACTGTGTAGTCAATTTACACCTGTTCAGATAACAGATTATTTATTGATTTGCAGATGAAACAAAAACCCAGCTTTAGCACTTCAAAATAGAGTTAAAATGTGAGTCATTAATAGAAACAACCAAGGTACAAATGTTAATCAGTATAATCAATGTTAAGTAATTGTTAAAAATACACAATCTGAACAGTAGATATGTTAAGCTTCTTTGTAGAATAAACTTAACAGTTATGATTTAGTGAGAAAGTGATGCATTTCACACAATGTAGTATGTGTCAATAGTCAGCCAAAGTGAGAACACATACAGTATGTGCTCTATTCGTCCAGTTGGACAGACTGGCACTGGTAAATAAATCGTATCCACAAAATGTTCACTTTAATGGTATGCAAAAGAAATCCAGTCAAATGCTAGATTGATAAGGGTGTGATAAGTCTGTTTGTATCCCCAAGAATGATTCTATTGTGCTATTGCCTCACCTCTTACAATGTATGCATTCATTCTCACTCCATGTTTATATCTTGCAGCTTCAATGGCCTCTCATCTCTTCATTTTTTTTAAAAATTTGTATATCATGATAAAAACACTTTAGCATGGATGAAGAAAGTAAACATTCGTGTTCGCAATATACAGCCCAAATGTCATTTTACACATGAAACTATGATTTTAACCATACAAATGCTACAAGTGTATGCTTGCCATCAAATTTTATTATAAATTTGTATTTGCCCATTGTACTTTAGCATACAATACAGTATCAATTCCACTGTATGCTAATTATGTGTTGTTGATGCAGCTGTTATTTTTTTGAGAAGTGGCATTTACCTGGGTATGGGATTGATATCAAAATGCATACATATGAGTGTTTTTGCCATCAGGCAAAGCACAAAATCACAGACGTGGCAGGAGAAATGGTCCTTACAAAAACATTTCTTTTTTTTTTCAGTTGCTTGAAGTGCCATAATATGTACCATGATTGCACATAATATATTCTAATGATCCTTTTAAGAGTCTATGGATGGCAGCACTTTTTATCTGGGTATAGTGTATATGTACAACGTACACGTGCATACTGTATAGTGCATATTAAACTTTGAAAGGTTCAGGTTAATAATCATGCTCTTTTTCTAATATCCACTTGAAGCTTAAATATAATGAGATTGTGTGTTCTCTCTCACAGTAACTATTGCTGGGTTTGATAATTCCATCCCACGTGCAAGTCTGTGCATTGTACCATGTCCCTCCTTTTTAGGAGCAAAAGGATTGCCAGTTTATCGAGCAGAAAACATCAAAGTCACCATCAATTGAACAAAACAAAGTTAGATGTGCTGTATTCACCTTTCCCCTTCTCCAGGCTTCTTTAATTCAACCCCTCCCCAACACCCACCTAAATAAAGGACAAGTTCGCCTTCGTACACATGTGAATTGAGTGAATGCAGCAATAGAACACACAAGTTTGAGAAAAATCAGACAATATATTTAAAAGTTATGAATTTTGAAAGTTTTTGCGCAATCACTGTTGGATAAGAAGACTTCTTTACAGTTTATGATATCACAGGTTTAGAACGATGAGGAATATACATTGTAAAGAGGTTCTTGTTTTTTGTTTTGGCAAAATCATACTTGTTTAAAGGAGTACACATTGTCTCGACTTGTCACTGACATACAGTGCCAAGGGTAATATTAATCCCCATGCCTTCTGAAACAGGCAAGTCAAGTGCTTTTCAATTATGCAAGAAAGTGAAAACATGTTAAATTTTATTCACATTTTCTTTACTTGTATATTGTTCTACACATGTCACAAGCTATAGTCTTCTTATCCAGCGATGGTGGCACTGAAACTTCAAAATTTCTTATCTTTTGAATGGACTGTCAGATTTTCCTCAACCTTTCACAAATGTGTTCTATCAATATTGGTGCATTCTCTCAATCCACATGAAGCTGAACTTATCCTTTAATAATTCATTGTGTGATATGAATTTGATACAATGTGATATGAATTTGATACAATGTGAAGAGAGCAAAAAAAAAAAAAAAAATAGAGAGGGGGGGGGGGGGGGGGGGGGAAGCAACGTGCGATTGAATTTAATAGCAAATTTGGCTTTTGTGAATTTGTTGAGACTTGTCCGGTACCTGTTCATTTGCTTGTCACTTCTAATACAGTACAATTGTTTGCTGTGTAAACAGCGCATCCATCAAAGTCTTGATGTTCTTGACATCTCTCTGGATTACTTTTAATATACTTCAGCTTTCCTTCTGTGTTATCATCCTCTCATTTCAGAATAAGTGTATTTGAGTCTTCTTTTCATGTGGTTAAATTGTGGGACTGTGTTATTAAAGATCAGCATGAGTCTCATTGCAACATGATTTCCCCCCCCCCCCCCAAAGCATTTGGTGGATTAGACTCTGTTCAAAGTACAATAGTGCTCCTGTTTCAGAAGTCAGATCACTAACCTAAGTTTGCCTTTCGCATTGATAAAGCCACGGATGGAGAAATTAGCCAGACTTTATGTATGTAAAGCGTGCCATTGTTGGGAGATGCAAGTGGGAAAATAATCAGTCAAGAAGATTAAATGAATGTGAACAGACTGAAATAGCATGAAACAAGCTCTACATACATTTGTACATTGTAACATGTAAGAACAATTTGTCTTCTATTCTCACCATGTGGCACATGATTAATTCATCTGGGTATTTTCTTAAGAGTTATATACATTTGTACATAACCTCTTCCAAGAAATGCACACTGCAAAACCAATTTGAAAGCATGCTATTGTTTGTTTGGATCATTTGAGGCAACATACATGTACACCAAAATGGAAGTAAGAAAAAGAAAAAAAGAAAAGATGATTGATCATGTGATTATGGGATCTGTATATTGTCAGCCATTCTCTCACATAATATATTGTATCTTTGTTCATTTTATTTTTTGTGTTGAATGTGCATGCAGAGGTGATAGGAGCTGTAATAAGCGTGCTGGTGATATGGATCTTGACGGGGGTCCTGTGCTACCTAGCTGTCCAGAGAATTATGAATCCAGACTACGTCATCCATGCCGACGTCATGCTCATTACTGCTGGCACGGGAGTGGGCATCAACATTATGTGAGCACCACCTCCTTTCATAATTTTTGTTGAACTGGTTTTAAAACTCCCTTGACATGTGCAGGTTTACACATGCAAATCTCAGATAGTAAAGATTGATGTATTGAGTAGTGGAAACATGATAATGTTATACTGTAATTTAAGTGCAAATTTTCATGGTGTTGAAATTTTTACTCATTTGCGCAACCAGAAATCAGTGTAAAAATAAAAGCTCGCAAATATTTTTGCTTGCCATATGTTCCAGTAATTGAGGTCTTGATTCTGCGAAATTAAAAACGCATCAAACTCTACTTAAGCCCGACTGAGAGCAAAAAATTAGTCACATGAAAATATCCACTTTTGCAGTATGGGGTTGCCATTGCTGAAAATGGGTCAAAGGATTAGGTACATCCTTTTTGTCTCGCCCACCGGAGGTGAAGGCGAGACTAAGGGATCCAAATGGCGTCCGTCCGTCGTCCGTCCGTCGTCCGTCCGTCGTCCGTCGTCCGTCCGTCGTCCGTCCGTCGTCCGTCGTCCGTCCGTCGTCCGTCCGTCGTCCGTCGTCCGTCCGTCGTCCGTCGTCCGTCACAAATGTTAAAGTTTACCTGCAAGACTCTCTTATGATGCATAACTTGGCAACTGTTACAGCAATGGCAGCCACACTTGGGTGATAGAAGCACTAGGGGTATCTTCATGTTATGGTGTTGTCAGAGGTCATGTGATGAGGTCAAAGGTCATTTGAGGTCATATATTAAAGGGTATGTGCGAGACCCTCTTTTCTATGTTAAAGTTTACCTGCAAGACTCTCTTTTGACAAATAACTTCACATAAGTTGCTTGGATTACAACCTAACTTGGGTCATAGATGCACTGGGGGTACCTTCATGTTATGGTGCCGTAAGAGGTCACATGATAAGGTCAAAGGTCATTTGAGGTCATACGTTAAAGTTTACTTGCAAGACTCTCTTATCACACATAACTCAGCATATGTTGCTACAATGGCAATCAAACTTGGGTGATGGTAGATGTCTCTTGGGAAGTTGAAGGTAACCACAAGGTCAAAGGTTACAGACAGGGGTCAACGAACTTTTAGGGCCCAATGTTAAGTTTTTAGGGTGCATTTTGTTTATGGCTCATAACTTTTGATCCCTTTGTCCGTTTGTGCCCAAACTTGGATGGAACATGTCCCTTGGGGAGGTGAAGGTCGTCACAGGTCAAAGGTCACAGACAGGGGTCAACAAACTTTTAGGGCCCAATGCTATGTTTTTAGGGCGCGTTTTGATTGTGGCTCATAACTTTTGATCCCTATGTCCGTTTGTGACCAAACTTGGACGGTAGATGTCCCCTGGGGAGTTAAAGGTCATCACAAGGTCAAAGGTCACAGAAAGGGGTCAACAAATTTTTAGGACCCAATGTTAAGTTTTTATGGCGCGTTTCGATTATGGCTCATTACTTTTGATCCCTTTGTCCGTTTGTGACCAAACTTGGATGGTAAATGTCCCTTAGGGTATTGAAGGTCACCACAAGGTCAAAGGTCATAAGCAGGTCAATTAACTTCTGGGAGTTATAAAAAATATTAATTCCTTGTACGCGAATGGGCGAGACACAATTTGGCGATTGCCTTGTTTTTTACCACATGTTTTCTACAGTGCAGAAGACTATGTTTTCTTCTGTTTGTGATATTAACATCAATTGAATGTCTTTTTGGTAACATTCATTCCAAATTCACATATTTGTCATTCAATACATTTTTAAGGAAAGTCTGACCTTAATACTTTTCCAGAGACTCCAACCCAAAGTACCTTCTGATCTGGAGATTCTCCCGCCTGAAACCCCTAGCAAACGGGAGACTCAAAGTTGATATGTGCGAAGCGCGAAATTCCCAGGGTTCTAGATGCTCTCTCGTGCTATCTAAGGCTTATTTTTCCAACATACGATAGAAATATGTAAGAAATCCTTTCCAACGGGAGACAAAGAGCCAAAGCGGGAGAAATTAAATCTCAAACGGGAGAACGGGAGATTTTGCAAAAATGGGTTTTCGGCGGGAGATCTCCCGTCGAGAACGGGAGAGTTGGAGTCTCTGCTTTTCTTGTATAATACTATAAACTGCACTTTGGTATGTCATTTCCCAGTTCATAATTCATTTCTAGTGAGATACAGTGGTGACATCATGTAGCATGATTGAGAAACAGTAACCAATCTATTAATTGATCTTATGGATCTGTGGTACAAGTGTATTTTGTGCATGTGATTTTTTTGTGAATTGTCTGGAATGAATTCAGCCACCATTTCTTTTAGCTTTCAAAGGTTACTTGTATGTATACTTTTATGCACACTTGTACAGTAGGTGTGAACAAGAGTACAACTGTATATGATTAGTCTTCTGTCCAGATTAGGAGTGAAACTTATGCTAGCTGTTACTAAGTTATGAAGAGGCGTATTGGCACTTTAGACATAAGAGTCTGTACTGAACGTCACCACAGGAAACACTTTATACACAGAACAATGAGCTTGTGCTCATTACCTTCCCCTCCCCCTCCCCCCATGCATGTGATTTCTTGTGAATTGTCTAGAATGAATTCAGCCACCATTTCTTTTAGCTTTCAAAGGTTACTTGTATGTATCAATATTTTTATGCACACTTGTACAGTAGGTGTGAACAAGAGTACAACTGTATATGATTTGTCTTCTGTCCAGATTAGGAGTGAAACTTATGCTAGCTGTTTCTAAGTTATGAAGAGGCGTATTGGCACTTTAGACATAGGAGTCTGTACTGAACGTCACACAGGAAACACTTTATACACAGAACAATGAGCTTGTGCTCATTACCTTCCCCTCCCCCTCCCCCCATGCATGTGATTTTTTGTGAATTGTCTAGAATGAATTCAGCCACCATTTCTTTTAGCTTTCAAAGGTTACTTGTATGTATACTTTTATGCACACTTGTACAGTAGGTGTGAACAAGAGTACAACTGTACATGATTTGTCTTCTGTCCAGATTAGGAGTGAAACTTATGCTAGCTGTTACTAAGTTATGAAGAGGCGTATTGGCACTTTAGACATAAGAGTCTGTACTGAACGTCACCACAGGAAACACTTTATACACAGAACAATGAGCTTGTGCTCATTACCTTCCCCTCCCCCCCCCCCCCCCCCCCCACCCCCACGCGGGGCTAGTCGGAAAAGGATATCCCAACTCTGCCCCGCAGTTTCATTGTGGGAAGAATGATACTTGAATGCACAAACATTTGTTGCACTTTTTTTATCATGCCTGCAAAATAGTGTCCAATAGTAGGGCCCTAGCAGTATGCATAATACAAAAAAAGGAGAAAAATAGGGATGCACCATACCCAAATACTAACCATAAAAATAAAAAAACTGCAAAACAAATTTAAAAAGTAAATGAGAGAGTGCTGTGAAAAGAAAGATTTTAAATCAGTTAAAAGTGATACAGGCATCTCCCCTTGATACATACACTGTAAGAAAGTCCTCTGTACCGACAGTTTTCTTTTGTTATGTTTTTTGTTTGGGGCAGGGGGATGGGACAAGATATGAACAGGATAAAGATAAACAAAAATCACACCCAAAGTCAGTGTAAGACTGTAATAGAAGTTTAACTTAATTACATCTGTCTCTTGTAGGTACAGTAGTTGCAGAGATAGACGCCGTATATAATAGCAAGTCTAAATTTTTGCGAATCGGGAATTCCCGACGATTTCGTTAGTGGTTAAAATTGCGATCGTGGAGTACAGTGCTGCACAGAAAAATGTGTATGTCCACTTCACATTCTTATCAGGATCAGAGTCAATATTTTTGCATGTCCAAAAATTCACAAATAGCACCTGACTCATAAAATTGGCGAAAAAGAAAACCTCGTGAAATATTTGGCGTATAACAGTACGTTTGGCAGCAGAGTGAAATAATTTCAATTGACAATGATTTGAAAAAGGTGAGTGGCACTTTCATGACAAACTGCACAGCAAGTACATTTACTACAACATGTGGAAGAGAGATATTTGGAAACAAACTGCATGTACAATGTATTGATTGCTTGTTTTGATATCAAAAGTGTGATAGCATGCAGTTTGTAAGCTATTGCTCTCTAGTGTCTAGTTTCCACTTCTATTTTACAAAACATGGAATCAATGTAAGACTTCAAAGTAGAATAAAACAATCATTGTTGAGACATAATATTGAATGATGTAAACATTTCAGATGTGTGTGTGATTCAGAATGAGGGTGAGAGTGTGGAAAGGAACAGCAAGAGGCCATTGACCTTTCAAGGCTAAACCCTGCAGACAAAATAAGAAAAATGAATCATTGAAAATTTTAATTTTCAATTAAATAAGGTACATGTATTACAGAATGATTAGCAACAAGCACACGAATTGTAAACAGGGAACAAAACAATTCAAGAAGACAAGAATGAACAAGAATTCTACAAAGTTTCAAAATGATTTATCACAATGCTACAGTATGTAACGCTTTGCAACGCTATGTCTATATGTATCTGATAGATGATTTGTGGCTTAAAGGACAAGTTCACCTTCATAGACATATGTGGGTTGAGTGAATCTAGCAATTAGTAGAACACATCTATGAGAGTTTGAGAAAAATCGGACAATCCGTTCAAAAGTTATGAATTTTTGAAGTTTCTGCTCAGTCACGGCTGGGTGAGAAGACTACTATAGCTTGTGATTTCATATGAGTACTACTATATAAAGAAAGTATGTCAGAGAAAATTCAAGATATTCTCACTTTTCTCACATGATAAAAGAACACTCGACTTCTCTCTTTCAGAAGTCAGGGGGAATAATATTACCTTTAACATAAGTCAGTACAGTGGAAGAAATGTGCACTTTATTCAAAAAGTCAAGTTTTGTGAAATTCTCTTTTTATTTTCCTTATCGTTGTACGCATGTGGCATCATACACTGTAGTAGTCTTATCATCCAGCAGTGATTGCACAGATATTTTAAAGATTCATAACTTATGAACAAATTGTCGGATTTTCCCCAAACTTTCACTGATGTGTTCTACTAGTATTGTTGCCTTCACTCAATCCACATGTACATGAAGGTGAACTTGTCCTTTGTGTCCAAGCAGGTTTTCCTCTCACCTCCCTGGTCCAAGAGAGGTGTCAGTACATACAGTAGTTTTCTTCAGATGCCTACAACTCTTCATGCAATGTGCAAGTAGTTTAATTTCCAAATGGAAGTGATGACATATGAGAATCAGTGTGCTAGTACATTGTACCATCAGTCAAACATGCTACACACATGTGTAGGAAGTGGTAAGGTGCGTAGTGAGAGTGTTGCGACCATATGGCTCCGGCATGATGTTATTATACAATGATCTGTAGTCTCTACATTGTCGTTGGAAGTCACTGTTTCAGTAAGACTGGGAAGACAATAGCACTAAAATAACATACACAGTCAAGGCTGAGAATTACGAGGCCGTCCTATTGTTTCAGTGTCAATCATCGGTCACAGGCGCTGTGCTGTAATATTGTATGTGAATGACCTCTTCACCCTGTGGAAACAGTATGAATGTGTGCATGTTGCATGCAATTTGCATTCAATTTGCATATCCGGTAATGTGCATTAGATTTGCAATTACATTGTACATGGGCATTGTAGTTCCTTGAACTCCAGAAGTACTGCCGCAGATACAGATATGACTTCGCAAGACATCAGATTGAGCACATTTTAGATTTGAGTACTCTTGAACTTTTGCTTTCGTTGTTTGCAGGTGTATGTAAACACATACGTCAGTGCCTTTTGTCATTAGGTACATCTAAGACATTGTTATCAAGTGATATTTGAATGTACATGTAATGGAGGCAAGAAAAAAATTAACAAAAACCTGCGTTTGTGTTTTAAAGTATTATGAATTTATTGAACTAGAAAAATACTTCGAGAGCACATACCTCTGCCAAGCCAGCAACTCATATCCACCCTGGCTTTAATACACGCATGCACTTTTCCAAAATAGAAGCCATTCGTTTATGTCATTGCACGGCACCTTGCCCGAGCAGAGCGCGCTCTTTATTGCGTGTATGTAAACCTCCATTACCTACAGCTTTTGAATCCCATGTTCGTTGACCCTATACGCCAAAAGCTGAAAAATCCTTCAAAATTTTTGTTTAAATCCCGGGAACACAACCAAAATTGAATGAGGTGTTCCTGCTGTCAATATTGATTTTTTGTGCAAGTTTCATTTTAATCCGTACTCAACTTTTTGAGTTATTGTGCAAACAGACGAACGAACGCTGATTCGGATCACTTAACCTCCTTCCCTGGCGGAGGTAATGATCTTTCAAAGCATGCTATACAAATATACGATTACACTGTACCTCCAATTGCTATAATATTATTGGCAAATATGCAGTGAATACATGTGATACATATTAGTACTAGCATTGAGTTGGCAAATAATGCATTCAATTACAACCTAATTTTCATGTGTTCTGTTGGTGTTGTTGTCATGTACATTTGTATGTACATGTATAAGGTACATGCCTTACATAGCGAGTGTTGCCTGTTGTAAATAGCAGCAAAATTCTCCGTAGATTCTAAATGTTGTTGTGACTCATACAGATTTGAGGTACGGAGTGAACACGGTAAGCTACGACTAATTAATGTCCGTCACTGCCCATGATTAATATTTTCATGATTCACTTTCTTTGCCAACATGACTCGTTGCTAATCTAGTACAGGAAAGGTCTTCAATCTGTGCTGACTTAATTGGAAATATTCTAAAAACAGCCATCTGTGCAATGTCATGCCAAGTCAAAGCTTGTTGTACAAAGATATCTTTAGAAAATTGTATCTTGTTAAATTGACACTATAGATTCTTGAATAGATAACGAAATATTTACTCTGACCCAAAGTCAAATCTTGCTTTGTCAGTATTTCTTGCATGAGAGAGATGTAAACAAGCTGTTATTTTCCCTGGATTTTTTCTGCAAATCTTTTGTAATTGGAAGGTTTGCTGATCACAAGAGTCTGCTATGAATGTGTGCATATTTTTATTTCAAGTTGATTTGAAAAACATCATCGTTCATTCCCCCCAGACAAATATCAATGAACATTATGATATTGATACATACACATGTTGTGAATGTGTATGTTTTGATCAATATCATTGATTTCAAGAAATGTTTTATACATATACCTCAGCAGGTTGTTATGACGCCACTCGTATCTATCTAGAAAAACTGGGCAGTTTGAAAGTATATGATGCAAAGTGCCAGTGGTGCCCGGGCAGAAGACACATTTATCACTGAGGCGTTTACCCCAGGTGTGCAAGTTTGTGTAGGAGGGCAGAGAATCTATACACGCATTGATAATGAAACTGAGAACTCTTTTGGGGAGGTTATACATGATCGATTTCCATGTTAGATTCTCATTTTCCAGTAACAGTAATGATGTGAATTTCCCCTGCACTAAGAGTGGCGCTACTCGATCAGTCCAGTATTTCACTGTATCCTCCTCTATTACCTGCTTAACCATTTTCTTTACTGCGTTCCATGAGCTTGTCTGCACATTAACTAAATTTTCCACTTTACCATGAGTTACGTTACAATTCACAACAGTGGACTGTTTACGTGCCCAATTTGACTCTCTTTCAATGGCGGAGTCAATCGCTTGGTTAACGACACTATCAGCTTTGACTCTCGATCTGGTGAAAGCTAAAGATTGAGACTGGCGGTAGATGTCAGATAGGCTGGGGATGTTGAGACCATGGGGTAAGTGAACAATGGCTATGTTAGCACCACGAGCGGGAACACCTTAGAACCATTTTTTCAGATATTTGTCGGTCATTACATCGAGTTTATCTAGGTGGGTCTTTTGCAGTGTATGAACTGTAAGCAAAAAACGGATAGAATTTAGCAGGTAACGTGAATAGATGGCAACCTTGAACTCCGGACGGACACATGTTTCTTCAATTCTTTGCATCTTGACCATTATTTCATTGTGAACGAACTCGCATACTTCGGCTGGTTTGCCACTAAAACAAATATGCGAACCCAGAAATTTATGAGACTTTTCTTTGATTGAACGGATACGTTCAGAGCCGATTGAATAGTCAATCTCTTTAGGGACACCACCGCAGATAGAAAGACTGCAGCATTTGGAAGGTTTTAGTTTGAGTCCCATTGACGCTGTGTATGAGTGCAATTGGTCAATTATTTTTTGATGTTGTACTTTGTTGTTCGTGATCAAATTGAAATCGTCTGCGTACGGAGTTGTTATGATTCTGGTGCCATTCAAATCATACCCCAGTCTATCCTTCATCTGTCCGAGATATTCGATAAATTCTGAGAACAACAGGTTCAAAGATTCGTCCAAACGAATTTTTCCAGACGCTCTCTAAACTCGCCATACTCTCCTCTTTTTCAATATTTTATGCCAGGAAAGAGAGAGCTTGGGGGGAGGTACGGCACCTAGATCCATGACTTAATAGTTATGCAATATTCACACCCACTATGAAGCCGACGCGGAAGTACAGGAATATGTTTGCCGGTCTGTAAGACACATGTTTGTAATCATGTGTTATGTATGTGATATAATTGTAGAATACTGTTTGAGGTATGTTATAATTATTGATATAGATATTTATTGTTTGTATAATATACAGGCGTAGATATTTACGGTTTATATGTGGTATTGGCTGTAGATTCTTTTTTTCCCGGGGGGGGGGGGGGGGGGGGAGGAGGAGGGTAGCCGCAGGTATGAGATGGGGATAGCGGGTGAAAGTTTATTCTGCCGCTGCGGCTGGTTTGGATTTCGCATTTTTTTATGTTTTGCTTTTTGTTGGGAAAGGAAAGGAATTTGAGGTTAAATGATATGTTTGGAAAGTAGAGATGAGATTAGTATTGATGCACTGTAATATTATGGGTGAATGGGTAATTGAAAAAAAATGTAGAAATGTTTGTTTATAGTTTTTGGTTTTAGGTTGAAAAAGATTGATAGTTGTAAATAAGATGGGTTCTGATAATTATATAATATGTGGTAGGGGTATGGGGCACAGAGCCAAATAAAGATTAACGTTGGTGAAGATTTGATGAGAGGATGATGACAATAAGGTTTATGTGGGTTTTTTTGTATATATATATATGTGTGTGTGTATATGTATGTATATGCATATATATAGGCCTATATGTGTATTTGTATAATTTATTATATCATATTTTAATGCGGATTATTGTATCAATACTGCGGATGATAACTACATCACTGCTGTTATTGTAACACAGAAATAGTATTATGTATTGATTGTTTTTATTGATTGATCACCGGTAATATCTGATATTCTATGTGTGATATGGGTTGCAATAATGTAAACTCTAATATTGTTGTTTTGTATCCCCATGTACGTGTCTAAACCTGCCATTCGTTTTGAATGAAACGGTGGACCTGGTTCTTTTGTATATTTGTTATTCTCACACTTACTTGAACTTGAATAAAGTCATGATTAAACAATACTGTGTAAACTGTATTGCATGTTGACTTGTATTTAACAGGCATTGTACATTGTACCTACAATGTATACATTGTACATATCCCTTGATATCTTTTGTTGCAAACACATATTAACTTTGTATTGTTAAATGCCAGAAGAAATTTTTTTTTTTCAAAACAAGTACACTTTCAAGGGTCATTTGCATATTAATAGTTTGCAATGTATGTTCCGCATAATTTTAAGAATGAGGTTTCCCCTCCCCCCCCCCCCCCCCCCTCTCCCAACAAAAATGAGGAATGTTAGCTTCATATGAAAATACACCAAGTATCATGAGCTTACTTCTTTGTAACTTAATCTCTCCATGGTTTGCTAAACATCTTGTATTTGAGTTGTTTTGAACATTTTTATAATGTTATTTGAAATCATTATGCCAAATTCCCCAAACCATATGTTATTCTCATATTTCTTTGGTATGTCCTAGATTGTATGTTTGGTAATACAGGGCAACAGAGAGTATTGAAAGATTAAGTTGAATGGAAATGGCTTCTTTGGCCTAGTTGACTTGAGGACTCAAAATGCCAGTGCATGGAATAACATTTCAAGAGGTCACAACCTGTGATCAGTTACACTGCACTTTCTTGGGGTATAATGTACAATGTACTTTCAACAAGGAAAATAAAATGGAAATTTGTAGAAATATATTTCAAACAAAGACTGTGATATAAATAGAAATCAGTGAAATCACAACAAATCTGGACAAAGTACAATATGCGTTTATAAAAATGCTTGAGGAAGGTCAGCTGGGCATGAAACTGGTTTACTAAAGCTCGGCTCAATTTCAACTTTCTAATCGAAACAAAAGACTGTTTTTGTGAAAAAAGGCATATGATATTGTACATCCATTGATATGCAGATTTTGGCAAACATGCTTTTTTTTAACAAGTTGTGCAATTTGTTCGACTTACAAGAAACGTCATGGATGCTCTAGACATATTATGTAACAAAGAAGGTTAAGGTTTTATGCATACACTTGACCCCATGGAGCCTGGCAACATAATTACATGTACCATTTTTATTCCATGGACTGCTTTCCTCATAGAAGTACATTTTTGTACATGTATTGCAGCTGTTCAAGCTAGCAAGCTTTTCATCTTTAAAAACTTCCCAGTAAGCAACTAAAATTGTGTTTCCTTAATTGGTAAAGTGGTAAATTAGAGCTACAGACAGTGACTATGATATCGTATTGTATTCATTACCTCTGCCAAGGGAGGAGGTTATGTTTTCGTTACCGTTGGTTTGTTTGTTAGTTAGTTACATGTAGTTCGTTTGTCCATGTGCAAAATAACTCAAAAAGTAGTGAACGGATTGTGATGAAACTTGCAGGAAAGGTTGAGAATGACACAAGTAACAAAAAATTAACTTTTGGTAGTGATCTGAGAATTTTGGGGGAATTTATGAAGGATTTTTGATATTTTGGCAGGTAGGGTCAATGAACTTTGGAGTTCAGGCTGCGCGTATTAAAGGGACTGTACAGTACTGGTTGAGGTGGGGATTCATGTTTTGTACATTCTTAAGTGAGATAATGAAAAGCCTCTTATGAAATATGAAAGAGCATGTAGTTTCAAGAAGGATTCAACGTTTATTCGATGAAAATTGGTTTTCAAATGGCTGAGATATCCAAAAAAGTGCTAATAATAAAAGGCGACATGCCACAACTTTATTAGGATCTCTTTGTTTCACTTTGTTTTTGGATATCTCAGCCATTTCAAAACCAATTTTCATCAAATAAACTTTTGATACCCCTTAGAACTGCATGCTCTTTGACATCTCATAGAGTGGTTTCTGAATATCTCGCAAAACGTTAAAAGCTAAATCCTCACCTCGACCAGAACTGTACACACCCTTTAAGGTTTGCATGCCCACACTAAAGTGCATGCTCTAGTTTCTGGTAGGGCGAGGCGCGCGGTGCAGTTGAGAGTTTATGACATAACAAAGGCTTCTATATTGGGAAATCTGGCAACTTTCAGCACACAATGTAATATAAGTACGTGTGGGTGGAAATGACTGATATCTCTATGGAAGAACAAGTTCAGTGGTGGAAATGAGCTGCATGCTTGGCGGAGGTCTGCGCTCTCAGAGTGCTTCTCTAGTTATTTGTTTTCTTTCATTTGCTTGCCATATATGCATCACAGATTAGCAATTGTACTTCAATCTGGTGGTGGCCATCTGCACAGTCATGGGGGCGGGAGAGGACATCACCACCTACCAGATGAGGAGGATGGTGCAACAGAGGGAGAACAGCCTGCAAAGAAGAACAAGCAGAAGAATCTCAATGTGAGGGCAGCATTCATCCATGTCATCGGCGATCTGATTCAGAGTATTGGAGTATTGATAGCAGCTGGCATCATCAAAGCAAACGTGAGTGTGTCATGGTAACAAGTCTGGTTGCAAATCTTTGGAAGGCATGGCATACATTGTAATTCCAGTCTGACTTCGAACAGATAGCGGTACATTTTGTTGGTGGTGGTGTCCTTGGCTACTTGTATTGCAAAGTTAAGAGCTCTTGCTAAAAGTTCATGGGATTCCCATAACCCAATTTATACACAAATTTATACACAAAGTTGGGCACAGGTGTGCTCCTGCAGTGCTTTGACCCCCCTCCCCCACCCTAACCCTAGCACCCCCCCCCAAAAAAAAAACACAACTGTTCATACTGACAATCAGTGCTCACTGAGACCACACACAAGAGAGGGACATACCCCGACTTGTTACTATCATGGTGATCTTCTAACATATTTCTAACATCTAAAATACATGCACAGTGCCCACGGCACTCCACTTCTGGATGGCACTAAACATTGATGACCATTTACTGATAAGAGCACTCCTGAACCTAGGCTTTGAGAGGGGCGTAGCTCTTGAAACACTTCAGGGCCCAGTTGCCTGTACATACTAGTCATAAGTATCGGATTATGTACACATATACGTACACAATTTAGAGTGCTCCTGGAGTGCTCTAAAGTCCATATATATATTGTGTAATCTATGAATGGGATGCATTATGTCATCTTATTTTCAGGGAGTTCTGTAAAACTGGGGCACTACTGTGTGATTTACTAGCCAGTGATTTATCATTAATTTGTCAAGAGAAAATTCATGTAAAGCATGTGACATTGTCTACATACCAGCCATAAAACAAAGGCTAATAAGACTATTCTTAACAGTCTTAATCATAGGCATTTAAAGATTTTTTTAAAGGTTTCCAAGGATGTGGAGCACTTAGTAGTAGAATGCTTCACGGTGCACCACATCTTTCTTTAGTAGGTATGTGACTCTGAAAAGTAAGCATTCATGTTCAAAATTGCATGGATGACTATGATATATATTGTAAAAGTCTGTTTGGGATTGTTTTCAAGGTTTTTATACAGGATGCTCAAATCATTTTGTAGAATATCTTAATCTTAAAGGTCCTGTTTACCTTTGGGAGGAATGATTTTGAAAATGTTCAAGATATCACATTTGATGCATATGTGTAGGTCAGTTGTATCACAAGACATCCTACCATATAGAAATTTCACAATGAAACCCAAAAGATAAGGAGATATCACTATTTTTCTCAATAAACCATAACTGTGGACAGTTTAGTCTGGAAACATTTTTATTATAACTATTGTTCACATTTTGTATAATTAACATTGATTATTCTGATTCAAACTATTACATTGGTTGTTTCTACCCCTAACTCACATTTTAGAATTATTTTGAAGCACTAATTCTGGGTTTTTATTTCATCTGCAAATGGTGAATTATGCCATTAATTTGCACCTATGGAGTACACAAAGTCCATCCACATTGGCATGATGTTCAGCTCAACCAGTGGAGCACCCATCCACTGGTACAGGGAAGTACAATGTGTACCTTAATGGAGAGAGGAGCATGGTAGATATATTGACTTGCTCATTCACACAAGTGTTGTAATGGGACTTAAATTCTACACCTTATGGTTGAAGAGGGTTGTGTGCCGGCCAATAACCCTTCTACCATCAACAAATGTATCGCCCCACCGAATTAAAGATTTGAAGGAGATTTATGTGAAGGCCTGCGTGAGGTATCAGACAAATTACAATGTTGTCCTGTGCTGGTATTTGTCACTAAAGATGAATATTTGAGTCCAACAGGTCAAAGGTTCAATGGGACCAACACATGGAGGCTTATACTCCAAAGGCTTGTATGTAGAGTCCTTTTCACACTGATAAAGAAACTTGATTGCAGTGCTGAAATACAGTTACGATTACCATTACAATTTGGATTATCATTCATACAAACGACCAAGGGAGGCTTCATGAATTCTGCGGGTTTTTGATTTCAGGGCAAGGAGAAGAGGTGTGGCTTTTTACTGAGTTCCAATCAGTCATTCTCGAGGAGTGAGTAGCGCAGCCTTTGATTGCAGTGTGAGCATTTGGCGAGCAGGGTTTTCCTGTGGGAATAGTTGGAAGTTCACCGTAAGCCCCGCCCCCCAAAAAACATGATTTGGGGGTCAAACTGGGTACACAACTGTTTTATTGCATAATTCTGGAAAATAGTGATTAGAAAGCACCTACTGACCATCATTTCAATGATGACTAGAATTTTTATTCAAATCACCCTGCGTGATACCAGTTTGCATTCACACAGCCAAAATGCATCATTTGAATCACGATGCATTATTACAGTCGTGCTTCAAATTACGTACTCGTGGTACGTGTGAAAACATTTAAGGCCCTAGAATCTGATAAAACCTTTTATACAGGCTCATATCCTCTGTTATATGTTTGGCTGGTACTTTGGTCCAAATTTACTTTGGTGATAAGTGATACCTTGAATGGAACTAATTGACTGAAACGAACGAGCACTGACTGACTATTATTTGAATGATGGCTGGCATCACTTTAATCGTGATTGTAATGATGCATCATTACAGTCGTGCTTCAATTTACGCATTCTCTGTACAATGTACGTGTGAAAACACTTAAAGCCTTATGATCTGATAAAACCTTTCACACAGGCTCATATCCTCTGTTATATGTTTGGCTGGTACTTTGGTCCAAATTTACTTTGGAGATAAATGATACTTTGAGTGGTGCTAATTGTCTGAAACGAACTCTGAGCAAAGCAATGCATTTTACGAGGGATGATACCTGTTTAATAGTGAGATAAGAAGTGAGTTCTTGTTCACTGAGGGATGAAAGGTCATTCAGAAGTATTGTTGATGTTCACACATCTCATGTGTGTATATAAGTGTGTATTATACAGTGGAATTAGTCCACCACAGAACAGATGAAATACATACACATGCATCAAAGCAGTAACCCTGCATCACAAAACCACCAAAAAGTCACCAGACATGAATTTTGGAAGAGCAGAGTATAAGTTTTAAAATGGGATTTTCCTAACTTATCTAAATAATGGAAAGAAAGCACACACTATGGCAGTGTGTTTACTGAGAAAAGAGACTATGTAGTTAAGGGTTTATTCAACTACTTATCTCACCAAGCTGTGGATCTGTGTGATGACTGGGACAAACACAGGATGTAAATCTCCATAGTAACCTCACTGAAGGGATAATCAGATTAACATTTTTGCAGTCTATTTGCAGATTCTACACTTGTATTCATGACTATATGCAACCAACTTTCAGAGCAGTATCATCATCCTTTTAACCCTAAAAAGACTGGGCTATTTTGGTAGCTCGAAAGACTGGGGGGGGGGGGGGGGGGCCTAAAGGGCCCCCCCTTAAGATCTCGGCCGTGGATCGTGCGATCGCCGCGGAAATTTGCACAATGGTAGTGTGCGATGTAATCTGCAAGGTCGTATATTCAAATTTTACAAAATAGTCTTCTTTTATTTTATTTTGATTAATTATGCTAATTTATGCAAGAAATCAGACTCTTTGATCTAAATCAGTAAATTAAGCTCCAAAAGTGCTCATTTTTGGTCTAATTATTCTTTGTGGCATTCTTAGCAAATGCACTTGAAAAAAATTCGGTATCAAAATTAATTTCTTATTTATTTTATTGCTTTATGAATTTCTTTGTTTTTTCGACCTTTCGTTTTCGTTGTTTTTTTAAATAAAATTTGTGGCAGACACTTTTTGAAGCATAATACTCCTAAAACAAATTAAATTTAGCCATTGAGAGTAAAAATAAGCATATTTATATGAACCATGTGAAAAAACTCAATTTGCATTGACTTTGTACACACAATCACATTTTTGAGCCATTTTCGGCCTCACGTGCATGTACAAAAAGTAATGTAAATTCAGAACCGTACCCCCGGGCGTCACAAATTTGGTGTCAAAATGTGCGGGAAGCTCGAAAGAAAAAAGTCATAGAACATCGCGGCGAGAGCATTGCGTGTTGCAGAGTAATCGCGCGAAATGTTGAGGGGGGTCTTTTAGGCCCCCCCAGTCTTTTTAGGGTTGAAGGATGGAGGTTTGGAGGGTTTTTTTTAAAGAAACAAAAAGGGGTATTCTAAGGCATATCATTGCCTAATGACACTATTCTAAAAAAAAAAAGAGTTAAATGAAAGCTGCAAAAACACAGTTTCCCATTCGTGCTATGATCCGAAACTTATGAATTTCATAGGAGAAGAAGTGCTCTTTTAGAAAATATAAAAAACTCAAGATTAACGTAGTTGATAGATTTCACTTATTTTGAGACTTCACTTTATATCAAGCTGTGCAACTTTTTGTTGGTTTTGTGATGCATGGTCACAGCTGCAACCTTTGTGTACATGGTCTTGAATGTTTTGAATGTGGGCTGTCACAAAAGTTCCTTGTACACAAAATGTGTTATTACCCACGATTTAGCTTCAGGAATATCTTTTTGTCAGAAAGAAAAAAATATATAGCTAGTTGGCATTTAATCTACTTGTTGTAAGCATTACGATGCTAGCATAAGTTCTCTAGATTTGAAATGTTCAGCTAGTAGCCTTCTACAGAGCTTTGACGTTTATATCAAATTGTTATCAGTGATCGGGTTATAGTGCTGTTGACACAGCCACCGGCATTAGTGGCTGGGCCAAGCCAAGCTGAAGTTTGACACCCGACTAAAAATGGGTCATTCATATTTATGGAAGAGCCTGGCCCATTCTGAGCTGAGCTCACACCAGCTGACAGTGTCAACAGGGCTTTTAATAGATGTTATGATGTTTGAACAGCGGTCTTGATATTGATATCTCAGTGTGAAATGAAAAACAGAACTATGCACCCTGTGAAGGATGGATCTATAATTGCACATTTCCGTAGGTAATGATATGATTATTATGAGTCTTGTTTCATACTGATGTGAAAGTGAGTTTGATGACTTGAAGATGTCTACATCACACATTTAATTGCTCTTGACTTTCTGTTATTTTTTTTTTTCCATGACAGCCTGAGTACAAGATAGCCGATCCAATATGTACATTCCTCTTTTCCATCCTGGTGCTGATCACAACCATGACCGTCTTACGTGATGCCATGAACGTTTTAATGGAAGGTGAGTTCTCATTTTCCAAATGTCATCTTTACTGTGCTCTTCTGGTTGCTACAAATGTCAGAGTTTAGTAATGAAAATATTCAGCAATATTTGTTTTTTGTTTATTTGGGGGTTTTTTTTGGTCATGCATTTGTAGTTGGAGGGTATTATACAAGGACTAGAGTACAGAGTAGAACAATTTGTGACTTATCTGACTAGTGACCAGAATGCAAATGATATTTTCTCATGTAGTTTCAACTTTTGGCAAGAACAATAACAGCAAAAAAACCTTGTGTTTCTTCAAGTTCAGAGGTCAGTTTAAGACCTTACGTACTGTATACGCTATAATTTTCGCATACATAAATTTTCGCGAATTGCCGCTGTCACACATTTTCGCGAGTGGTTAAATTCGCGATTGGGGGACCAGAGAAAATATGAAGTGGCAAAGAAAGTGTGAATTTTCAACTTACTAGCATATAAGAATGATACTAGTTATACACTGCATGAAAAAAACTTACCAAACTCTGCGATCTAGTGAGTTAGAATTCAACATTTTTGAAGTGGTTAAGTCCATCGCGCTAGATTTCTGACGAGTGGTCCCCTTGCGATAATGGATTTGCTCTCTACAGTATTCGTAAGTAGACTTGGACGTGCGTAAACAAGCTTAGCCAGTATGGTCTGTTCGGTAAGCCGTGACATTATACTAGTACTGAAATGTTTGTATCATCAAGGCAAGGGATTCATTTTGGAAGGTAATATTTTCGCGTGTTGTTAATTTCGCGAGGCTCCCGACTCGCGAAATTCGCGAAAATAAAACCCCCGCGAAATATATAGCGTATACAGTATATGTAAGTCATCGGTTTACTGTGCTAAATGAATGGACACAGGATCTGGGATGTTTGTGGTTCTTTTTGAAGGTAGATTAGTTGATAACTACATTTTAAGAGGAGGATGAAAGGAGCTTGGGAACCAAGTCAGGTGTTGGTGAAATGTATCACAAGCAATGTATTATGTATCCATCATTTCAAATTACGTCATTTCCTTTATCCCTCTCCGTTTGCTCGAAATGATAAGGCAAACCATCAGCTGACAGTTTGAGAGTTTACGTAGGTTAATATTCTGCTTTTGAACGATATATGTTCATCGAGACAGGATGTGTAGAATTATCAGACACATCCATGCATGCTCACATACTTCATGAACATACAACTGCATACAAGTATTATTGACAGCACATGGAACCGGTTAACCGTGCAGAATGATCTGCATCCACATATCCAGATCTAATGTATTTGTTGTGTTGTTAAATCATAGGGGTACCAAGGCACATAAAGTATGCACAGCTGAGAGAAGACCTGGACAAGGTGCCCGGGGTGAGAATGGCACACAGCCTTCACGTTTGGAGTCTGACAACAAGCAGAGCTGCCATGGCAGTGCACCTAGCTGTGGGTAAGTCTAAACAATGCACAGTGGTGGTCCCTCTCCATGAGAAACTGGTGTTGCCTAACTCTCCGAATCTATTGTATATAATTTTTGTCACTTCCCACTTTACCATCAGTATCAACATTTTGCATTCCATTGGTCACACTCCTTTATTTCACTGATTGGTGCTGACCAAGAAAAAAAAAATGTATTTTTGTTTCATATTCTGTATGTTTCTGTATGGTCATGGCTGGGAAAAGAAAAGAAAAATCCTTTTTCACTACCAGAAATATCTCCATGTGACTTGCTACACACCTGTGTCCAAAAAACAAAAGGAGGTCGTTTGTAGACCTACATTGTATGATGCAAATTGGATGTGCTGTAATATGCCATAAATAGAGTTCATATCTGATCTGGAGTTCGGATGTACATGTACATTGTGTAGGTGTGTGGCACATAATTATGTCTTGGGGAGCTACTCCCTCCCCCCGTTTGCTTTATACAATTCACTACAGGCATGACTGGCAGTATACAGTAACCAGTAGCCATATAGACAAGTGGTGCTTTGT
Organism: Diadema antillarum; assembly: GCF_040938485.1. Lineage (NCBI taxonomy): Eukaryota > Metazoa > Echinodermata > Echinoidea > Diadematoida > Diadematidae > Diadema > Diadema antillarum. Next base: position 4,011,079 of record NW_027270927.1, on the reverse strand, counting down.
GGGCAATGTGTGCTGAGTGCATTATCGAAACACTTCCCAGTGGACTTTACTCTGCCCAGATATGGACACTTCTGAAGTTTAAGTGCCAAGACATGGCAGCTGCTCTATACCAGAACTTTGTTTATGGGCACAGATTGCTATCTTGGGATGGGGGATGAACTTTTCATAGTTTGTATGTGTTGGAGTGATAATCATCATTTTGAATATTTACTTTCTGTCAGGGACCACTGAGGGAGTTTTCTTTGGGAATTGTACACAAACATTCACTCTTGACTTCAAGCTGTAACCAGTTTTCAAGAGTTTTGTTACAAAAGGAGGTGGTATTGATTGTGTTTTCCATCTGTTTTCGTACAGTTTCATCAAGAGTAGCTCTTGATTGTTCATGACCTACAATGTAGCTGTCATCCATTTCTCTCTCACTTTTTTCTCCCCTCCAATACAGATGCAGAGACAAACAATGAGACAGTGCTGAAGATGGCATCCAAAATGGTCCGCAAAAAATATGACATCCATTTCACAACAATACAAGTGGAGCTTTACCAACATGCTGTCATGCGGAATTGTGTCAGATGCATACAGCCTTGCTAGTAGAGTGTGTAGCATAAGCGGTCAGTGTCACTCTTGCCATCTAATGGACAAGATTTTGATTTATTTTTGTACTACATTGACACTCATACTCTATCAGCAGGATGCCTCGTACATCTCAAAATCCCTGTGCACTCCTATTGCATCAGAAGGTTGGACACTCAGCTGAAAATGTGTGTGAAGTGTGTAGCCAAACTTTCACTGTTCTTGCACGATGTGTACTCCTGCAGAGAGTGGCTAATGAACCTTAGCAAATTTACAAGGTAAAAATTAAGCATTAATTATGCAGTCTGCTTGGTCTGGGCCTGCATGCATGGAGCTGACTGTCAGCTGCAGTTATAAACTGCGAGTAGATCAACAGATGATGATACACCGCAAAGACTTTGCATTTTTAAATTCAAAAATTACATGAAACCAAAGTTGATAATCTTGAGATTTCTTTCTTCCCAGTGCAGCTTTCTCCCCTCAAACAACTCACAAATTATTATTTTTTTTTGTTTATTATATAGATATATATATCATTATATGGATACATATGCAAGTAATGTTTAGAGAGAGAAATGTTCAAAGGCAGTATGGAATGAGAAGGCAGGGTTTAGTTTTAATTCAGACTCTATCTATATCTGAGAAGTCATACGTGCCTACTACGCATTTTCAATCATTCTGCGCATTATATATCTTGCTTTGATACTCTGTTCCACATTTATGAAATGTATATCTAGATAGAGGGCTGTACCAATGAGCATCTGTTCAAAGTAAAATTGTATTGATGAAATGTTAGCAAACCTCCATCACAAATACTGCATGCATGTTCACACTTTTAATGTTAACCTCCAAGCACAGTGAAATATGCCTTTCAAAGCACCACCTACACGTATGCTCATATTTTGCAATGGTGCTGCATTGACACAACTCTATCTTCCGAAGAGCTGCGGCTGACATATTGCAGCCGATTCCATTCTTCCATTTCTGAAATAAAAGACGTAGCCTCTCCGTGTCCTGTTGATACAGGAACCTCTCATTATAGCCAGTGCATTGGCACGGAGAAATTTATTTATGATATCAAAATAATGTAATATTAAGGACAAAATGTCATTGAATTATGAAAGAATCTCGAAAATTGGACTACTAATTTACTTCATCGTGACAAGGTTTTGTTATAACAGTTACCAATGTTCTTTATAAGTCTTCTTCTTTGTACAGAGAAACCCTGTTATGACGAGGCGGCCAGGACCATCAATGTTACTTGTTACAATTGGTAACTCATTGTAAATATGTTTAAAAAAAGACCAGCCAAAAACAGTAATGGTGCCAACGTAATTGTGTTTCTTACATCTCAGTAACAGCTTGCCAATGACAATGGGATATAATTTATTTCAAAACTTGAATGTACTTAAGAAATAAAAGTAAGAAATCCTCTGTAGAGTAAAGAAGCAATATTGCCTTCTGCAATAATCCCAGAAGGCTTAAAAGGCATACTTTATTTTCTGTCAATTTCTGGCTCTACTGGTATATAAGTTATTGCATTCTGAAAGTTGATTTAAAGAACCAAACCAAAGTGGAGGAGTTTGTAGCTATGCGTTTCACCTTGGCTTAGACGTGTCTTCTATTTGGGGTTTTTGGTATAAAATAAAGATTGTTTTGAGATATATATGATGATCTTATGATTCTTGTGCATGGTGCATGAAGATGCTGCTCTCTAGCTGTTCAAATACAAAAAAGGTTATACTCACAATTGAATTTACAAACTTCAAAAAATTCATAGCTGTTGCCAAGAGAGAGAGAGAGAGAGAGAGTAATTGATTTTACAGGGCTTGTTTCATTGGGAATTTATTTTGACAGCTGTGTTTGTTTGATGGACAATGACTTTGGATTGACTTTTGGTAGTATCGAAACTATCCTGATAAGTGGGGAAATTGGGGGTTAACGTTCTAGGTACACACATCCTAGTCCCTTTTTAATTTCATTTTCGGCAATTTCAGAATGTGGTTCATCAGCCATATGCAGAGGAACTGCGTACATCTTGCATGTGTTTCCTACAGGGTAAACGCTAAGCATTATACATATGACCTATAGTGAACAGTACACTATATGACCTGAATAAGGTACAAATTAAAATCATTGCAATTTTGCATATGAACTTACTGTTCTAATTGAGAGAATGGTTTCACATCAGCTCCTGCATGCTTCATCAGCTTGTCCGGTTTGGTGGTGGGAAAACGTCATTGCCAATCGGCACAAACCTACTGCCAACATTATCATTGGGAGCTAGTCATAAATGACCTGAAGTAAAGACTTTGATAGCACGGAATAAGACACTCAGGAAGTTTAATCTGGTTCTCATTGAAAAGATTTTATCTAATGGTATGCTGTTCATCGACAATTCTGAACAGGAGTGACCAGATGATATGGAAATATTAACTCATATCTGAAACAAAAGGGTATGCTTTTGTTTGTCATTCGTCGTTCAAATCGGCCTCGCTGTGGGCTTGAACTGGTTATGATCAAACTTGTTTGTCGTTGGGTACTTTGCCATAGAATGAATAATAAATATATGGGTATAGAAAATTGGGACTGCTGATTTCACCTAGTTACAAACAGTATGTTGGTGCAAGTGACCATGTTGTCGATGGGATTTCCGTGTATAGTATGCTGTCATTGCCAAACATGTTGGGGACAAACATTGTTGTCACAATAGATAGACTTTGATGTTATGTTCTTCCATGACTGAAATATATATGGTATGTTTCTTTGCTTCATGTGTGAAGGGCCCAAACAACTCAATTGTGTAGCACGGTATAAACAACTTACGTACATGTATTTGGATTAACACATGCTGCATTGTTGGAGAATATCAGAAATACTTCAATGATACTTGAATATTACAGTATTATAATTTGGGAAAATGACACTTGTTGATCTTGATTCAGATGTTTATTATAAGCCATAAAGATTGAGTTTCTGTGGTGTACATGTGTGTAAATCCTGTTTATGCACAGTCCTTAGTGAAGATATTGTGTTTTCTGTAGGGCTATTATTTTTAAGTTGTCGTGGGAATGCTTGTGTCTGCGTTTTATTGGGGTGGGGGAGAGATATTGAGGGAGATAAAGAGATTGTGAGAGAGAGCTAACAACTCCACTTATCATTTCACAGCACTAATGAGGACTGAATGTTTGCCAATACAGTGAGAACAAACAGTGATTATTAGTGTACGATACCAGTCCAATGTTGCATCATATTTGTTTTCTTTTTCTGTTGATGCAGTGAACTCAAAGTCGAGGCTGGAGGAAAAAGTAGGTTCCATCATGTCATAATATGACCCTGCATCGCAAAACCAACAAAAACTCACATGCCCTAATTTTCCTTGAGAAGTCACAATGGGCAGAGTGGGTCAACCTAGTCAATCTTTTTTTTTTCATATTATCTGACAGAGTAATTCTTCTTCAATGTAATTCTGAAGTTTGGGATCATAACATTAATGGCAAATTGTGTTTTTGCAGTTTGGGTTGAACACCTTTTTTTTTCAGAATAATGTGTAGGTATGTCTCAGTGGCCCCTTTTAATTTCTGAACAACAACCTTTACACGCTCTTCTCGTTCAACTCCAATAACTTTTGAAAGAATAATGCCACTGCTTTGAAATTTAGTGCTATTCATTAATAGAAAATGCTTTTAATGAGTGTGCCAAATTTTGGCATAAGCTGTTAATAACTTTACTGTGGTTGCTATAGAGTTCTTCATCCTGTTTTTTGTCCCATTCATTGCACAGAGCACAGCTTTTTGTATAAGATTAAGTGCTTGAATAGACCCTGAACATCAAAGCCTCTATTTTGAGTAAACACTTTTTCAGAGTGTGTACTTTCTTTCCACTATTTAGATAGGTTAGAAACATCAATTTGTTTTGACTTTTAAAGCTTAGAGTGCTCTTTCGGAATCTGCCCTTAACTAAAAATCTACCCGGTATGTCTGACAACATTTTGGTGGTTTTGTGATACAGGGTCAGGTGTATTGTCCAGCTTTGTATTGAAACATAGACTCAGACACTGAGACATGATACCACTCTACCCGATTTTGTCTTTATTTGTACATTTTCTTCCCGATTTTGTCTTTATTTGTACATTTTCTTCCCTAAAGATATGTTATTATGCAATAAGCATTATGATATGGCTAGAAGATCTATGAAGGTGGAGAGGGAAGTTGTGTAAGGAAGACTAAAAAGAGGAGAAGCACTGTGATGTAGTTGAACAGTGAAAACAAGTGAGCGGTAATGTTTATACATTGTACTGTGTAGATGCTGTGGTATGGTAGGTTGGTCTGTTTTCAGTGTGTTTGCAATGATTATGTGGAAATATAATTTAATGAGTTCAGGGAGTTTCTGTTTCATTGTCAGCTTGCCAGGTATGAGGATCTCAACTACTTAAAGGTTTTGTTATTTGTAATCGTATAGTAATACCATACGAGGTAAATGATATACATGTATTGCCATTTGGCCAGTATCACTCTCTGATGGAAATTTAACCCGCTGAGGACGAACTGATTTTGCCAAAACATGCATTTCCCTCAGACATCTGCCTGAGTATACTTGGCAGGGGTGGATCTAGCTTTTTGCAAAGGGGTGAGGGGGGGGGGGCCTCAGGGGCTGAGCTGGTATTGCAAGAGAGCATAGTGACCAAGCCGAGCGAGCGGAGCGAGGAAGGGGGGGAGGGAGATTTTTCGTTTTTAGGGTTGCCATCTGGCGATTTTAAACATACTTGCATCCTCAATTTTTTCTCTTTTTTTCCCCATATAATTGGGGGGGGGGGGGGGGGAGGGGGGCTACGACGATCCAGAGCATCGTCCACAAGGCGTGAAGCGGTGATGTCTGTGAGCCGCGGAGACCATAAAAAGCAGTCCATGATAATGTCTTGTTAGATCAGGTAACATTTTAATACACAGTTATATCCAGAGTTATCATGTGTTTGGTTATTAACTACAAGTTAGTAAGTTACCAGATGAGTTGAATAATATGATATCTTCTCACAATATTTGTACTTGAAATTTTCCTCTCCAGTGTGTGCTCTTTCTTTTTGGTCTAACTCTATTGGCAGCCCAAGGGGGGGTTAAGTCACAATGGGTAGAATGGCTCAACCTAGTCAATCTTTTGTTTTTATGCCTCCGCCACGAAGTGGTGCCGGAGGCATTATGTTTTCGGGTTGTCCGTCCGTCCGTCCGTCCGTCCGTCCTTCCGTCCATCCGTCCGTCCGTCCGTCTTTCCGTCCGTCCGTAATGAATTTTGTGGACAAGGTAACTATCAAAACCTGTTGAGGTATCCTAATGAAACTTGGCATGTATGTATATTAGGGGGTGAAGTTGTGCCTATCAACTTTTGGGTGCACGTGCTCAAGGTCAAAGGTCAAAAGGTCAAGGTCAAATACATAAAATTTCACTATTTCCACCATATCTATGCAATGCCTGAAGATATTTTCTTGAAACTTAGTGTATACATGTATTACCCAATTTAGATTCTCTGGTGAAAGTTTGGGTCATGATGTCAAAGGTCAAAGGTCAAAAGGTCGAGTAAAAGTATTAAAACTTCTCTTTTTTCTCTGTAAATTGGAAAATTGTTCAAGGTATCTTCATGGAACATAGTATATACATGTACTGACTGGCAGTGATTATCTAGAGAATGTAGGGTTCATGGGGTCAAAGGTCAAGTGCAACACTTCAAAATTTTACTATTTCCCTCATGTTCATGCAATGCCAGCAGGATTATTTTTTTTTTTACACTTGGTGTATGCATGTATAACCTAATAGAAATTCTCTGGAGAATTTTTTTTCTTTTTTCTTTTCTTTTTTTTTGCCTCAAAGGTCAAAAGGTCAAAGATCAAGTGAAAGTGCTGAACTAACTTTTTCCTCCATATCTCGGAAGTGGCTCAATTTATCTTGAAACTTACTGCATATTTATGCATGTTCTAATTGAACGTGATTATCTTATGAATTTTAGGGTCAAAGGCCAGATGAACATGGTAACAATTTACTATTCAGTACAGAAATTGCACTTTTTCTCTATACCGGTACCATGAAAATTACTGAATGCATAAATGTATGAATGGGTCAAAGTCAAGTTAAAGTCCTTAAATCCCCAAATACATGCTCTCCTATTCATCCAATTAAACCAAGGTCAAGGAAGGTGAACATTCAACACATTTGTGACAAACTTGTCATTTCAATATTTTGCCAGTTTTGTGAAAATGTAATCACACATTGTCCACATGTACTATCTAGACCTATTAGGAGAATCATGCATTATGGCGGAGGCATACCAGTCGCCATAGCGACATTTCTAGTTCATATTTTCTGATGAAGTAATTTTTCTTTAACATAATCCCCCCCCCGTAGATCTGCCACTGCTCGGGACTACTGTTCAACAGGTTAAAGTCTTCATGTGGTGTGTATATATATTGGAGAGAGAGGGGGGGGGGGTGGAGATGTAGCTGCCTTGCGTGCAGTTTGCCAAGAGATGCAAAATGATTCCTGCTGTCAGAGTTTACTTTCTAGTTTGGTTTCGAAAAGATACAACACAAAAGACTTTCAACAAAACCTAATTATCATAATCTTGGAGTGTGCCATATGGGTTTGAAGAACACATTGTATGAGAGTGCACTACAAATGTCTCTGCTGTATATCACTAGGGAAGAGATATTTGCATCTGAAAGGAGAGAACTAGTAATAAGGGCTAGGTGCAAGTCAAGAATTGAATTTTGTGAACAGTGAGCCACTTTGGACTACTTGCCCCCCCCCCCCCCCAAAAAAAAAAAAAAAAAAAAGAAAGATATTCTTTCTTTTGAACTGTGGTTTTGTTTTCATGTTATTCATATTTTATGTCAGGGTTTTCAAGATCATCATGATTTCTTATATTAATTTCTGACTCTGAAAAGATCAGTATTTCTGTATCTCACTCAAATGGGCAAAGTTTTCTTGAGTTCTTGAAAAACGGTGGAATTCAGATTTGCCAATGTAATAATAAACAAGATGATGAGATATGCTGCAAAATGCACCCTGGTGCTTGAAGGGTTAATGAGCTCAGATTTCAGATATGGGCCAGAATAGGCATTTCAATAAGCCAGTTTGAATTAGCTCAAATGCAGATGGGTGCTAATGAGGTTTGTCTTTTTTCAGTTTGTTAGGCACTTTACTTGTTTTCCAAGAGACAGAATGCATAAGCTTGCCTGACATGTAACAGTTTATGGTGTTCAAACAAAATATTAACTTGTGCAGAGCAGGTGACAAGAATGGTCTGTCAAGTAAACACTTGGGGAAGCATGAATTTTATTGTTTTGCATTGAATGTATGAAGAAATGTTTTCTGTTGGTATTGCCAAACATCAGGTGTACTGTTAGGTTGATGTGCTAGCAAGCATCATTTACTGTATAAGCTAATATTTTCACGTACAGATATTTTCGCGAACGAGGTGGTCTTGGACATTATCGTGAGATATAGTTTTTCACGAATGGAAACCTATGCTATCGTAAGTATGCTGTTACCCAGCACATGGCGACATTTTCACATGCTGTTAAATTCGCGGTCCAAGAGTGATTCGCTAAATTCGTGAAAATTAAACCAGTCGCAAAAATAACAGCTTATACAGTGTTAAGATTGTATGAAGTATCATAACAGGATAGATGCTTGTCCATAAAGGGAAGTTACAAAACAATATGGCATTTGGTACAAATGACCTTTTTCTGCTCATGGATGTACAAAGTGGAATTAAGAACTGGTCATTGTCAAGCTGACTCATAGTTTCAGACATGTAGAGAACATTCAAATGCTTTTGACGAATTAATACAAGAAATAATACAAGTAGGCATTTCTTATCACTCATCATGTCATGAACATAATAATACGTAAGATTATTGGTTCAAAGTCACATTCAATACAACCTTTCATCAACATAAAGGGTTATGTGTGTATGATGATTTTGCCTGTTCGTTCAGCTTTTCCTGCACTGGATACAGCAATATTGGGCAAATTTTTATTTTTTTTTTTTATTATTGTTTTTTGTTTTGTTTTTGTTTTTGTTTTTTACTAGAATGTGTTCATGAAATTATGTGGTTCTTGTCAGCATATAGATTGAATCAGTGCAATGCAATAAAACAGCGATATTATCGCCAGGGTCATGGGAGCAATGTTGACTTACACAGAGGCACTGTTGTCCACACCAGCACAGCCTAAATGCTCCCTGCCTTAACATAGTATTGTTTATCTTTAAAGCATTTTATTACGTATATTTTACAACCCCCCCCCCCCCCCCCAAAAAAAAAAAAAAAAAAAAAAATGAATTTTGAGTAAAGAATTTATATAGTTATACACATATAATGCATAGTTATGCAAAATCAGTACAAGATTGTGATAAAGGACAGAACTGTAAACAGAAATTATACTCATTGACTTTTATGACTGTACCAAGGTGTTTCTTTGTTTATTCAGGCAATTGTCAAGGCCACTTTTTCATGGAGGCTTTACTCCTGACTGTTTGCAGAGGTGCAAAAGTAATGTTAGTGGTCATGTGACAGGTACTTCTATGTGGTTGTTTTTGTTGTTGTTGATGTAGGTTACATTTATCATTGTTTGTACAAATGTTGGTTTTTTGTTTGTTTGTTTGTTTGTTTGTTTTTTTAGCAGTGTTGCTGCTTGGACTTGCATGTTATTGCCTGTACTGTGTAGGCAGCAAGAAAAAAAAAATGGTTGCATTTGGAAAAAAAAAAGTATCTTTGAATCCAAACTCAACTTTCTTAAAGTCACTCCTGCTAGACTAAACCGCCCTTGAAATGGCTAAAGAGCATGCTAATGTATGATATGTTTGTTATAGTTAACCAAACATACAACAGACCATGCAACTATTCTGAATTTGGAGGAAAGAATCTGAATTTTGACCATTCACTGTTCTTGTTTCAATTGAAGTTGCCTATTTTTCTTTATAATTTTACTACACGCTTCTATGAGAACTGCTATTTCTTTCCTCTTTTAGAGCCAAATCATCCCAATATTTCAGTCAGAAAGGTTGGGAGGTCTGCATCACCTAAAGATGCCAGTCAAGTTTGAATGATGGTGCAATCTGACAAGGTCAAAAGGTCAATGAACTCACATTGAAAAGCACTGTACTCACAAATTGCAATATGCAGGCAAGGTATTGCTTGGCATTTGCCTTGCTATACAACCTGTAGATGGTATCAGGTTCCTATTTGTGTTTGTCTTTATTTGTTTGTTTTCTTTTGCTTTGTTTTTGGTTTTTTGGTTTTTGTTGGGTTGTTAGTTTTTGTTTTGTTTTGTTTTTTTTTTTTGGGGGGGGGGGTTCCATGTGTAGTGTGGTTTGTGCAGATTAACAAAGCATGTTTAAGGGGGTAGGTTTTAACGAACATTAAGTTGACTGTTTGCATATTTTGTGCTTTATTGTCTTTTTGTTAAAGAATTATGGACTCAATCAGCTTGCTGCTTTTCCATATATATATATATTCTTATGTTGTGAAATACCAGTACCCATTGCTTCCAGATGTACAGTATACATATAAAGTGTTGTATGTAGTAGTTGCTCTAATGCAAGCCTTTTTGTACTGTTCATGTATCTCTGTCCATTCTTTTCCAAAGTCCTTTTTTAAAGTGTTCTTGGTTTATGCATGTGGTACAGTGTACATGTATGTGGAGATATGCTACAGTATTAGATGAGAAAGCAGATCAAATGCATTTTATTTTTATAGCTTTAGGCATATGTCAATTTTCAATGTGCAATGTGATAATCTACACATAAAACCTACCAAATATATCAGAAGTATCTAATGATTTTGTATGCATAAGAGAATTATGAGTTTATAGATTATGGATATTTATCAAGATCATGCAGACAGTATATCAGATGTCACATGCGATTTTTACAGAGGTGCTGTTGATTACATTTATGAGCATGTGATGTATTTGTGGCTGTTACAAATTACTTAATTGAGTGTGTTAGAATTATGCAGCGGCCTACTGCATAAAGACCATGATAATCATATTGATAGTTTTTACTTTTATTGTATGTAACACATATATTTTTTTTCCTGTAACACGCAAGAGGCTACTTGTTCAAAAATGAAATCGTTTGTAATTTATTCATGTAGCTGTTTGCTGTTGTAACATTCTCATCAACTCAGTGTTGTTGATGAAACTTATATGGATGTTGAATGCTAACAGCTTAATTGAATATACTTACTAAGTCGTCGCTGGGGCGATGAGACCTTGTATCTACAAAATGTCCAATGTTCAGGAGAGCCAAAAAACATGGCGGCCAAAGCACTGTGGCGAATGGGATAGCCTTTCCTTTGGCATGCCGTGGTGGCTTCATTTTTGGAGTAAGGCAGTTGGGATTTGGACAGGACATCACTTACTGTAACCCATTATTTGACCAATAATCCAAAAAAGTCATTTTCACCAAAATTGCAGATACAAGGTCTTATCACCCCAGCAAAGTAATGTATTTCGTAATCTGAACAAAAGTGGCTTATATCTCATATAAGCAAGCTTATGTTTGTCCTCCGTACAACTTTGTTTTTATGTTACACTTTGATGTAATACAAATGATAATTATGCAGGAGTAACCTGTAAGAGCCAGAGATTTTGCCTGCATTCAAAGCTCAATTTCCAGGAAAGATATTGGAGTCAAATTAACCTCATTAATCTTTCAGATTTGTCTTGACATCTGATTATTCATGTCTCATACATATATTGTCTTCTTCCATTCCTCCTGTTGCTATAAAAGCTGTGGGAAAAAAAAAAAATGCTTTCTTAACATAACTATATAAATGTTACAATACCAGAATGGACACAATGCTTGTTTTGTATTGCTTTGTGTGTGTGTGTGTGTGTTCTGATTTGGCTGTATCTTTTAAAATTAAATGATTGAAAACATTTCATATGCTCATTGTATTACAGCGTATATCAAATGATTATTGATTTTTTTGAAAGGGAGACCAATTCTCGCTATGAGTAGAAACCATCACAGACACGACGCAGAATTGACCCAGGGGGGCTACGAAATTAAGTAAACATGATGCAACTTTTTTTCCAATTCTTGTTCAATTTATGTACTATTCAAAGTTCTCTTTAATATGGTTGTAGCCTTCACTTTGAATACAACTCAGACAGTAATTACTGGTACATCATGACACTACAATTACTGGTACATTATACATAGATGCTTTAGGACACTAATTACAAATTGCACATACTTTACTTTTTTTTTAATACTTTCGACCCAACTGTTTCCGTCCATATTATGAATGAAAGTACATTGTATTTCTTTGAACTCAGGAGTCATGTTCATGTATTACACATTGTATCAATAACTGTAATGATCCATCAGTCATCAAGTTAGACAATCATTTTATGTCACTCTGTGCGTGTATGTGTGCATGACGTGCAAATGTGTTCGTGCGTGTCATATACACGCACACACGAGAGCGTGTGTTTGATGGAGTGTTCTGTTTTCATTTATGGTATACATTCATTGCCAAGAGATGGCCTTTCATTAAGCCAGTTCAGAGTTAGCTCATGGGCATATTGGTATGAATGACCTTTCTTTTTCTCTTCTTTTTTTTTCTCAGTTGGCTAGGGGGCACTTCACTCGTTTTCAGAACGACATAATGTATAAGCTTTACGTACCAATTTATAGGGTTCATCAGTCCTGTTCAATCTAAAAATGAACTTGCATGAACCGACGACCATAATGATTTGTCAATTATCATATAGGACAGCATCATTTCATTATTTTGCATTGAATGTATTAACAATCTTTTTCTATTGATATTCCCAAATACCACTTTTGCTGTCAGGTTGATGTGCTTGCAAGCAACATTTATAAGTATTACAGGAATCATTATTACATCACAGATGCTTATCCCAGTGAATTTAAAAACCAACAAGTTGGTACGAATGACCTTTTTCTGCTCATGCACGAAGTGGAACTCCGAACTGGCTTATGGCCTCACGCTCCTAATTCAACTCGCGCATTGCCTACCGGGAAGGCAGTACAAAGATGAGGTAATGTTATTTTTTACCAAAAAAATCATTAAAAATCAGTCAAGTGGAAAATTGCCACTTTTGGTAGTGTTTGACATTGCTTGAGGACAGGAGCTTCTGCAGGTTATAAAGAAGTTGAATGAATCAGGGTTTTTGTATTTTTTATGATTTTTTATTGATGTATGAGGTAATTTGCTATTTTTATCATTTTTGAGAGTGACTGGATGACTAGTCTCGTATGGAGGCTCTTAACTTTTTTTAGAGCTGGACAACATCCCAAAATATGTTGTTGGCTTGAAAGCAGAGAAAATTTCCCTTCATCTACTTCAATTTAAAAAAATTCTATGATTCGATTGATTTTTCATGATTCATGGAATATGCTGCATTTAACACAGGTTTATATGGGAGCCCGGAAAAGGAGCGTGAGGCCTATACTGTGAGACTGGTAGGCAGTGGGCATGAGAGTCGTCTGCTAGAATGCGATGTTCTCGCCAGCAAACGGCGTGCAGAGTGTACGGGAAGGTTCCCGGGGTTACTGCCATGGTACCTACTAGCTTAAATTCGGAAATATTCTTTAAGGGGTAAGTCAGACCACTAGTAAACAAGTGTAGTCCTATTTCTAAGGTAGCCCTTGCCCTCAACTCTTACCATAGAACTAAAATTGAATCCATTGCCGACCCAAAGTTAGATTTCAGCCCCAAATCAGATTCTAACCCCAAATTTAACCCTAATGTTAGCTTTTAAAACCCTTACCCTAACCCTAACCCAAACCCAAACCCTAACCAACTCTAACCATAGCCCTAAAGTTGAATCCATTGCCGACCCAAAGTTAGATTTCAGCCCCAAATCAGATTCTAACCCCAAATTTAACCCTAGCTGTTAAAACCCTAACCCTAAAACCCTATTAACCCTAACCCTGTACTAACCCTAACCCTAACCTAACCCTAACCCTAACTAACCCTAACCCTAACTAACCCTAACTAGCCCTAACTAGCCCTAACCCAAACCCTAACCCTAACCTAACCCTAACCCTAACCCTAATCCAAACCATAGCCCTAAATGCCAACCCAAAGTAAGATTTCAGCCCAAAATCAGATTCTAACCCCAAATTTAACCCTAGCTGCCTAGTAATATGAACAAGGCTCAAATTTAACCCAGTCTAAGCTAGTGTAGAACTCTAACGTTAGTCTCAAGTTAGACCGAGTATGGTAACTTACGCCCTAGCCCTCACCCTGCCTAGCTTCCCCTCGTCCTAACTGTGGGCCTATAAATATATCCTTAAGTTTACTTGTACACCTCAAAACTAGCACCCAGTGACAGTGTAACTGTATTAGTTTCACTTTTACTGTGAAAATGGAGAGCTATGTGTGTAAAAACTGTGATGGACGTGCTTGGTCCCATGCAGACAGTGGTTTTTTGTGTTGGAAGTTTCCTTGCTGTACGAATTCATGTTCACGCACCAGCCATGTGCCATTTATTCACCACTCATGGTCTACACATTCACTCCATTGCATTTCATTCTAACAACGAACTCAGCATCATTCTCTCAGAAAAATGTAGCAGGACTATCAGTTTTCAAAGTGTCATAGTCATTTACTGACATCTAATGAATAATATATCTGTGTTGCAGGTTGTCATACACAATATTCTGGTCCTGGATCTGAGGGAGCCAGCAGGTTTGTTCATGAACGTTTTTATACAACAGTGTTTGTTTGTTTGTTTGTTTCTTTGTTTCTTTCTTTCTTTCTTTCTTTCTTTCTTTGTTGTTGTTTTTTGAGGGGGGGGGGGTGTTTTATGGCGACAAGCAAGAAGATTTGGATATGAATGCGGAAGAGTGGAGCAAACATTATTCCAAACAGTTAGAAATTAAGATGGACAAGAGTGCGGGTGATGATCCAGTGGTATGCTGGCTTACAGGCCGAGTCAATGAGGCTGTGACCATGTAAATGTGTTGGAATAATAATACTGGAGAACAGTGAATTGAAAAGAACACTTGCATTCTGACTCCAGATCAAAGCAGTCAAGCATCTCACTAACCCCACAAAACATAAAATGTATAAACCTGTACTCATGCTCTCTGTTGTTGCCCTTATGTAGGGCCATTCTGTAGGCATGTCCTGGAACCCCCCCCCCCCCACATTTCCCATCCTATCTTAGTCTATCCTTCATATTCTAACCTCTGTGAACTCTAATCCCTACCTTATATCGAGTTTTACAGTGATATATATTTTAAAAGTACATCATAGTATATTTATGGCCTGGTGGTGGGCTCAACAATGCTCCATGGAACAGTGAAATTGAACTTCCCTTTCTTGCTCATTGAACTTAAATATTTACCTTGATATAATATGAATAATTATTTTGATATTTTGGGAGGTTTTCAGGGTATCCAGCATTTAAACCTTCAAATTGGACTGAATGAATGTCATTGAATTATTGTCTATTTGGGCCCTACATCCAATTTCACCGAACCCAAGGTATAATGCCAGCATGGGTGCATTGATTGGATTTCAGTACATGGTGCATTGTAGCTTGATGGGGTCCACTCTGCTGAAAACAAGCATGAAATGTAGAAAGTTTTATATCGTTGTAGTCGGAATTAATATCTCTACAAGATGAAAGCGTTCAAAAAGTGTTTGGAAGCACTTGACTGCTCTATAGGCCTCACGCTCCTAATTCAACTCGCGCATTGCCTACCGGGAAGGCAGTACAAAGATGAGGTAATGTTATTTTTTACCAAAAAAATCATTAAAAATCAGTCAAGTGGAAAATTGCCACTTTTGGTAGTGTTTGACATTGCTTGAGGACAGGAGCTTCTGCAGGTTATAAAGAAGTTGAATGAATCAGGGTTTTTGTATTTTTTATGATTTTTTATTGATGTATGAGGTAATTTGCTATTTTTATCATTTTTGAGAGTGACTGGATGACTAGTCTCGTATGGAGGCTCTTAACTTTTTTTAGAGCTGGACAACATCCCAAAATATGTTGTTGGCTTGAAAGCAGAGAAAATTTCCCTTCATCTACTTCAATTTAAAAAAATTCTATGATTCGATTGATTTTTCATGATTCATGGAATATGCTGCATTTAACACAGGTTTATATGGGAGCCCGGAAAAGGAGCGTGAGGCCTTATATGGGCGCGAGAGCGTAAGATTGTCCAAAAGGTGGCGCTATTTGAAAATTAGCGAGCGTAGAGATATACTGCCAGTAGTTCTTGTGGTTGCAGCTCGCGTCTGTATAATTATACGTCATGTTCACCGCAATGAATTTTCTGTTGGACCCCATTTTGCTGATGGTGTCCACGACTGACGTTAAAGTTGCACTTCCACATCCAGAGACACAATAAAATTTGGTTACGCGTCGGTTGTGCGATCAAAAATCAATTCTCAATTCTCAAATCCCCCCCCCCCATTTTCGTTCTCGCGTAGGCCAATTTTCGTTCTTTCGTAGGCCTACTGCCTCCCGTAAAAATATTTCATGGAGATGAAAAATAAAAAATAAAGAAAAGGAAAGAGCAACACAAACTAATGCGTTAGTCCGTCGTGTATGAAATTCAGTGTGGTGGAATCCAATAGAGGAATGATTGATTAAAAAAAAATGAGGAAAGTTCATGGTATCAATATAATTATCATAAGAATAGATGCTAATATTCAAGATACATATCACAGTCAAATCTGCATGTCTATAAGTTACAGCGGTCACCCGAGGGACACGAAAAAAGGCTGTTAAAGACAAGTTAAAGACAATGGACAATGTCTTTAACACGGCTTTCCTCTCTGGGATTAATGTTTTAGTGGCTGTATACGGCAGGTGACCGCTATAGACAGGTGCCCTTGAGTACTATGAAGCCTGCAGCACAAGTGCTAGACTGAGGTCACAACTCGGGACGGCGAGCTGTGTCGCGGTAGCTGGCCGATTTGTAGTGTAGTTCTTTTTTTATATTTTTTCGCCGACTATACGCGATCCCGAGAGAGAAAAAAAAATCGATAGAAAGGGTCCAGAACTAGACTAGCCGATTTGTAACTTGACCGCCGCTGGATTTTCACTCCCCGCACTCAGGTGGTCAGCATCGGTAAATTTCTGTAACATTCCCCGAAAAAATCGTTGAAATATGTGGTCTTTTTGTATTTGTCCGAAATAATTTAGGAGTTATAGGTCTATTAGGGGTAGTTTTCGATTTTTTTTTCTCGAACAATCATGTCATGCAATAGGGTCCCAAATAGGGTCAGTTTCAAACTCGTGAAAAATTCCGAAGTAGGCCTAGATGTAATAATGGCTTGGGTGTCTCCCTCGATTAACCCCAAAGAATGTCCTAGTGCATGTTTTGCTGTACAAAGCATGCCGAGTTCGCAGGACATTTCGTCACATGCACCCCATGTATAGCGCTGCTTTGCTAGCTTCCCTTCAAAAAAACCTGTGTTAGGTTCTGCTGGCAGTCCTTCCAAAAGCCTGTATGTCATAGGTGGGAAATTTTCCTGGAGTTCCTTCCAAACGCCAGTGATAGGGGGTCAAAATTCTAACTAATTTTTGGTCTCTTTCAGAATCTGGAATGCGCATAGTATGTGTATAGTTGACCACCTGAGTGTGTGTGTGCGTGTGTGTGTGTGTGTGTGTGTTCTGATTTGGCTGTATCTTTTAAAATTGTATCTTTAAAATTGAATGATTGAAAACATTTCATATGTTCACTGTATTACAGCGTATATCAAATGATTATTGATTTTTTTGAAAGGGAGACCAATTTTCATGACGAGTAGAAACTGTCACAGACACGACGCAGAATTGACCCAGGGGGGCTACGAAATTAAGTAAACATGATGCAACTTTTTTTTTTTAAATTCTTGTTCAATTTATGTACTATTCAAAGTTCTCTTTAATATGGTTCTAGCCTTCACTTTGAATACAACTCAGACAAAAATGAGTTGAGGGCTATTGCGTTCTGAAATATTTTAGAATGAAAAGACCTTTTAATATCTAATGTACAATTAAAATTGTTTCTATGTATTGCGAGCCAATCAGTATCATTTCCATCCAAGCCAAGACATTCTTCCCAGTTGTTTTTAATCTTTTTTTTTTCCCTCACTGGGATATTTATTATTCTCTTTCATCTATACACATATTACAACATATTTCAAATAACATCATGCTTTTTTTCGAATTCAATACAATATACATCAAGAAAAAAGGTGTCTAAAAAGACACCATTTTTTCTGAAACACTTGCAACTTATGATTATTTCTTGCGATAAATTTCTCTCTATCATAATATTCCCTTATACTATATTTACATAAATCAAAACGAGGTATTATTTTTCTTATTTTGCAAACATAAATTTCATATCTCACAAGCATGGTAATACAATTCAATGCCGAATTGTTAATACCCCCAAAACCAAATAATTTATTTTCCGTCGTAAATGTTATTTCTAACCCCGTGATAATATTAATCCATTCTCTTACTTCAACCCACAATCTATCAACATATTGACACTCACTAAAAAAATGTATTAAAGTCTCAACATTCGATCAATTCAATTTTAATCTTGTTCTGAGACAAATAGTCTGTATTTCGTGACAAAGAATATGCATGTTTAGGTACTTTGGGTTTTCTAACCAGCTCAGAAACAATGTTATCAAAGATATTTTCATTGACATCATGCTGATCTGTAAACCAATCCAAAAACAAACCATTCATCAGTGAATTGTACTTGCGACGGTCCGTTATGGGGATGTCATATTCTAATACTAAATCTTCGAAAGTCTTTACAAGATTGGCACTCCTATACATGTGAGAAACATGCAAAATACCTCTTTCATACCAAGCATGATAGTAAAAATATGGTCTATGTCTTAAACTCACATGCTTATTATACCAAATGGAATCTTGCATATGAAACTTGGTTAAATTCATTTCTTTTAATATTAAATGTCTATATAAATACCAAATCTTCAGAGTTTCAATCATTTAACAATTTTTTAATTTATCTAACACACATTGGGGAGCTTCTGCTTTCCATAACATTAAATAATCATTGTGAAACAATTTGAACATTTCGATTTCTATATATTTCCATGCACTCATATAATCATTATTCAAAAAGTGTTTCACCCAGACCATTTTCTGTGATTTTGCATAGGTACAAGGATCAATCATTTTCAGCCCGCCTTCTTCATATGAATCACAGAGTAAAACTATTTTAACCCGGTCATTGCCATTATTCCAAATAAATTTATATAATATATTATCCAATCTTTTAATAAAGGAGCTAGGAAAGTTGATACATAACACTGAGAACAGGTACAACAACTGAGGCAGTGATAAGGTTTTAACAACTGTTATTTTCCCAATTAATGATAAGTCTCTTTGCCTCCAGCAATTCATAACTTGTTCTATCTTTTTTAACTTTACAGGAAAATTTAATTCATATAAAGATCGCGTGTCCAACGAAAATGTAACACCCAAAGCTTTAAAAGTCTTAATTTTCCAAGTGAGGCCATTTTCTTCTAAGGGTTTTTCTTTGCTATTCTTTAAGTTACCAATATGGATTGCTTCAGATTTAGACATATTTATGCGGCAGCCTGAAAAACTATATGAATAATGTAACAATTCAAACAAATGGAGAAAAGAATCCATTTCACCATTTAAACAGCAAATAGTATCATCAGCAAACAAGGAGATCTTTTTTTTTCCACATCCCCCACCTTAATACCTCTGATGACTGGACTGTCCCTAATAGCAATAGCCAACATGTCGATGGCCAAGATAAACAAATAAGGTGATATGGGGCAACCCTGAAATATACCCCGGTTCATGGAAAATGACTTTGACAAAAATCCGTATTAATGACAAAGCTAGATCTACTATTATAAAATGTTGTGATATAATCAATAAAAGTTTCTCCAAGGTCAAATCGCTCTAATGATTTAAACAAGTAGTCATGTTCAATCCTATCAAAGGCTTTTTCAAAATCTAATAAAACTATTGAACCAGGCTCATCTACAAAATCAGAATATTCAATAAAGTCAATAATGGTCCGAATATTTGCACTTACACTCAGCAAAAAAAGAAAGTAAACGCTTTTTCAAGTTAAGATTTTTCACAGAATATTTTGCTGAAAGCTAATGTATTATATACCATATTGAAGGTAATTCAATTGGCTATCAACCTGGTAGGTCAACATAAAGGGAAACTTTACGCATGAGTGAACACCATTGCTTTTCTCTTCCAGGACACAAAAGTAAAAATTGCAAAATTGAACAACTTGTCATTCATGCGTATGTGTTCTTCTATTGAACAATAAGAACAATCAACAAATTTCACACAAAAAGAAACATGAATTAAGTTGAAAAACTAAACCTTTGATCTCTATGATATCTTTAAAGCCCAAAAGATCAACGAAGGCTAAAAATAAAGCATCTTTATGTCAAAACAAAGTTCAAATCTAATAAGAGAAGAAGAAATAATAAACAAAAATGGTACAAATTTGAGCTTTTTTTCAAATAAGGAAATTGTAAATAATGTTTGGTTCATGAAATTGTCACATGGATTCTTAAATCACTAGATTAAAAGAAACAAATAAAGAAATTCTGCTCATTTAATCATCTTTATGCTTATTATTCCCTGTCATTTGAAGTTTGACTTGACAGAAAATTCTTGTTTTTCCCCTTTAGTTTCCCACTTTGTTTTTCTTAGAGGTTATAAAAAGATAAAGAGAACATAAACTTATTTTTCCTATTTCATTCATGTCTCTCATTGTGTTAAACCGGTCTTCTGTTGTCAATGTTATCGTGAAGCGCACTTGCAAATGAAAGAGAACACGTCAATTTTTTCCATTTTTTTACTTTGTGCCTTGGAGGACAAAAACGATTGTGCTCACTCATGCGTTAAGTTTTCTGTTTGATTAACCTATTAACTTAATAACCAATTAAATTCCCTTTAATATGGTATATAATGCATTGATTTTTATAAAAATTTTCTATGAAAAACATGACCTCGAAAAGTGTTTACTTTCTTCTTTTTTTTTTTTGCTGAGTGTATATTACACCACTCAAGAATCCCTGTTGATCTGAATGAATTAGAGAATTTATAACCCTTTTTAAGCGTTGACTCATTACTTTAGCAATTAATTTATAATCCACATTTAACAGAGAAATTGGCCTATAACTTGATTTCTAGAGGATCTTTCCCTTCTTTCAACAACAATGTTATTACTCCATTTCTTTGTGTTTGGCTTGATAAACCATTAGTGAAAGAAAAATTGTATGAATTTATCAGCACATCAACTATATCATTGAAAAATATTACATACAATGGGGAGGGTGGAATTTAGGCATCGCCTAACGATTTTTCATAAGGTCGAGCGGACTGTAAAGCCTCAGCGATGCCCGAGCGATGCCTTATTGATATTTCCCGTCTGTTGCCCGTCCATTCAAAGTCAAAACTTGGCGAAATCAGGGGGTCTTGTCCGCACGGAGTCCAGCAGTGACCAAAAGGTCTCCCACCGGCCATCGGTCGATTTTTTAAAAAGAAATCGTCCGGCGGCCCGCCAGTGATCGGTGGGGCATCCGATGTCCTGTAGGCGTACCGAAGGCGGCCCACCAGTCTCTGCTGGAAATTTCTCACGAGCTACCTGATAGCCCCTTGGCCATCAACAGCAACACTTTTGCTTTGCATCTGAGAGGCAACGATCCTCTGATTTTCTGCAATGGCTACCTGAGAGTGATAAAAACTGCCTGTTTCTTCTTTCAGGAGGAGTTGGTGGGGGTTATCTTGCCTCTGTCCCTTCCCCTGCCTCCTCCAGATGGCCCTGGCTCCTCTTCCCCTTCGAGTTCTTGGTTTAGTGCCTATTTCATGTTCATTCTTATTGTTTGTGTTTCCTTAATTGCTCGACTGATGAAACCGCTCGAATAGGTCGATGTGCGGGCGGTAGCCACCCGGACACCAAGCCTGTTTTGGATGGCGAGTGAAAAACGGGCAATTGCCGTAGAAATGTTAGAGAGAACATTCCAAGAAAATTCCCCATTTGGCATATATTCATATGCTGTGTTTATGCTAGAATCTCGGAAAGGACAAAATGTAAGCCATTTGCTCATTCCGCAATGGGGAATGCAACAAGAGCAAAGAAAATACATATGATGTCTGCGGTAATGCAAGCACTTCGGATTAATTCGGGAATATTCGGCAAATGTTTTACTTACGTCATAAAATGGACCAATCTTACAGCAGCAGACGACGTGTCACAGCTAAAACACAAAATCATAAGCGCATTCATTGCTACTTATAAGAAGAGAGTAAATTACTTCGATTTACGCTAATTGTGATATTGTTCGAAAGAAAAGGTGGCACAGAACGCTACTATACCAGTGCCTAGCATAGAAACCATCACTGGAAAGGGATATTTAAGATTTTAGAAGGCAAGGGCCATAATTATACATGGCATTTACGAGTTTGAAAAGCCCGTTCAACAATGGTGAATGTGAATGAACAGCAAATCAACCAAACGGCGCGGCAGTGCTTTCGAATGCATAACTCAAACAGTAGCAAGGCCTAACGAATGCTGACAATGACTTTTGCCAAAGTGTTCGAGGCGGGCAAGTGCATTGGGATATTATCCCCTCCCGTCACACTAATTCATTTATTCGGAATCAGGGCGAATCAAGCAGAACTAGCCGGAATTAAGGATTTTCAAAATTCGAGCCACATTCGGGAGAAAAAAAAAATCAAATTCTGACAGCTTGGTAGGGAATGCTGTTCGAATACTTGGAACGCACTTCGAACCCTTCTCGAATCGTTTTGCACATTCCGAATGAATTAGCTCTCGAATACTGCTCGAATGTAGTTGGAACGCTGTAGGAATAATCAGAACACTGTTAGAATGAAGTCAGATCTTTTTTAGAAAGCACTCCGAATGCCCAAAGTCTGATGGTCGGAAGGCGCCTCGAATGCTTTACAAACTCATTTAGAATGCGGTCAGAAGGTTCCCGGAATGGCTACCAAATAATTGTACTTTGAATGCTCACAAATTCAAACAGAATGCATCTTAGAATGTACTTAGAATGCAACACGAATGTCCCTTGTTTGTCAGGATGCCGCCGGAATCGTCTTCGATAGCGTATAAAATGGTGATGGATCTTGTATTTTCACCAGTCTCAACCCGATCATGATAAGTATGGACCCCTTGGACCATCTTGTTTTGCTACAGATTGCTGTCCTCCAGCAAGACCTCCTTGAAAGAGAGTGTCTTGGCCAATTACCCCCTGGGCAATTACCCCAACCCTTCCTGTGACCCTAACCCTAACCCTAATTCTAATCCTGAACCTAATCCTAACCCTAACCCAAACTCTAACTCTATACTTAATCATAACTCTAATCTTTACTCTAACCTTTTCACTAACCAGTATTTAACTTGGATAATTGTATGAGCTTTCGAGCATTTGAGATATTCTGGCAGATTTGAGAGGCAACACCTTTCCAATTCTCCTTCAAATGAGGTCAGATTGTTTCAAATGCTATAGAATGCCATAGGAATATTTAGAATGCAATCAGAGTCCAATTAAAATACCCTTCGAATGCAGATCGATATTTTCCACTTCGTATGCTCCTCGAATGTTTTAAGCATGGGCAAAACATACAGTCCGGCCACAAAAATGGGCCCGAATGATTGGAACGCACTCAGAATGTCGTCAGAATTTTTAGAATGCTCTTCAAAAATGCAGGAATACAGGAAGAATTTTCATTCCAACGGCATTCCGGCCCATTCCGCCTCTAGTGTGACGGGGGTATTCCTGCACGTGCATTGTCTGTAGAATGTAGTCTGCTTTTGATTGCTGATTCCAGTCAGTGACGTCACAACTATATATCAGGCGTGTTCGGCGAGTTTCGATAGGTTTTCGAAATAGAAATTTGTAAGGCATTCTCCTCGCTTCTGGCCCTGTCACACCTTTCCGGGCAAGCTACGCTGACTTGTCGCGAGTAAAGATTTTCCAGTACACAGGAGAAAAAGAACGTTGTCGAGTTTCGCGCTTATGTCGTTACCTGCTAGACGCGTTCAACTTACCTGCTACTTGCACGGGTTTCGTGTGACCTGCGTGAGCGCTTCGAAACCGACCCGTTTTCAGTTACAAGCGACATACGGGGACTGCGAAGTTACTGCGTGGGAGTTGCCTGCGACGTGCTGCCGCTGAGGGCCTCCTACTGGCATTCTGCGTGTACCTCTGCGGGCAAACCCCCGCGATTCACCCGGAACAAGTTTTGAGCGTGCTCAAGGCCTTGTCACACTGTATCTTGGGACGCCTTGCGGGTTTGAGCATGACCAAACTTTTTCCGGGTGAGTCGCGGGGATTGCCCGCAGAGGTCCACGCAGAACACCAGTAAGAGGCACGTAGCTGCCGCAAGTCATAGGCAGTTCACCCGCTTGAAGTACGTAGGTTGTCCTTTGGTCTATGCCTAAGCGCGTGTCATCTGCGGCCATTCTACGAGCATAAATGGGTGTTTTACTGGCAATGAACGGTGTCGATACTGCCAATATCCATGTAGCTGGTCAGTTCTGAGGGCGTGGAACGAGCTATACCAGCAAATTGCGTGCATGCTGAGGCTCAGTTACTGCCTTTCTGCTGGATAGTTGAGTAGGCTGCGGCCGAGATATGACATTCCATTGGACTTCTGCCATATCAAATTCCTTCAGAGGGATGCTATAGTAGGCCTTCTTACGTGCTTACTACATTGTAGGCCTATACTCTCGTACTTTTATACTCTTGTAGCCTACTCTTTGTACTCTGGTACTCTTTCTTTCAGAATGTCCGAGTTACAAAGAACATAAAAAATCAGCTACAAAATTATCTGGTAGTAACTAACCTTAGCATAAGTTATAGAATATACTGAATCATCACCAGCAAAAGTATCGGATATTATAGTCGTTGTTTTTTCTTAGATCAATATTTTAATTCTATTTGTTTATTGGATGGTATATGATGATAAAAGGTGAAATTAGTATGTTATACTTTGTGTTGTTTGCAGTTTTTTGATTTGTTCAATATGCAATCTAAATTAGAGTTATAATTAAAATAATTCTAGTTTAATCCAGATTAGAGTTGTGCCCGGTGAGTACGCTTCCAAACAAAAATCTGTGATAGGTCGACGCCAAATCGCTCCAACCAAATACTAAAATCATCTACAACAGCGCAGGAAAATCACTAGCTGGGGAGCGCGGGAACACTGACGACCGAGAGGGCGCCATCAAACGATATCAACGAGCATAGTGACAAAGATTAGTCACTTTGGTTTTAATACTAGTAGCATTTTACGCAAAATACAATGTATTTTCGACTGTAGTTACGTGTACGACGCATTCACGGGCCGTTGATTACTTAATACTCCGTCATCCGGCTCCATCCTTACTGCGGACAAAATAATACCCAGGTACCTGATGCGGAGGTGTGTTACGCCATCAAAGCATTAAATTGGCGTACAGTTAAGTGTGTGTCGGCGTTTTCACTTCAGGGAACAGCGTGCGCTGTCTATAGACCAATACAAGTATTCAGAAGTCAAGAAAGCAGTAAAAAAAGGTAGGCCTATAACGTATTGCATGAATTGTCTCGTTTACTAGTATCGTAATCGTTTAGTGTGGTTACCGTCGTATAAATTCCCATCTGCATGGGCTCCCTATCCTGGTCGTGCAACTGTAAGTGCTCGTGATTTTTAAATCGTATTACTATTAAGAATTACCACATGGTTGAAGCAGCAGGGCGAGAGGGGACAGGGCAATTTTTGTGGAGTATTTTATCTTCTTTGTGCCTTGACGGGGAAGCTAGAACATAACTGCGGCAAATACCTCACAAACATGCTAAAATTGCAAGGAACATTGTCCAGATCGTGGCGTGAATACTTATATGATGTGATCTTAATCAAACCCTGCCACGGTATGAGTAGTGGTCACTTCCGGTCAATAGTCACGCAGATGATGATAAGAGTGAGGATTTTCCCTCCCCCCCCCCCCCCCCCCCCGACACACAAACACACACACACTTAGGGGCTAGAGGGTGGTATCTGTAACGCTTACGCGTTCCCGATTTCGGGAAGAGGGGTATATTTTAGGGACTCGGCTTGGGGAAAAATCCCGGGAAATGGGTTCTTTTTGCCTTTTTCCCCAAAATAATATCTTTTATAAGGGGTAGTTTTCAAATCTTTTGTCAGTCCTGAAAAAGGGTCAGGAATAGGGTTAGTTTCAAACCCTCGATAAATGATGTTTTGTGGCTAGGATGCTACAGCTTTCCTTCCAAATACCTAGTGATGGGGGGGGGGGGGGATTTTCCTGGCGTCTCTTCCAAAAGCCCGTGATAGAGGTAAAAATCCTAGCACATTTCCGTCCTTGAAAGGGGTATCTCCATAATAGAAAACATGGAACGTGCATAGAGCGTATAAGGCTGCGTTCACATAGAAGTATTCGGTATTCGCTATTCGCTATTCGCTATTCGAGCACCGAATACACCATCACCCGCACCGTCAACTCACCATCCCATGCAGTGAGGATTTCTTCCTCCTACATCCCAGCAAATCTTATTAACAATTTCTAAACTGCATCAGAATGTCAGTCTACATGCTTATTTTTGCTAAAGGGCAAATCCAGACCAAAAATGTCATTATTTCATAAATGAGAGACGGTATACGCTGCAAGAAAATCGAACAAGCTCGATTCCCACTTTGCTATACTTTTCGCAGCTATTCGTACTTTCGAGTACTTTCGAGTATGTGAACCGGTGTGAGGAAATCCTATCGTTCGATTCAAGCTATTCGCGTGCCCTCGAAAAACGAGCCCGAATACCCGAATAGTATACTTCTATGTGAACGCAGCCTTATGTGTGTGTGACCGCCTGGAAGGGGGGGGGGGGGGGGTGAGGAGCGCGGTGCTTCGCCCTTAAAATTTCGAGATTCTCTCCATCTCGCTCCGCATTTAATAATGTTCTAAACTCAGTCAGAGCCATGTTGCAACTCGATCCAGTCTACAGACGCCAAGACGATCCAGGCTGCATCAAGACAACATCAACATGCATGCATGCATGCCCAACCAGTCAGAGGGCCTACGTAAATTAAAACCGGACTCACCTGCCCATTATTTGCTAAAAGAATTAGCTACGCACAATGTATAGGTCTATAACAGCCGATATTATGTCCTCTGTTCACAACGCGAAGTTTTAGCGGTATATTATGTAAGACTATGAAACCAGCATGAGTGCTTTAAGAGTAGATGGGATGATGATACGATTGCTTGACGATTGCACATGTACAGCATGCCATATACGCGAGCTGCATGGTCACACTCATATGCATGTTGTGTGAAATGTTATGCACACGCCTCGACAAAGATCATGACCTCAATACAATGTAGATGTGCCTAGACGAACAGTAGTGGTCGAGAAAGCTGTGTTGAAAGAGAATGGCTGTACTGCACTTGATAGAGTAGCACTGTATTCAAACTCTTTCTTTCCACGCACAAGCTGTTTGAAGTAAATGCAAAAGATGTCAAGAGGATTCGTGTGTAATACGCTGTCTCGCCATTCTGACATCAATGTGAGATTTTGATGCCAACTTATAGAAAGAACCTATCATTATATGAAAATCCAGACTATTCGTGTATAATTATACCTGCACCTGTAGTTAACCGCCTACTGATTCAGGAGAACCATCTTCACCTGCAAGTCCGCAGACACTACACCTTCTCCAGGGGCGGATCCAGGAATTCTGTAAAAGGGGGGGGGGGGGGCGCAACAAATATTTCTGGTACCACTTCCGGGTTTCATTTCATTTTTTTCCTTTTTATTTCTTTTGTTTTTTACGAAGATTAAAGGGGGTTGGGCGCCCGGTGCGCCCCCCCCCCCCCCCCCTCTGGATCCGCCACTGTTCTCGTCGATCAAAATGCCATGGCTCCTTACAAAAGTATGCAGTAGGGACCTACCCTACGACAGCTTGCCTTTCAGAATAACCCTATAATCTCTCGTGTAGGTGAGAGCAATGGAATAATCTTCCTGTTTTACCTCACCAGAAAAAAAAAATCATGAATTATAAGGCTAATGAAAACATCTGAATGAAATGATAACCGTTTAATTACCACTCAGCTTTTGTCACGATGTAAATGATTGCTGTGATTATTTCATTACAAAGTTTGGGTATAATGACCTGACGGAATCATGAAAAGAGATAAAAACTCTGTCGATCAAAGGAACAATGAATTCTGCACACATCTTGATAGTTAACTGCTGACGAACTGGCATTTCATGAAAACATAGATCGTGATAAAACATGCTTTGCTCCAGAGGTAAAAGTGCCTACTTGTGTGTATCTTTACTCCAGCTATTTGCTATATATCTTTATACTATATGTTTATCTTTTCGAATGACATGATATATGAAAATTAGGGAATAATGACTGTTACTATATTGAAGATGTTCAATACTCACACAAAAATCAAGTGGAAGAAAAACTCATATCAATTAGAGCAGCTAAAGGAAATGAAATCTCGCATGTGAACATAAGGTCATTCGCCAGTATTTAGGTGAGATAAGACTGTTTATTTTATACTGAACTCGAAAATCAACATTTTCACTTAAAGCAAAGTACACTGAAAGGGCCTCATTAAAAGTGACAGATTCTGTAAACAGAACTGCAATTCACTGTGTCAATATTTTCATATTTAATTTTTGAACAATCTTCACTCTGTCACGACCCCTTTGAAGAAAATATAAAATAGCTGTGTGGCCTCTTTAAACCGTGGAAAATAAAGGACTAACTGAATGAAATAAAGAAGGTCATGTTCAGCACATCTCTGTGTATCTGTATAACTGAGTAAGGACATTGCTTGACAAGAGTTAAAAATGAAGCAGTGCTCAACATGGAAACGCAACAATCGTATTACAAATTCACCCACTTCCAAACAGTTCAACAAACACTTCGGACTAGGACAATTAGATATGCCCTTTGCCGTGACTGCACTCTATGAAACTGACCCCCGTGTCAACTTGAATCAAGCACAGGCATGTATGTGCGGAGCAAATTAAGTAGATTTTGCACGGTGCCGTAAGGCAAATACGAATTTAGAGATATTCAACCTCACAATGCAATGATCCCTTCCTTTTTTGTTTGATAAGAAGATCGTTCAACACATGAGAAGACGATAATGGTACCTTGTATTTTGCATGATGTTTGTCGTTTACGAAACGAAGTTCAAGTGTATGTGGAACCAGACGTATCCGGCTGGCGTTGGTTGTTAATAACTAAATTTGGAAGTAGGGTATGTTATCATCCATGTTTCACGTGCTTATTCTATTGGATATGACAACGAAAACGTTGGTGCGGTGATGCTTTAAAAATGCTACGTTTGCCATATATTTATGTTCCCGGCAGTCACGGCAGTCCCGTTATAGGCCATCATGATGGACAAAACAGGATGAACGTGAGACAACGTGGGGGGTGTGATGAGCAAACGTGACAGGCCGTGATTGCCGTGTATGCAGTGTCAGATTTTTCAACCGTCGAAAATTTGCCACGGCCGTCACGGTGCTGGAAACCTAGTATAGTCGGCGGTAATAAATCGGGGTAAATGCAACAAAGCGTGACAACACGTAAGAGGCAGTGACAAACCTTGGAAGCGATCCGTAGTGGAACGCGACGAGAAAATTAAAGGAGACCTCCGGATGATTTTCAGACTTTTACATTTGAACAACTATAAAGTAGTCATACTGAGTACAGAGTTTCCGAATGTATAGTGATCGGGATGAGGAGTAAGAATGTTTTCAAAATTTATAACATATTGCAATGAACAAAGATGATGACATGGCAGCCTCACCATAAGAATGCAGGAGTTGGGGCTCGATTTAGCAGAACAGAAGAAAAAAGCATGCATAGATTATACACAGGTGAACTTGTTAAGCAGGCGGTATAGTGGAATTACACTGCTACATTTCTGAAATAAGTGAGGCTCCTATGTCGTCAACACTGTTCAGTGTAATTTGTTTAAGATTTTTAGAGTAATGGTTTCTCTGCTCAAGGACCACAATAAACCCCACAAATTTACAATTCCACATATTTATACATGAAAATCTGGAAAATTCTGGAATGCCCCATTTAATATGCGTAGTCTAACCTATCCAGACGACGTGAGAATGGTGTGTGTGTGTGTGGGGGGGGGGGGGGGGAATATTTCCCCTACATAAGGCGCACGTTTTGGGCAAACGGGACTATCGTGGCCGCCGGGAACATCGTGTATACATGTTATGTAGCACAGATTTTGTACAGCGCCAAGTGTAACTTCGTAAGGCAATGCAAACAGAAAATGAATGTTATGGAGTTGATTCCAGTGATACGGATCGCCTATCAAAAGGCTCTCTGATCATAATTATGTAGGTTTACGAACCAATAGGGGTGGATAATCAACTGGGGAGAGGAGGGGGTTATCTCTGTAGATGATACTTTCGAAGAAGCTGCCGTAAGAACAGTCATAGAGCAAAGTGTTGACATTGGATGTTATTGACAAACCTTCACACACATAGGCAGGCTTAATGTTTTGAGAAATTGATTCAGGAATGTAAGGGATTTTTTGTGTGTGTGTGTGTTTGTGTACAGCACTGACTAACGCTTATACACTGCAAAAAGTCCGGTGTTAAATAGTGAACACCGAGCTGGTGTTAAATTTTCGGTGCTCATTTATGGTGTTAAATTAACACCTCCGGGTGTCATTTCCAAATTTTAAACTGTTTTTTGAAGAGTTTCTTAGTAACTGCATTTCTTGTTGATTTTTAATTTAAACAAGACGATCAAGAATTTTACATTAGAATAACAACAAATATCAAATCAACACCATGTGGTGTCATTTTTCAATTAACACCAGTACAGTGTCAAAATAACACCAGGTACAGTGTCAAATTAACACCACGAAGTGTCAGGTGAACACTTTTCAACACCATCACAGTGCATTTTCAACACCTGTGGGTGTGGTCCTTTATTGAAGTTTGATCGGTGTTAGATTTAACACCCGTGGTGTTAAATCTAACACCGATGTTTTTACAGTGTAATATTCTTTTTATTTTGCGTTGTAGACATTCGAGGGCATCATCGAGAGAATGGCGGCAAAATACGTGAACGAAACTTCGGACGACTTTCTCGGTCGCATGGCAACCACTCTAAACGAAGGCTACAAGGCATTGGCCGTTGCTTTCGGGCTTCAGACGGGGCTCTTCAAGACCATGATTGAACTTTCTCCGACCCCGAAAACATCACAGGAAATAGCAGATGCAGGCAATTTCAAAGAACGGTAGACATTGTCATAAAATTTTTCATTCATTTCATTTCCACAACTTGCACAACTATAGTAAAAACAGAATGAACATACAAAACAACATGACAATCATAATATGCAGTACAGAGGGCTTATGTGGAGTAAGAAGCAAAGGCCATTGACCTGTCAAGACTTCTCCCCAGTAAAAGGTAACAACTGTAATAAAATTAACACAAAGACAAAGAAATACAAAACAGAACAAAACAAAAACTATATACATGTATATATATATATATATATATATATATATATACATATATATATACATATATATATATATATATATATATATATATATATATATGTGTGTGTGTATGTATACTATATAGCATCAATGATATTGCAAGAAGGCTTTAGTGCATATAACTATATGATTTTACAATATATTCTTTATGAAATAAAATGAAATAAACTGAAATGAAATGAAATGAAATCTTGCCCGGCGCCTACATTTCTGCGACATTCTTTGTAGCCACCATATCCATGTTGTCTACGGTGAATAAATATCTATTTAGCATAGCTTCATAAACACATTCTTTATTGTTACAATATATATTCATGAAATGAATTTGAATGAATGTCAACTTTTACTAATTTTGCTTAATTTTTCTCGGTATCTGTGTAGTGTGGTCCAATCAAACTTTTCCATTGGTCTTCTTCTTGTGATCTAAACGGAGTGAAAAAAAGATCAACACCGCCCAAATGCTAGCCCGGGAGCATTACGCATTTGCGCTTGCGATCGACGCATTAACAGAAGGTAGGATTATGCACTCCGTCACATATAGGCGTTTTCACATCAGCCCGATGTTTCGAAATAGCGCGCTATTTTCTGACTTGGGAAATTTTCCCGATAGCGAAATAGCGCGCTATTTGATAATGTGAACACAAATTAACGCGCTAATTGTATCGCTCTGATCGAGAAAATTTCTCGAGTCCAACTCGGGAAATTTCTGAAATAGCGGGATAGTAGCGCGCTATTTGCGCGCTATTTGATAATGTGAAAACGACTCGAGAAATTAGCGTGATGCATCCCATTATGCCTGGCGTGTGTGACCCGATCGATCGAGGCAAACTGCACACAAATCATGAGGAATTTTTGAGAGGGCACACACATTACTTATGCTGTTTGCACATACTCAGCTGTCGAATTAGCTCGAAAAAAATTCGGGCTAAGTCTCTTCGGGCTGATGTGAATAAGAAATGAAATAGCGCGCTAGTTCGCAATCGCGAAAATATTTCCAGCTTGGATTTTTATCGGGCTGATGTGAAAACGCCTTCTGGAGATAAAATTCCAAGAACATGTATCCATCACCATGTCGAAATGTGCGTGCGTTCATCAGTTTTCCCAAATAAAAATCACAATTGCTCTTTTTTTCTCTCTCCAGTGAATGATTAGGCGTTTTCACATCAGCCCGATGTTTCGAAATAGCGCGCCAATTTCTGACTTGGGGAAATAGGAAAATATCTCGAGCTTGGATTTTTATCGGGCTGATGTGAAAACGCCTACTGATTTCCTAGCATCCAGACCAATTCTAAAGGCTGAGAGAGAATTTTTCTTTTCTTTTCTTGCTATAGTTTTTTCTCACAAGTTTGGAGTTACTTGTCTATATTCATAAACCCAAAAGTCCCCGTTTTTGCCTGCCGCGTGCAAGCATTTTTTATTTTGTTTTGTTTTGTTTTTGTTTTGTTTTTACGTCGCTGCAATAGCTATTCCGCATGCCACACGTACCCACACACAGACCCAATAGGCGCGGTCACACTGGTAAACCTTAAATAGATCGCGATCTTAAACTTCTCGATCTTTTGCCAGTCTGACCACGCCTATTGATTTGAGTATAATATATGGACCTACTACACACATGAACATTTATGAACGAATGTCTTTTTTGATCCCATCATCACCATCACCGCCACCTGATTGCATGCATCTTAATGAGTATGTTCAGATATTTGGATATAATGACGATTGTGTAATTGTGCATCGACACTGACAAAAAGAACTGTTTCCCTCTTTGGTCTTATTTGGGTGAGGTGCCTTTTCAGGTGCAACTACCTTTGAATAAACGACAATGACGGGAAGTATCAAACCTTAAACGCGATAAAAATCAATTTGTGTCTCAAAATTGGTAATTACTGAAGTGGACACTTGTGGACACGCATGTAACTTCGCTCAATGGTAAGACATTTATGTCGTCTACCATTACTGTCCATATTTACCGTGAAACAATGTGCGAAAGTGGGAAAAATTGGATTACAAATCACAATCAACCTGCCAAAATAGTTGCTTTCTCGTATAAAGTACGTTTTTTTGCAGGTGAAATAGTTTGAGAGGTACCCCATGGTAATAATATACGCAATATTCTACTTATTATTGATATGGGCAATAACTAAGAGTGTTTTGTTATATACCTTTGATCACATTGATAAAACCTTCTCCAGTTCACGCAATAATCTTGATTTTATTTTTCCCCCGGAGGAGCAGCAATTACGTCATGTCATGGTATTTGAAGAGGAAATCCAGTCCAAACATAAGTTAGTCTGATAAAAAAGAGTAGCATTTTACGAGTTCAGCGGTAGAAATTTGACTAAAATTGGATGATAAATATGGAAGTCATGAAAACTTAAAGTTTTGATAATTTCTCCAGAACAGTTCTTGTATAGTGGGTAGGAATATGCAAATGAGTGAACGAACTACCATATTATCATACCCTCACAATTTTCCATTGATCGTGTTCAAATGAAATGACGAAAATTCAATGTTTTTGTCACTGAAGTCTGAAATACGATGTTACTCCCGGTTGAATAACTTCACAATAGTGATCAATTAGAGGATTTGAGCCTCGGTTATAATTGCCTTTGAATGAAAAACTGGACATTTCAAAATTTTATGTACAAACTATATATGGAAAGTTGTGAGGGAATGACATGCTCACTTTGCCATTTGCATATTCACATTGACTGTTCAAGAACTGTTTCTCGGCAAAATAGCGAAATTTCAAAATGCCATAACTTCCTTATATTTCATCTGATTCCGATCAAATGAAAATTATACCGTTGAACTCGTAATATCTTACTCTTTCTTATCAGACTAACATATATTTGGACTGGATTTCCCCTCTAAGACAGTTCTCCTGAGCCATGTAGGCTCCACCATATTTTTTTTTAAAAATCATTAAGATAATGCAATCAACTGAGATAATCGTATGAATATCGGCATTCATATGACAAAGTACTTCACATACTTGGGTTAGAAGTAAGAAAAAAAGAACTAAACATAATGATTAAACTGCTCAAGCAATAACAATTCCCTGTACCAAGATGGTCGCTAATCCAAAACGTCTACGTGAAGTTGTTCTGAAGGTTCGTTATTCCGAAGGTTCATTAATCCGCTTCTGTCGAGTAGCAAACGAACTGTAACCATCCGAAGAAATTTAAACACATTACTTGCTCATCAAATAATCCTGACAGATTGCAATACAGTATCTTGGCCAACAAGCCATTAATATTACAGTATGCATTCAATTGTTATGAACACCAGGAGAACAACATATTTACTTCGACATCACAAAACTTGTATGCCCTCGTCCTGTATTGAGCAACAACTATAATGAATACAATTTGAATAGGTTTAGGGTTCAACAGCAACAGCGAAATCATTTACTCTCCATATTAAAGAAAGAAATTTATTGTTCTCGGGTCCCGTGAAAGAAGTAGGCCCTATATAATTCAGAACACATTGTGACACTACGTTTTGCTATCTGACTTGCAATGAGTTCAAAATTTACCGTAGATGACATTACAATGTCTAATTTCGTGATGCATGTGATGTTTGAGATTCTGACCCTGAAAAATGACGAAAATCATCTAGGAGAAAAGATTGTTTTATGTTGGAATGACAGATATGTTCGAGAATGGCTGGGAGTAATGGTCTGTGGTGGCATTGTGGACATCGATGGGGAAACGGAGAAGTACCACCTTCCGGCCCACCGCGTGTCCGCCTTCCGCGAGGGCGACATGGAGAGCCTCACTGCTGCTTGGTGCAAGGGCGTGCCGATGATGAGTGAGGCGTACGACGTCATGTTGGAGGCGATCAAGAAGGACGGTCCACGAGGTGAAGTTTCCCTTTTTTTTTAAAGATACCTTCCCTTAAATGAAGAACGAAATAAATGGACAAAATAAATAACAAATACACCTAAGTTTTAGTGGTTCTGTATTTGGTATCCCAATTCGAGAAAGTTTCACAACGGTCCTGAAAATGGCAAGGAGGGTGGGAGAGGGGGCGGCGGTTGTCCACTGTATCAATTGTTAAGCCCATAAAACTTTGCTATCTCTTCGAATCTTCATCTTCGCAGCAAGAAAACTCCCTCCAACTTACGGACGGTGAAGTAGTCCTGTAAATATGTATATCGAACCTGCAGAAGTATAATGATTCTTTTGGTTGCAGTTCGTTGTTTTGTTGTTGCTGGGTTTTTTTTCCGAATGTTCTTTGACCCATGAAGGTTCGTTGATATGAAAATGAAATTATGTTCGTTATATATTCTGAAGGTTCGTGAATCCGAATGAAAATCAAGGTTCGTAAATACCAAGACTGGTAATCCCGAAGGTTTGTTGTTCGGTTTTTGCTCGGACGTTGCCGGGGTAACTTTTACTTGTTGATTTTATATCTCCTGCTGTTTTATTGTCATTTATTATGCGAGGAATTTCGTTTTCCGGACGTTGTCGCAACGTTGCCGCGGTAAAATCTGTTAAAACAGGGCTGTAGGCTTACTCTCCTCTGATGTGTTGTTGCTTTGATAGTGATCAAGCTAATCGAATCCTTACTAGGCCCACTGAGTTTGAAAAAAAAAGGCTAATCCGAGTGCCATTCCTATCAGACACAACGAGATTTTATTTCGTTTCTTTTTCTGTGGCATTTATGCAGGCGTTCCGTACTCGAAATACAAATCTTTCCACGCATTTGAAGCCGACTGCAGCATTCTCTGGTTTTCAAACCACCTGTGCCAATCTTTTATCTCGTCCCATCCGGCTCTCAAACGAGGACTTGGTAAGAAAGTACTATTATTCTTCCTTTACTGTTTATTAAAACTTTTCCCACTTGAATTAAAGGAAGTGGTGTACGCTGTATTAATCAAACATTTGTTTTTACACTGACACATACATGCTAATTCACGTACCATACATGTAGGAAAATTGCATAACAGTCGCCGAGCACGATTATTTCATTTACAGTCCTTCTTAAGAAATAGATTTTTCAAAAGCTGTAGGAGCTGCAATAATGTTAGAAAAAATATGAAAATTAGTATTAATAAAAAAAGACTATCTGCAGGTTAGATCGTCACAACGTAATGAAAGCACAATGAAATGGTCACAATGAAAACCTGAAAACCTCACAAATCACAAAAATACAATTTCATGGCTTATTACAATAGTGAATGGCCGCATCTAGGAATTACTTATTTTCTTATTCGAAGTATTTATGAATATAACACAGTCACTATACCGATACAATATCAGATCATAAGATAACATCAAAAAATCATAACATAAAAAAGCGGTAAAAATTTAAGGCCAGCATAAAAAGTGATGAGTGAGTTTAAGCCTCAGTGCATCAGAGAGTGTAAATTTCCTTTTTAGTTTTTACGCTGAACATAAAAAAAAATGTCAGGAATCTCTGAAGATTAAGAATTTTACTGAAAACTACAAGAACAATTACTAACGTTTCCAAAACTCACTTTAGAAGAGAGAATAAAATGTATGACATGGAATGCTGTGTACACAGATCTATATGTTACCAAATGTTATTAATTAATTCTGTTAATTTGATACATTTGATCAATTCTCCTTGCAATAGTTTAGAGTAACCTCAACGTAAACTCGAAATCTTGAAAGTTTTTTAAAACAAATGATATAAACAAGAAAAAAGAATTATGACGTTGGGATATGCAAAAATTTTGAAAAATCTCTCATTTGCATATTTCATCGGCTAACAAACTGGAGATCACATGTGAGAGACATCTTCATTTGACTACATTTCATAACAGCAGTTCAGGCGTTTACACTTAAAAAAGTATGGAATTACATAAAAATGTAATGTATTTCTTTAGTCACATACCATGAAAACGTATTCGTAAATTACTGTTTGAAAATACTTTATGATTTTGTTTTATCTTTTATTGCCCAAATATAACATTTGAGTTTTCTAGCGTTTATTTGCAGTAGCAAAGCCAAATCATTCGGCAATGAAAAAACAACACACCAAACAAATGACTTCTCTGGAACAAATAGCTTGGGCCTTATGAATATATTTTACAACTTGGTGACCTCCTAAACTGTAGTATGTGATTATTAACTGACAATTTACCATCGATTTCAATACCTAGACACATTATTTGTTGTTGTTAAATAAGTCATATCATATTCTTAATGTACTCAAAAACATTTCTTTCTTTTTATATATGGTGCTCCTTAGCTTATTTCTTTATTAAAACCCTAAATATTAAAGTCCGATGGCAAAAATAAGCCTAAAGATGTTTGTAAGCATGACTGCTAGTTGTTCATATACTACACCTAACTACATCTTCCACATTATATGTTTCATTGTGAGAAGACATTGAGACGTATAATATATCATTCATGAAAAACAAGAACTTATGGCCCTAGACTATTACCCTATAAGATACTCCTAATCTGACATTAAGAAACCTTTATACAAATCAAGATTGAGGTTTTGAATTTTTTTTTTAGGTTTGTCTCCCTCTAACAAATGGAATTTGTATAGACCGCAACTGCTGATCTGTAATTTAATAAACATGTCGGGAAAAAAGGAACGACGGGACTCGAACCTGTCACCTACTGCTTTACGGCGTTCCGGGCAGCGACACTACCACTACCAGGGAGACAAAAGGAAGAGAATCCAAAACTTCAACCTTCATCCATCTATACTTGATATTACAAATCGAGATTATTTTGATCTTATCAAAGATAAGTTGAGACTTATGAAAAAAACATTTATTTTGTATCCAATATATTTTTGTATGTTTTCTTAAAGGCCATGCAAACAGCGACAACTAATCACATCTTTTTATTTTCAGAAAATGGCTTTAGAGTCCTTGATGTAGGTTGCGGTCGAGGCGGTGCCAGTCGTAATATCGCCCTCCATTTCCCCCAAAGCAAGGTGACTGGACTTGACATCAGCGAAGAAGCCCTCAAGTACGCAAAGGAAGCAGCAAGTGCCAAAAATTTAACCAACCTCGATTACGTCTACGGTAACGCCTCCTCAATGCCCGAAGATTGGACTAATACCTTCGACTACGCGTTCATCTACGATGTCGTGCACGACGTTCCGCGGCCCGACCTCATCCTGGCGGAGATTCGACGCGTGCTGAAACCTGGCGCCATGTTCTCCTGCTACGACCCTAACATGCATTCCAAGCACGCGGACAACATCGAAGTGCCGCACGCTGTCACGCTGTACACCGTTAGTCTTTTCCACTGTCTGCCGGTCTCCTACCAGTTCCCTGGAAGCATGGGGCTGGGAACTTGCTTCGGTAGAGAGGAAGCGGTTAAACTATTTGAGAAATGCGGCTTCACTGTCCAAGCGGTGGAAAACCCTGTGCAAAGCGACGATATGCTTCACTATCACTGCACCGCAAATCCCTAGTGTGTCGGTAATTTAGACCTTGGTTAATAACAAAATCATCATTGTTGTTATTGTCGTAAATGAAAACTTCTACTTAATGCGACTCGCAGAATAACTCATGGCAGTACGTAATTTCGTAAAGTAATGATTATTGATTTCCTTGATAATGCGCAGAATTCTCACCGATGCAGTGTAACTTCCGTTTGACGGCATTTATTCAAAACCCTGGTCTCTTTGAGACCTATTTCTCTTCCGAAATCATTTTCAACTTTCTTCCTTGATTCTTTGTAAAAACATATGCATAACAGTATTGGTTTAGCTGTACAAAAGAGGCTGACTTTCGAAATAGAAAAGAAGAAAAATCAGGCAAACAAACAATCAAAATCAAATATGATATTTAGCTACCTTTCATTCTCGAATAAAAATGTCAAAAAATTACTTTTCGAGGGTTTATCTTCTAACGAATTGTTTCATCTCATTGTCTCACTCATGCCATATGTAATTTGTACTATGTGTGTTTAACTGAAGTATGTATGATTTTGTTATTTACAGACCAAAAGGCATCAATAGAGGTCAACATACAATGGATTGCAGGGACCTTTACTTAATCAGTTGATCGAGCTACGCTGAATAGACTTTGAGCTTCAATTCTTGTAGCTTTCTTTTGCTCTTACCATTGTCTCCTTCTTACAGGCGATCTTTGAGCAGCATTTGTCTCTGATTTGATATATTGTTCTCTGTAATAACATGTATCTGATTATCTTTTTATTTGGCTCGACATAAAATGCGATATTCTCTATGCTATTATACGCTGTAGAAGTATCACGGCCATAGCTCTCATAACTTACAAGCAAGTATCGTAATTAAAAAGAACTGGAAGTAATAATCCGATTATTTAGCTTGACGCGTCAAGTTCTAAGTGGGGAAGTGCCACTGTTATTGTTAAACAACAAGTTTATTGAAATACACATCGCATAATCCGCGTGGGGTGCAAAACGTGTCTAATTGATACATAAACCCAAACTTATCCCGAAGGGCTTATTCATGCATGTTTAATTTGTACCAAATTATTACTGTGCTCAATTTAAGAATGAAGAGCATAACAATGACAAAGAACGTAGTATCAAAGCTACTTAAAACAACGATTAATTAACGAGATTCTTCAGAAGGTAAAGGAACTAGTGCACTATTGTGATTTACAATAAAGTGAGCAATCATATTATTTTGTGAGACCAATATGCCATTGCTCATAAATTATACAGATTCATTTTTAGCAACGTAATTTCAGAAATTGTAAATAATGTTCTATGAAACCTCGTACCACTTCACAAAATCCTTACCCCAAAAATAATCATGCTCACTCTATGTTTCTAAAGCCTGTTCAGGTATGTGATACAGTTCTTGAAATCCTTAATAAGAAAAAAGTCCTTGACATTGCAATGTTGATTTCGCGTCTTAAAGATTATAATATCGCAATGTTTTGTTCAATGTTTAACCCATCACTAAAAGATAGTGTGTTTCCGAACTGCAATGACTGAACCTATTCACCAAGGAGGTAGTAATGACACATTAACAAATCACAAAGTCATATCCACCTGTTGTATGTGTAGTTGGTTTTATGCAGGAAGGGATATTCTTCCTACATGGCTATGTTGGAAGTCGGAATATAATAAGAGAGTCTTTTGAAACTAAACAAGTTTCTGATTGGATTGCTTTAAGACATATCTAAAGCATTAATCAGAATTGAACGCAGTATTCTCACAAAGAAGATGAAGATATACAGTGTATGTGTTTCTAGAAGAGACAAGACCCTGAACTAATTGTTTCATAGTTATTTACATAATGGGGTGCGATATGTGTTCATTAATAGCATAATATCATCGTCTTTCTCTCGCTGTGCTGAGGTTAGTACTTCTAGGTGATCAGTAATTAGGGCCTTTGCTATTTCATTAACATATTTGAATGTTTGACTGTTTGCGACTATGAAGTTATTTCGTACCAATGTCTTTGCGGATGATACCACTTGATTCAGGTCATGTAGGTCTAGAAACTGAGTTACAACACAAGTTTTCTTTGTTCAACTTTCAATAATGAACTTTGTGAAGCTAACTGGCTTTCAGCAGCGAAACATATAACTGTGTGTGGATAAGACACGTTGTGTGAGTTATTTGCTTTTAATGCTTGAACGAATTGTCAATGAAGTTGTTACGTGTATAAACAACAATTGTGAAGTCCCTTTTGTTATCAATATCAGTGAACGTTTAGTTGTTGTGTCTGATATAAAAAGATAAACGTTGAAAGAATAGGTACGACAGTACTACAAAATGCCTCAGACGTTTGTAAACAATTTTTCCTAATTTATTCTGCACCCTGTCAAGCCCTACCCCCTTAAAAAAGGGGGAAAAATCCCAGACCATTTTTGTTCACATTCCAGCCGTAACTCATCCTCCTGTAACATTTGAGCTGAACGATATACACAGTCTCGTTCCTTATCATATACATCAACAAATCGTCAGAAGCATTTTCACTAAAAAAAAAAAAAAGAAAATGCAATGCTGTTGTAAGGGCAGGTATAGTAATAGCAATGAACTGTATTACGATAATGATAACATACTGTATGGTATTATATTGTAAAAGATGCCACTTTACACACCTTAGCAATACCTATATATTACCTATTGTTATACATAATTACACATTGTGCATCATGGGGCCTCGTACGTATAACACACGCACAACAATGCATGGTGCTCGGCCGCTTTTTGCTTTTATTGACATTTAAACTTTCAACGACAACCTTCAAAGGGGAAAAAACTCAACCTTGAAAACGGCGAATGATTTAATCCATTTACCATGCTGTCATTCAACATCAAGCATCGAGTATGTGTCGATATCGATGTTCAAAGGGAAATCAAACCTTTCATCACGAGTTCCCTTCGTCGTAAAGTTTTTAGTTTAACATGAATAAGGAGAATGAAAGTCTGGACGAAATCGTTGAAGGAATGAGGAGTTGTGTATTTCTGTTACGAGCGATCACTACAGAGTCGTACACACATCTTGTCTTATATTCAGCACACCAATGTTTAGTCACGTGATTTCATGGTCTATAATTTGTTAAGAACAGCACATTTCTGAACGCTGTAGCTGAACTCCAGACAGGGAGATAACTTCGAATACAAGAGCAGTGAATGAACGAAACAAAACAAATTGATCACAACTGTTCATAAGTTTGACTGCTGCCCTCTTGTGTTGTCAATGTTATTCCAACTGCTGTAACGTATAGTATTGTACTCAAAAATAAAAGGCTGCAACCTCCCTATCTATTGCCTGACCTTTTTTCTTCATTCTTTTTTTTTTTCGTAAGCGAGATGTTCAACTTGGACTGATGACTCGGAGTTTCCGTTAGATTGAAGCGTTGTTGTTGTTGTAACGTTAATCTAAAGAACAGGGCCCCGTCCTATAAAGCCTTCAAATCAATCACAAGTCCCCAAATCAATCGCAACTTGCATTGCAGCTCTCAAAAAACTTGTGATTGATTTCTATCACAAGTCTTTATAAGACAGGCCCCAGATTGCCGTAAAGAACCAATATAGACGAATGCTTGACGTGTATCCCATTGGATTTGTCTTGTGTCACCTAGCTTTTATTTTCTGGTATTTTTCTTTTTTTAACCAAACCACTTTTTGCCCTCTGATCTTTTGCTCTGTCTGTCGTGTCCTAGCTTTTGAGAAATTCTTCACACCCTATTTCGAAAACTCCTTATTAGTTATAAGGTAGAATCAAGCTCATCACAGAGACGGGGTGAAAAGAACAATAAAAGGGTAGAATTTGTTGTTCGGTACTACATATTAGGCAAGTCAAGAATGATTAGATACCAGATATCGGCTGATCGAAGATGGGGTGACGTGAAGAGCCACTTCTGGACATTCTGCTTCTTCGTCACAAGGCTGATCAAGCTGGCTGGCCCCGGGGCTTT
Source organism: Diadema antillarum (assembly GCF_040938485.1). NCBI lineage: Eukaryota > Metazoa > Echinodermata > Echinoidea > Diadematoida > Diadematidae > Diadema > Diadema antillarum. Next base: position 3,968,528 of record NW_027270927.1, on the reverse strand, counting down.
GATGGGATAAGATCCCGTTAAAACTCACATGATTTCTTTCTTTTTAAATTTTATTATGTTAGATCCGGTGCTGTGCGGTAGGACGAAACTAGCTGAACACAGTACTGAAGGACAACATCTTGCTGTTAACGCCATGATGGAAACGTCGTGTGCCGATTATTTCACGATGGATTTTAGGTGTCTAGTAGCCCAACGTACATAGGGAAGTACAATATACATTGTACGTTCTTTGAAGTCAAGATGCACCCTTGTGTCAATGAGGGCCCCATTTCATAAGAGATGTAAGGATAGCAACTCTTGCTGGAATGGCAACTTCCAGTAGCAACAGCTAATCAGGAAGCTGGATTCTTGTCGTTACCATGACAACTGCCATTCCAGCAAGAATCATCTTTTTATGAAACGAGGCCCAGAACTGCAGATTGTCGAACAGGGCACCTGGTCTGGTGGTATATGTAAAAACCAGGGCCGGCAGAGCGCTTTCAATAGTGTGGGGGCCCACTTCCGGGTTTCATGAGCTAACAAGCAAAAAAAAAAAAAAAAAATAGAAAAAAAAAGGTCCTCAGCTCATCTCTCCACTTCCATTTCCGGGTTTCTTCAACTGACAAGCAAAAAAAAAAAAAGGGGAAAAAAAAAGGTCGCAGCTCATCTCTCCCCTTCCATTTCCAGGGGTTTTCAGCTGAAAAGGTCTTTAGTGGAAAAACATAACCTTACCGCGCTCACACTTCAAGATCTCTATCTATTTCTATATAGTGCCACTTACGTACTTCTGGGTTTAAAAAAAGTGTGGGACCCAAAGGGATGACAGGCCTGACACCTTATGTATTCCTTTGTATGGTGCACAAAAAGTGTGGGTGTCCGAGCCCCCACGGCCCCTACGGTTCCACCGGCCATGAAAATGCATCATTCTGTAACATCACAGCTGCAGCTATACATTTATGAAAAGGCGTTCGTCTATACAGAGATGCACCCTTATGTCGTAACACAGCACCATCGAGATAGGCACTGCCTGCACATGACTATGACTAGATATAGGACCTACATACGCCTTTTTTCGTGTAGCGCATACTCCGCTGACCGCGCTTGGATATGACAAAAGGTTGTATGAGTATTTCAGAGCATCATCAGGTGTCCTGGCATTCTTTAATTCTAAAAACAAAAATCCCCATGGATTTTTTTCTTATTCTTTGTTTTGAGGGATCCCAACCTGTATATTACTGATTATTACCTATACGAGGTAGTTTTGCGAGGCAATTGCAGTTGTTATTTTGCAGGGTTAAAGGTCAGCAGTTGTTATTTTGCAGGGTCAAAGGTCAGCTGTCAATATTCGTTCGTCTTTTGCCTCTGCCGGTTTTCGCCATTCACTTAACACAGGGAGGTGGAAAGAGAAAGAGTGGTAGGCTCTCTCCCCGCCTCCCTGCTTTAAATGTAAACATTACGATCGACCACGAAAAGAAAACATTCCAGGACGTCGCTGCGTGTCGGTTACACGCACTGCAGAAGAACGCCAATAAATCAACTCCACACAAGGTCGACCACTTCAGCAGCACTACGCGTCAAACAATGACTAGTCCATTTGTGCTCAATAATTGCACACTGACCATCAGTTTTACAACTCTCCAAATTTAAACAGAAGTAAAAATAAAGTGTAAAAGCGTTCAGATGTTTGAAGTTCGCCTGTTGCAAATACATTATGTATCTTTGAAGTTGGAGTTGAATGAAATACTTTGATGAACAATTTTTCAGTTGTTCGACATGTGGATGATCTACAGGTAGTCAAATCTGGCTTGATCTATATCATAGTGTATAGCCGTATTCACATATTTTCCTAATTTACCTCGGGGATAGGTAATAATTATGATATTGACTGGCCTTGAGGGAAATACCAGATAAATATTGCCCGCACTGAAAGAATATTGCCCGAGTCGAAGACGAGGGCAATATTCTTTCAGTTTGGGCAATATTTTCTGGTATCTCCCTCGATGCCAGTCAATATCATATAATTGTTTAATCCTCTGATATTGCGCAGAATTTCACTGACACAATGTAGCCCTTTGACGGCATTTATTCAGAACTATATGGTCGTTTTGATATCAATTTCTTTTGCAAAATCATTTCAACTTTCTTCAATTTATTCTTTCTTAACACCTATGCATTATTGTTTAGCTGTATAGAAGAGGCTGACTTCGGGAAAAAAAATGAAACTTGACAATCGCTCATTCTCAAATCATAACGACAATAATGACTAATCATGTGTTATATCTTTGAACAAATCATTTGATCAAATTGCATCACCGTTTGTAAGATTCATTTTGAATTCAATTGAACTACGTGCCCTTGTTCTTGTAATGTAGAGCTTCAAGCTGTCACCAAAATAGTTGTATAGCTAAGAGATGTTTTCAAACTGCGTGACAAACATCTATTCTAACAATAATTTTGATCCTTAGCAATTGTGTTTTTGATAATTTTCTCTTCTTAGTTACCAGCTGTATTTACATGGTTTTATTTCATTTCATTTCATTCCATTACATTTGTTTCTATCAAACAGGATTATAATCAAAACAGCACGAAAAGCATGTAGTAGACAAATCAGTAAAGTAACTCCCGTCACAACAAAGTCCGCGGGACCGGCAGTTTTCTTTCGTTAGACCATCGAAATTTCGTAATAATCAAACAAATACAGTGTTTAAAGATACAGAGACAATAATTTTAGGTCCTGATTTTTGCTTCGTTGAGACGAAATGTGGTTATAACCGTGTTCGTTTTAACGGGAGTACACGGTAGTACGTATATCGTAAATGCGCTAACTTTTGATGGTCGTCGTTGGTCATGGCGCTTCACACAAAAAAAAAATGAAAAAGGGATGCTCCACGATAATTAAAAAAGTAACATTTATATGTCTGAAGTGAAGCAAAAACAAAAGAATACAAAACAACAACACACAAAAAGAACCGTTGATATCATACTCGCAATAATGATAATAAGGATCTATGACAGGAAGGCAAGATTAACAATGGAATGAATATACCCTAAATTTTAAGTGAGTATTTTTTTCTTGGTTTTTGTACATGTTGTATATAAACAAAGACGCACATTGCTTGATAATAGTTGGGATTCTATTCTACATTTTTTGGTCCAATATATCTATAGTGCATCTTGAAAACGCATATTTAGCTTATAATAATAATTCTCCCCCTGTCTTTTTTTTTTTTTTTTTTTTTGGGGGGGGGGGGGGGGGAGTGTCACAAAACCGAGATCAAGAGAGCATGTTATCATGTTACTTGTAAGATATAATAACAACAAGCAGCTTGAGTTTTTGTTGATGTTATCATACTTTTTTAAACAGAGGGGTTTGATGAGAATGTGCTCTTGACTTTGCAAAGTGTGCATTTATTAATTGCTATACATGTTTAATAATCCGTGCGTATATTTCGTATCATACCTTATGACTGACACTTATTGCAATATAATTAGATGGATGAATAATGTATATTATGTATTATTTTGTGTGTGTGTGTGTGTGTGTGTGTGTGCGTGTGATGGACAGATGGAAAAACAGTATAATCGAATTGAACTGACTTTGTTATAATTCTTATTGCATGCCTATGAAAATCAACTTTCTTCGCACATCACGACGCACACTTCCCCAAAATGATATTGCACTTAGTCTTGTGAAGCAAGATCAGAGTTTTGTGATTTTTTACTTTGATTATTACTATTATATTGTTATGCGCCCCGGCTTCTACGTTCCTCTGGTGCGCCGAAGACGAGAAAGCAAGTTGTGAAATCTCGTCTTCTTAACATTTTGGGTCCGAGAAGGCGAAAAGGCGAGATATAAGATCTTCTCTTCTCATATTTCTCGGGGCAACCCCCTCCCCACCCCCCCCCCCCCCGAAAAAAACAATCAAACAAATAAACAAACGAGAATCTTCACTGTCATGATGGAATTTACCCCTCTGTAGCAGTCGATATGAACATGGTGAAGAGTTGAACTTTCTTGCGCTTTCTAATGCTACCCGCCTCTGAATCGATAAGTGTTTATACACTGGGACAACAAAATTACCTTCGCTGTCAGAGACAGAAGGGCACCATCGATCACGCACTTGGTTGCTAAGTAACGTTTACTGCTTGTAAGTGACAGAAAGTACTGTACACTATAATGTAAAATCGGTCTATAAACGGAGTTGATGATGTCAAATATAAAATGCGAGTCAAAAAATACATTGAAAATTGTCTTGACAAGTGTGATTCATCAGAGATATACGAAATATCGCAATTCACACAGGTCCATCCTACGCAATCGATACGACTTTAGACGTCCAAGCTCACTTTTTTTTTCGTGTCCATCACACGGCATCGTAAGTACGAACACACAACCAAGTGCTTGGCCGTTATCTGCGCATGATTAATAAATATCTAAACTTTCAAGGACAACCACCCGGGCGGGGGGGGGGGGGGGGGGGGAGGGGATCCAAACTTGACATTGAATGATTATTTACCATACATGCCACATGCTTTTCATTCCACAAGCATGTGTCGATATTGATGTCTGAGAGGAAACCAAACCTTTCATCACGAGTTCCTATCATTTTAAAGGTTAAAATGAATCAAGAGAATGGAAGTCTGAGTGAAATCGTATAAGGGATAAGGATTTACGTAATCATGTTGATATAGCTGATATATATATATATGTATATATATATATATATATATATATATATATATACGTATATATATACATATACATATATATACATATATATCTATATATATATGTACATATATATATGTACATATATATATATATATATATATATATATATATATATATATATATATATATGATATACTGCTAAGTCGTGTATATAATGTAACTTATCTTTTATTTAGCACACCGATTTTCTGTAGTCAAGTGGTTCCATGGTCAACTTTATAATTCTTTTGGGAACATACGCTCTAGCTCGACTCCAGAGAAGAAATAATTTCAATAACAAGAGCAGTGAATAAACAATCAAAATAAAATACACGTAAAGAGCACCAGGCCAGTTGAATACAATTTTCATAAATTTGACAAATGCTTTCTATAGTGATGTCAATTTTGTTTTGAATGCTGCAATATGCCAGTTCGGAGTTAGCTCATGGGCACACTGGTACGAAAGACTTTTCTTTTTTCTCAGTCGGTTAGGGACACTTCACTCGTTTTCAGAGCGACATAACACATAAACGTCAAATATCCGCATATACGTCACAATTTATGGGACTTATCATTCCTGTTCAAACAAAGAATGAAATTGTGTAGACCAGATGACCAAAATGATCCGTCAATTAACACTTGGGAAAGCATCCATTTCATGACTTTACACTGAATGTTTAACAATCTCTTTCTACTGATATTTTCAAATACCACTTTTGCTGTCAGGTGGATGTACTAGCAAGCAACATTTACAAGGATTACATGAAAAGTCATTACATCACAGATGCTTATATCCCAGTGAATTTAAAAACTAACATGCCTGTTGGCACGAATGACCTTTTATCTGCTCACGCGCAAAGTGGAACTCTAAACAGGCTTATTCCATGCCTAACCGTCTTTAAACTTTCTTTGATTTCCCATTATCGAGATGTTGACAGGGAATTCAACTTGGATGAGAATATGGGCCTTTCCTTTGAGCTGACATACGGCTGAAGTATGATTTCATTTGTTTTATCATCGTGACATCATACGTCTCTAAAAGAAAGAATTAAAGTGTATGTGGATCCTGGTGATGTGAAGCAATTTCTGTTTGTTCGGTCACGTGACCTTAAAGACGTTATTTACCATTTGCAGATAAAACCAAACCCCAGCTTTAGTGCTTCAAAATAATTCTAAAATGTGACTTATAGGAATAGAAACAACCAATGTAAAAATTTCGATCAGTACAATTAATGATAAGTGTTGTTAGATATACAAAATGTGAACAATGGCTATGATAAAATTGTTTCTAGACTAAACTGTCTACAGCTATGGTTAACTCAGAAAGATAGAGATGTCTCCTTATATTTTAGGCTCTATGGCAAAACGTTTGTATGGTAGGATGTTTTATGATACACCTAACCTACACATTTGCATTAACTGTGATAACTAAACACATTTAAGAATCACTGTTCCATATGGTAAACAATACCTTAAACCTTCCAAACTTCATCTGGAGTTGAATTTGAGTTGAGTTGAGTTGAGTTGAGTTGAGTTGAGTTGAGTCGAGCTGAGTTGAGTTGAGTTAAGTTGAATTGAGTTGAGTCGAGCTGAGTTGACTTGAGTTGACTTGAGTTGAGTTGAGTTTATGCCACTACCGGTCACTCACTTGCCCTCCTACATTCCCTCCTCCTCTTCTATGTCTGTCCTTCTCTCCGGATACATCTTTCAAGTCTTATCGCAACTACATATTAGTAGAAGGCAGAACTTGCAAGACAATTAATCATAATGGACCAAATAAAGAATTCATACTGTAGTCGTTGTTGCGTAAGCACGTCGAGAGTGATAAGGGACCAGATATCGGCTGATCGGAGATGGGTTTGCGTAAAGAGCCACTTTGGGTGTTTCTTCTTCTGCTTCACAAGGCGTATGAATCTGGCTGGCCTCGAGTCTTTTTTTTTATAGATAAGATCTCGTCAAAACGCACTTCGTTTCTTGCTTTTATCATGTTCCAATGTGCGATATGAAGAAACTCACCCGAGAGAGCGAGTATGGACACCCAGCTGCTAACGCCATAAAGGAATCATCGTAATATGCTAATTATCTCGCGCCTTCCTTATTTGATAAGTCGTGTGGATTTTTTTCCCCAAATTGTGCAGTTTATAAGTTCGATGTCACTAATGTACTGCGACCACTGCACCGAATCATCTGGAGTACAACGGTTGTTAGGTACACTGTATTGCCGAAGATGTAATCCTGCCGGAAACTTACATTCAGTTGGCCAACAAAAGAAACTTTAAACAGAGCATATAAGGCTTTTTGGGAAAAAAATATTCTGCAGCTACTGTTTCATTTTGCCAAGGATTGCATGATGATATTTTCATGCTCCGCATTTCTCTGACATTCATCAGTATTTCATAAAACAAAAAATGCATTGACAGTATGATTGTTTGGGTGGTTTTTTTTTTCAAACTTGAAATCTACCTTGGCTTTCTCTTTTTCTTTCAGACAGGAAAGATGTTTACGCCCTGTGTTGCAGGTTTTGTTCAGTTTCTTACTTGGGTACTTCTTCAATTTTCAGCATTGATCGCGGGTAGACGTATAATTGTCCGCGCGGTGATTGACATTATTCAACTGTCAAGAGCATTAATGCATTGGAGAATAAAGATGTTCTTTGTGTAGATTGCAATCGACTTACAGCAGGTCTCCTACGCATCAATTCAATGACTTACTTTGGTGGTGTTTCCTCGGAAAAGAATAATCCAGCAAATAGCGGCATTGGAGAGACCAGTTTCTACTATATTGCAGAGCAAAACTTCAATAATAAGACATACGTAATAATTCTAATGAAAGCTCCCCTTGAGACACGAAGTGCTGAGGACAAGAATACGACTAGAGAAGGGAACTCACCAATTATTCAGTTTTGCTCATAGAAGGGTGTGCTTGCCGTACAACATGAGGGGTTTGCTGTTGATGACAATTTTGTTATCCATGTGCTTGGTGTATTCGGGAGTGGAAAGTATTGACATACTGGTGGTGGGACTGCTGAGTTCTTTCTACGAGACCCAGTCCAAGCCCGCCGTCGAGCTTGCCTTGCTGAAGATAGAAGAAGATGTCCGAGCGGGTCTACTTGGCAATTTCACCATCATCTTTCAAAAACACGAGTCCTACGCCTGCTGGGGCGAGTACCCGAGAATGAGCTCAGCATGGGCTGCGGAGGCGTACCGCACGAGGAAAGTGGCCGCCTTCTTCGGGCCCTCCTGCTCGGGAGCTATGGAAGCGGTGGCCGAGCTCTGTGCGGCCTGGAACATCCCCGTTCTCAGTGGACATTCTCCAGCCTTTGAACTGGGTGCAAAGTACCGCTTTACAACCCTCACGAGGACCTCGCTCTTGGCTGAGCAGTGCGCCCATGCCGCTAGAGAGATCATGATGTACTTTCAGTGGAAAACCTGCGCCTGGCTTTCTCAGTCTGTGTACGGCTATTATGGCGCCATTACCCAAGGCATCGACGCCTCAGACTACAGCTTTGATCTCTTCCTCACGCCAGATTACGAACGAGTTGAAATGGCTCTGGAGGCTGCTATGGTAGAAGCAAGGAGTAAGTAACACCAATGTAGATCATCATTCTAATGTAATCATGAAGACTCATACTGTTTCGATCTTCATCTATATCACTATCACAATCAATGAGAATAATTCTCTCAATGTCTTAACAACACTTACAGATAGATAACCACTTACCTTGCAAGGGGAAAAAAAAGTTTTTATCATCACATACATCCGTTGATACATCTTGCCAAAGTCAGAATCAATGAGAATAAACGCCATAAATCGTGTCAAAGTGCACAAATAGAAATTATAAAATTGTGGTGTCTATCGCCAAAACCTAGGATGATTCCTTAACAAAAATATGGGTTATAATTTTTTATTCGAGTATCGAACGAGATGGAACCAATCCTTGGTTCCGAGGCAACTCCACCAAGGACCAAGTATAGCCCGCTTCCTCTACTGAATTTTTCGCCCCACAGCTCGAGTCGGTATTGAAGATGATAAGAGGTTATGTATGTTATATAGGTTTTGAGGGTGGATAACAGAGCATCAGGTAGGACTCTCTCAGCCCACATTTTCTTAATTGGCATTTGTACGTATTTCCTTATTAGATTGAGTTAACTGATTTATTTTGAAAAATAATAGCAATTATAACATGTTTCATCATTTTAGTGCGGGTTACAAGGTAATGTATATATGTATATATATATAATTATATATATATCATATGTATACTATTATTATGTCTTCCTTATATTACAAGGAAGACAAAAGCAATGCATCAATTTGAACGTTGTTATCTCTTGGAGTAAAACGTAAATATGTATGTAGGAAATTGAAATCTGTTATCTTTCTTATTAATTTCTTGATTTCCAGCATTTGCAAACATTTGATTTACAGGATTAGCAACTTCAAGCTTGTCAGATCACACCAGAGCCTATTTTGATACTCAAATGAACTTGCCAAGTATTCTTAGGCAATACGTCTTTCATTTCCATGATTTCTTCATATCAGTCCCGCAATTCTGAAGTTTCCGTTGATGATGTTCTTCTTGAGTTTCTTGTTGTTGTTTTTTTTGCCTGATTTCTGAGATTAGCATTTCTCCAAACTTTCATGGAGCTTACCACCACCCGTTTGACCTTTGTCCTTAGATTTTCTGTTCAGATCGTTGGACTTTTTCTTATGGTGATCACGATCTCTGGCAATATCAACCTATTCGCTCGCTATCCAAGGGGAGCTTTTTAGCTTCTCACGTACATGTATATACAGAAATAAAGTGGCCACGTTTAGCAGCAATAATAGATCATGTCTTCGAATTTATCCCGACACCCCCCCCCCCCCCCCCGTCCCACTAGAGGTGGATTGAGCCGGAATGCCGTTGGAATGAAAATTCTTCCTGCATTCCTGCATATTCGAAGTGCATTCTGAAAATTCTGACGACATTCTGAGTGCGTTCCAAACATTCGGGCCCATTCTTGTGGCCAGCCCGAATGTTTTACCCATGCTTAAAACATTCGAGGAGCATTCGAAAGGCGTTTTCACATCAGCCCGATGTTTCGAAATAGCGCGCTATTTTCTGACTTGGGAAATTAACCCAATCACGAAATAGCGCGCTATTTGATAATGTGAACACAATTTAGCGCACTAATTGTATCACTCTGATCGAGAAAATTTCTCGGGTCCAACTCGGCAAATTTCTGAAATAGCGGGATAGTAACGCGCTATTTAGGCGTTTTCACATCAGCCTGATGTTTCGATTAACCCGACCACGAAATAGCGCGCTATTTGATAATGTGAATACAAATTAGCGCTCTAATTGATCGAGAAAATTTCTCGAGTCAAACTCGGGAAATTTCCGAAATAGCAGGATAATCAATGCGAACTAGCGCGCTATTTGATAATGTTCGTGATGATGTGAATAGGAAATGAAATAGGGCGCAAATTTGCGATCGCGAAAAATATCTCGAGCTTCAATTTTTATCGGGCTGATATGAAAACGCCTATAGATAATAGGCGTTTTCACATCAGCCCGATGTTTCGAAATAGCGCGCTATTTTCTGACTTGGGAAATAAAAAAATATCTCGAGCTTGGATTTTTATCGGGCTGATGTGAAAACGCCTAGAGTGAAAACGACTCGAGAAATTAGCGCGATGCATCCCATCATGCCTAGCGTGTGTGACCCGATCGATCGAGGCAAACTGCACACAAATCATGATGAATTTTTGAGAGGGCACACACATTACTGATGCTGTTTGCACATACTCAGCTGTCGAATTAGCTCGAAAAATGAGGGCTAATTGTCTTCGGGCTGATGTGAATAAGAAATGAAATAGCGCTGTAATTCGCTATCGCGAAAAATATCTCGAGCTTGGATTTTAATCGGGCTGATGCGAAAACGCCTGAAGTGGAGAAATATCGATCTCTAATTGCATTCTGAATATATTCCTACGGCATTCTAACAGCGTTTGAAACATTCTGACCTCATTTGAGGGAGAATCGGAGCGGTGTTGCACCTCAAATTATGCCAAAATATCTCAAATGCTCAAATGCTCATACAATTATTTCCAGTAAAATACTGGTTGGTGGAAAGGTTAGGGTTAGGCTTGGAGTTAGAGTTTGGGTTAGGGTTAGGATTAGGTTCAGGATTAGGATTAGGAGTAGGGTTAGGGTCATGGGAAGGGTCTGGGGTAATTGCCCAGGGAGTAATTGGCCTAGACACTCTCTTTCAAGGAGGTCTTGGTGGAGCACAGCAATCTGTAGCAAAGCAACATGGTCCAAGGATGATCGGGTTGAGACTGGTGAAAATCACCATTTTATACGCTATAGGAGACCATTCCGTCGGCATTCTTGACACACACGGGACATTCGTGTTGCATTCTAAGTACATTCTAAGTGTTTTCTAATTTTTCGGGCTGCATTCTGTTTGAATTCGTGAACATTCAAAGTATATTTGGTAGCCATTCCGGGAATGTTCTGACCGCATTCGAAATGAGTTTGTACTGCATTCGAGGCGCTTTCCGACCGTCATACTTCGGGCAGCAATCGAACCAGGCTCGTGCGGCATTCGAAGTGCTTTCTAAAAATTCTGGCCGCATTCTAACAGCATTCTGAATATTCCTACAGCGTTCCAAGTACATTCGAGCAGCATTCGAGAGCTAATTCATTTGGAATGTGCAAGAATGATTCGAGAAGGGTTCGAAGTGCATTCCAAGTATTCGAACAGCATTCCCTACCAAGCTGTTAGAATTTGAATTTTTCTCCCGAATCTGGCCCGAATTTTGAAAATCCTTAATTCCTACTGGTACTGCTTTATTCGTGCTGATTCCGAATTTGTGTAACGTGGGTATAAAAAAAGCACTAGCTCATTGGATATTTTGATAGATCTTTCACATGCTCTTCTTAACCTGGTAACACTACCAAAAATAATGTCTGTACGATCTATAAGAAAAAAAGGTTGTAAATTTTGGGCTAGCTCCCAATGCCCGTCCAAATGCCAATTAGGATTGGGTAGACTAGTGAATAGTCGCGGAAGACTATCGAGCGTGTCGTAGATTTCTTTGTGTTCAAAGAAGGTGGACCTGGTGCACAGATGATATCTCTTCAGGTGGTGAAATAAGGGGTTGTTCTTGTTGTAACCTGATTTACGTTGGCGAAGTCGAAAATGGAACACAATGCATTCACGTAGTCGACAAAGGGTGTGTTTTCTTTTTATTTTAACATGGTTCACTTCAAGTCTCCCAGATAAATAACAGTGTGAAAGAATACATCTAATCTAGACCTGCTTCTATATAGGGTCTCTTTCAATTAGTCCCTCTTCTTGAGGGGGTCGGTCTATTTCTCTATCTTAGCCGATGAGTATTATTCAACAATATCTAACATTAACTGAGCCAATTGGATTTCGTAATTTATTTCATTTCATGGACGAAAACCCAGTTCTGCACTTACAAATCGTACGAGGGAGGGGAGGGGTGGGTTTGCCGTCGATATCTCATGACTCTATAAAGGAATGTATAGTTTGGAATTCTTTGTGACTTCATTATCAGTGATATTTATTTTGCTTACTTTTTCTCTCTTTTTTATTTTTGCGTTCATGTCTGAATTTCTGATTCTCGCGTGTATTGGACACCCCAAGTGTTGTTACGGAAAGCCATATGTTTGCAATTCTTAGTTGAACGCACCATAGTATAATTCTTGTCATAATTACTATATAAGCCTATGTATCTCTACTCACATAATAATCTACCTACGGAAATTATGCCATGCGTTATCCCATACCGAGCTTCGCATTCCATTCGTATTTGCAGTACCCAACTTGTGAAATCCGTGCATTGGTGCTAAAGTATTTTCCCTCGATTTTGCAGAAACATGGTATTCCAACATCGGCAACAACAACTGCTCAGGTGCATATGTGTCTCAAAAACAAACATTTTATTTACGTGTCTCCTACCATTTTGTATCCGGTCAATTTGTCTTTAAAAGAGGATGATCTGCTCCGACTTTCATCATAACGAATCGTTGTAGATGACAAACCTTCTAAAGGTGATAGTTCTGTAATCATCCTAAATAAGGAGATTGGTGACAATTCTGGTTTAATATTTTTTTTCAACCCCAGAACCTCATGAATTTAAACTTTATTTCAATCAAAATGATACGGCTTAGAAATGGATCTCATTTTACTATCCCATTCTGACCCAAATAGTTTTTTCTCATTTTTAAATAAATGAAGTTTATACCAAATTATTTTTTCATCTTCTTTATTCATTGATGAATTACGATTCACACATAGTGTCATCGGCTTCAGTGAAACATGGCTACAGGAGATGTCACCTTCATTTTTATTTCATATCGATCGAATTAAATTGATTACAAAATAGATTGACAAATAAGAGAATCTATTAAATCGCGTTCCAGGTCTTGTCTGTCGAGATACGTGTATTATTTCTGTTATGTTACATTCAACGTCCCCACGATGATTATCTCTATCTTTCTGTGTGAATACATAACCCGTGATATCAAAATAATCTAAAATTGATAGATTTATCGATCCATGTTTTTGTGAGAGTGTAAACAAATAAACGGATTTTCTCTAATATACAGTGCACTCTCATCATAACGAACAAGGATATCAAGAGATTCTCATTAGAACGAAGCATTGAAGTTTTGCTAATTTCTGCAAACGGTTCTAGTGCAGTGAATATGAATATGCAAATGAGTGACCTAACAATGTCATAACGTCACAATTTTCCATTGATAATGTACAAAAAAAAAACCGACGACAATTTAATGTTTCTGTCATTGAAGTCTGAAACATGATGTTATTCCTGGTTGAATAACTTCAGAATAGTGATCAATTAGAAATACAAGGATTTTGAGCCTCGCGCATAATTGCATTTGAATGAAAAAACTGGAAATTTCAAAGTTTTATGTACAAACTATATGGTAAGATGTGAGTGGATGACATGCTCACTTTGCCATTTGCATATTCATATTGACCGTTCAAGAACTGTTTCCCCCAAAAATAGCGAAACTTCAAAATGTCATAACTTCCTTATTTTTCATCCAATTTCGATCAAAATTATACTGTTAAACTCGTAATATTTTACTCTTTCTTATCAGACTAACTTACATTTGGACTAAATTTCCCATTTAAGGTTCCATAGAATTCATCTGTGTATCTCTATTCACTATGCTGTTCGATTATAACGAAATGTCTTTATAACAAAAGCAAACTGCCGGTCGTTATAACGAGAGTACACTGTATACAATTTTCAACATCTTTTCCTTTATTTATTATACCAATTCCTGACATTGCGATGCGCAGTGAACAATCGGCTACCGCACTAATTCGAGTCGTAACTGTCGCTCATTATTTTTTTTTTGTATTATTGACTATACAATAGAGTCACTGCCTACAGTTGTACATATTGAGAATCGTTCGCATGGAATTAAAACCTACTTATATATCTCCCCAAAATATCGTTAACTACCGTGTGATAATGCATCACACGCTATATATGTATCCACACTGTCTGTGCACGAACAGGCTTTGTTGCTATTTTTCTTGTACTAATTTGTTACATAATGCTCAAAAATTTACTGACATTGAAATTATCTGCAATAAGGATGAACACAAAATAAAGATGCAAGAAATGATACGAAACAACATGACCCAATTGGGATTTTGAGATGTGATAATCTTATCGCCATGAAAATAAAGTGGACAGTTTGTAAACAGTAAAGAATTAGCTTGGGTTTTTAGATTCAATATCCCAAAGCCTTTTTCCTTGTCAACTGTCACGTCACTTTTTCGTTGTTTGTTTGTTTGTTTATTTGTTTGTTTTGACAATGATCTTTCCGTCCTGTGTCCAAACTCTGAATCTTTGCTTCTTATACGTCTATATCCAGTGGCGTTTAGAGCGGTGTTTTATCAAGCTTTCACTAGGTTTTGTGAAGACTACCTTGGAGTTGCTGAAACGTCCACACTGTCTGTGCATGAACAGGCTTTGTTGCTATTTTTCTTTTACTAATTTGTTGCATAATGCTCAAAAATTTACTAACATTAAATTTATCCGCATTAAAGGTGAGCACAAAATAAAGATGCAAGAAATGATACGAATCAACATGACCCAATGGGATTTTGAGATGTGATGATCTTATCGCCATGAAAATAAAGTGCATAGTTTGTAAACAGTAAAGAATTAGCTTGGGTTTTTAGATTCAATCTCCCAAAGCCTTTTTCCTTGTCAACTGTCACGTCACTTTTTTGTTGTTTGTTTGTTTGTTTATTTGTTTGTTTTGACAATGATCTTTCCGTCCTGTGTCCAAACTCTGAATATTTGCTTCTTATACGTCTATATATACTATGCAGTGGCGTTTAGAGCGGTGTTTTATCAAGCTTTCACTACGTTTTGTGAAGACTACCTTGGAGTTGCTGAAACGTAACCGATGGCAAATATGCCTTTCATTCCACACTTTGTGAACAACAGCTTTTAATGCCTTCCCTCCTTCTATATAAACTTATGTTTTATTCATTCATAAACACACGCACGTACACACACTCCAATGTAGTATTCATATGTATAATGTATCTATATATGTATATATAACATGTATCTGTATACATCAATGTATGTAAGTATGTATGTATGTATGTATAATATATGTATCTGTATAATTATTACATAATACAAGACATACATTTTTGTCTATGTAAACAATATCTCCTCCTCTTTTCCCCTGTAGAGCATCAAATCTGTTCCTGCTTGCTTTCTGTATAGCCTATCTGAAGGGCGCACTAACTGTGATAAAAAGGAGTGCAAGTGGATACGTGCTGCGAGGATTTTTGTAAAAAGAGCGCGAGCGCGGCGCGACGGCTGTATACTAGTACTTAGTACGCTCAGCTACACTTGCCGAGTTTCAGCCAATCATAGTTTCCTGCTATTCGCAGCGTTCAAGGGATGGGTAGCTTGCTACGGCTCTCGCCGATTAATACATTTTTTACTCAATAAATCTCTTGCAGTTGTATGTTTCGACACAACTATCGATATGCCTTCTCATTCTAAGTTGACGATGTTTAAACTTCTGTAGGTATTTAATAAAACAAAACATACCTAAAAGTTACAATACAAAATGAATCCTCGTCAGATGCTCAAGTTTGCACAGCTTCTTTTCGTTTCGTACACGTTAAGCGTAGAACTTGATATCCATGTTATTTACGGCGCCATACCTCAAATGAGTCAAGCCAACATCGGGCCGGTGATCGATCTCGCCGTGCGGAGAGTGCATCAGCTCGTGGAGGAGAAGCACTACAATAATTTTTCACTTAAAATCCACAACCACGTGAAAAGTTGCTACTACGGGCTCCGCGAAGCTGGCTTCCTTGCAGCGGAGCTCTACTACACCGAACCCGACGGCCGGGTGGCCGCCTTCGTGGGCCCGCCGTGCAGCGGACTCATGAGCAGCGTGGCAGAGCTCAGCGCTAACTGGGGTGTCCCCGTTCTCACCGGCCTAACCAACTCTATCGAGGCATCCCAAAAGACGTACTACACGACTTTTACACGCACCGCCACGCTTCTGTCTGTAGGCTTCGGTTTGGCGGCGGAGACACTAACCCGCTTGTTCGATTGGAAACTGAGTGCTTGGATTTGGAGAGCAAGGAGTTACCAGTCAGTTCATGCAACTGCAGGGATGAAGAGTTTTGCAGAAGCGGGAATATCATATCGAGAGGTTATCCTGGAGAATTTTCAGTCTACTGAGGAAGCTGTATTAGACGCCATTGTCCAAGCTCGAGGTATTTAAAGTATATACATTTATAGCTGTAAGCGGTCGTTTGGCCGCGTTGACTGTGATTTATGTTGGATTTTTTTTCCTGCATGCGTTAATGATGTTCGAAGCTTAAATAGGCGAAGAGAGAATGATTATTGTTAACACATTGCCATCTTTCGAACACGTAAGCGCGTTACGTTGAATACATACAGTTCTTCTTTTGTATATAGTCACTCCCAGATGCTTTGCGAAATGAAAGGAGAAAATGATCTCCGGTCCTATGGACATGCATTCATAGATATGGCCAGTCATCAATGTCCATTATTGTCAAAGACCAAAGGGATGTTTACTTCCATTACAGTCAAAGTGATTTTAGCACCCATGTCTTGTGTAGGTCAATATAAACGTATACTGCCTTGTAGGAAGCGAGGGAATTATATCCAGTGCTAATGCTAGAGGAATTTTCTGATCTTCAGAAAGTTCAAAACATTTTCCAAACTTCATTATCCAAACTTCAAATGAAAAATCATTTTCATCCATATACTCATCCAAGAGCTATGATTGGGCAGATCAATTAATACATCCATTACGATTTTGACTACTGCTCGGCACAGTTCAAGAGCAACTTCATGGATAAAGCCGATAAAATATATTCCGCATTTAGTTTTGTTCTCCCTAACACTTTGGACTGATGTATACATTATCTACATTTACGAAGCCTTAATGTGCTACTGTGAGTTTTGTCTGTTACCACCCATAATTGCATGAAAAGTAACATTTTCACATCTACCTACGATAAAAACGACATCCACGACAAATACAAACTGGCAATTGCTCTTTCATTCTTCTCATTTTTCCAATTCATAAGCTGACTTATACTTAGATTGTTTATCACTTCATTTTCATTGTGATGTGAGGCTATCTAGAGAAAGTTACCTGAGGTGCATTAATAGATTAAGAAGAGTGTTCTCGCGTAACAACGCTTAAAACGTGTTATTGCATCTCTCCCTATTAGAACCTATCAACTGTCAACAAATACGGCCAATTGAGTTCACCTTATATGCCGGTGTTCCTGCATTCGTAATGTCTGCAAATAGGCCTATTGCTTATCTTGAATTGAATCTGATGTAAAGATATGCTAAAATGTGAAGCTTCTTACGAATGATTGCAAAGTTCATTACATTGTGTAAAGGAAAGACCGCACAGAGGGACGTCAATGGGGGGGGGGGAGGGGAAGGGGGAGGGGGAGGGGGAGGGGATGGTGCAGGATTTTTCGTGGAGGTCTTGGCGGTTTGAAATGGACCGTGTTCAAAACGCCGTTCAACGTGTAAAGAACGGCATCCTCCGTCTTTGCACCGCAAGATCCGTGACAATACCTTTTTAACACCGCCATAACTTTGCATGCAATAGCAAATGTTGAACTTAAAAGAAAATAATGCCTCCGACGACACTTCGTGGCGGAGCAATAAAAAAATGGAAAAAAAAACAACATGAACCAATAATACAAGATTGGGTAAATATATTGAATGCTAAAGTTTCATTCGACCTTTTTTTATTTTTACATACAGAGTAACAAAGAATTAATGTTAGAAAAGTTGATAGGTATGTTGAATAGTACAGTTAAATCAAAAGGTATGTTCATGATTTTGTTAAAGCTTAACAGCTTAAATGATGTCTAGCTACGTGAACCTGTAGAGTTATACACAGAATGTTGGGTTCTGTTTTCATATATGCCTTTTTGTAAAACTGCATGTTGATGCAGAAATGTAAAAGTTAAGAGAGGAAAAAAGGAGATGTTGAACCTTGAAAAAAAAACCACCATTATAATTATGTTATGTGAACCTGTAAATACACAGAAAACTATGTAGATATATTGGATTCTTCTTTGATATGCAGGTCTTTTTATTGACGGTGGTTAGAGATATACATGTGAAAACTTCAATCAAGAAAGAGAAAAAAGAGATGATGAAACAAGCAAGTACTTGTACATCACTTAATATATGAACCTGCAAATGAACAGGAAACTTTGTAAACTATGTTTTATTCTGCTTTGACATGTGTCTTTTTAATGACTGTTAATACAGATATTTTAAAAGTTAAAAGAGAGAGAGAAAAGCATGTGGAAAGTTGAAGACAATTGCTTATTGCATCATTTATGTCAATCTGTAAATACACAGGGGGTTACAACGTTTCGCAATTTCTTTTAAATTGTGTTTGTCTAACAAAGCAATACGCTCTTGTTGTAACCCACTGAAGACGAGTGAAAGGGCTCTGATTGCATCCAACTACAGGGGCTTGGTATGGACTCCAGTCCTCCACCTTTCGGGGAGATCCGTGTTACTACCGCGTCAATCCGCGACAGCGCCGTGTTCAAAACGTGTTGAGAACGTAGACACATCGTGTTGAAGTGCTTTCCGCCATCGTTGGGACACGGTTCATGGCGGTTTGAGAACCGCCATGAACCGCCATCAGCTCTCTAAAAAAATCGAGTGAAAATATTCATTCTTAAAAGAGTGAATACAAAAAAGAGTGAATTTAGAGTGAAATTGGAGTGAATTTTGAGTAAATATGTTCATTTTCACTCATTTTGGAGTGACCTCAGGGATCACTCGAAGATTTTGGAGTGATCTCTGAGGTCACTCTAAAACGAGTGAAAATGAACATTTTCACTCAAAATTCACTCCAATTTCACTCTAAATTCACTCTTTTTTGTATTCACTTTTTTAGGAGTGAATATTTTCGCTCGATTTTTTTTTAAGAGAGTACACCGGCGATGTGTGTTATACTCAGCCCTAACTCTTCCCTGATTCAGTTCCTTTTTAGATTTGATACACTTTAAAGAGATGGTACAGTATTGGTGGAGATGAAAATTTGGCTTTAACTTTTTTGCGAGATACCAAGAAAACACTTAGGAAATAGTACAGAGCATACCATTTTAAGAGGAATTCAAAGTTTATGAATTCAAAGTTTATCATTTATAAAAATCGTTTTTGGAATAGCTGAACCATCCAAAAACAAATTGAAACGATCGTTATAAAATGTGTGTCCCACACTTTATTAGGATTGCTCTGTTTTGGATATCTCGGCCATTTCAAAACCAATTTTCATCAAATAAACATCAAATCCCTCTTGGAATTACATGCTTCCATACATAAGAGGTTTCTCACTATCTCACCCAAAAAGTGATAAAATCCTGAAGTTAAGTCTCAACCAAAACTATACGATCCCTTTAATGATTGACAATTTTAATTTTTATTTGTCAATTTAAGGCCTGAAAATGCAAAATCTGGAGGGGATATCCCTTCCCACACCCTCTGCCCGCTCGGTCGCTGAGCTCCCTATTCGTTTAAATTTCCTCTCACATTATTTTGCCCACCAAGTTTTGCCCACCGCCCCCCTCCCCGCCCCGATCATGAAAACATATTTGAGCATCTATATTCAGCGCGTCTCTTTGATGTGGACAGGACGGGGTCATATAAATGAAAAAACAAACCCCCCCCCCCCCAAAAAAAACAGACAGACAGACAACTGAATTAAAAAAGCACCATCAGTTTATTTTGTAATCCATTTCTCTAAAGCCAACAGGCATAGTTGCGCTGTGCTGAGCTTTTTATCATCTGTAGGGGTAATCACCATGAATTATATCACCATGAACATTGATTCTATCTTCAGTTCTTCTAACACCGTTGCTATAATGATTGAATAGTGAGTATAGTGTTATCGCCCACCCAATTTATTAATCAGAGCAATCTATGTCCCTTTTGTTTTATCTATGTATTGTTTTCTTCATTCATTCATTGTTATACCGGCATTCAAATATGGAATTCATTATTAGGCCGAAGCTCTACCATCAGTCCTTTGCCTTCCGTTCACCAATCGTAAAACTTGACTTACAGCAACTGCGAACTTGGCACCGATTATTCTTGAACTTTCGTCTCGTTAAGCAAACTTTCAGATGAACCAAATGCCGTCCACAACTTTTTTTATTTTATAAAAAAGACAGACACGACAGAGTCATCTTTGTGATGAACGTGCATCACAAATGTACGCGCAGAAATCTAATCAACAAGAGGAACAGAAGTCACCTGTTTCCTATGTAGGCCTAGATGCCAGGAAATTGAAGTTTTGTGCTAGCTCCAAAAGAAACACAAGATATGACGCGTGATAGCATGGCGCAATCTGGTCTCCCAGTGATTGACTCTCGGTTGTGAATGGAAATTGACATTGGCCATTTTTTTTTTAATTTGAAGTCTTCTTCTGTCTTCATCTTTTCAATTAATCATCTGTGTTCCCGTCACCAGAAAACCTATTCTCTGTTTCTCCGTGATACACCTCGGTGTATCACTTCTTGGAAATGTCATTTAGTATATCAGAACGAGTCAGGAAAATAAAATAGTTATGTTTCAACCTCTCCTGCTTTTTGGATCTTTTATGAAATAGATACCGTGTTACCTGGCACAGTGTTTACTTCATTGCAATGTATTTTTGTGTGTGTCTGCGCAACTTAATGCTGTCGTAGCTCATCGACGTTAATACATGCATAAGTTACCGCTCTTTCAGGTTTATTACATCATTTATTGTCGCATTGCCGCGAGGGCACTCCTCGTCGATGGCATTTTCCACATTTCTTCTTTGCTGCTGTCTTAATTTGCAGCGTTTATAAACGTTTGTCTACTATATTCGGTTAAACTCTGAACTTTGATTTCGTTGTGATTGTGTATTCATGTCGAGGGTGAATTGTGCCCAATGGATTTTGTTGGAAATGATTGTATTTGTTTTGTACCTCAAGTTTTTTGTTTGTTTTGTTGTTGTTGTTGTCGTTTTTAGAAATGACTCCCATCCATACCGATATACCTACCTGATATAGGGCCAGATAGGCTGAAAATGATGCCATCTACAACATGCCGATCAAGAGCCTATTACATCAAAATATTTACATAACAAATTGTAATTTCAAATGCCGTGGAGACTTCTCACTTCTCACACATAGTTAAAAGTTCCCACGTAGCTGTAAGAACATGTGGTCACTTAATTACCTTTTTGCTTTATTTGTTTGATATCAAATGCGGCAGTATTGCAAATATTGTTAGGACGAGAACAACCCAATCACCTGGCGGTACTCTGGCCACTCCTTCGAAGCCATGTATCAGTTCGCACGATGTTCTGTGAAAACGATCTTGAAGACATTTGGAGATTTTGCTCCAGTTGGAAGTTGAAGGGCCTGCTAAATAAGAAATACAAATACAAATTTGACATGAAGGTTGGGATTGCCAAACTTAGGGATTGGTATTTTCGGTAACGGCCCTTGGTGCAGTATACACACGTTTAGAATTATACGGGTTTTATTTTTCAACTGAAATATGTTTAAACATTATATTTTTTTTTTCAGAACGTTTTACGGTTTGATCTAGCACATACAGAGAATAACACCTATTCTGTGACCTTTTTTAAGACGTTTCATTCTACTTCTACTTCTATCTTTTTCTTTGCAGTTATTTTCATGGCAGTTGACGGGGACACTCTGCGAGATATAATGTTGCACGCATTCGATCTGGGTCTCTTGAACGGAGACTACGCTTTCATCAACATCATCCCATTCAGAGACAAGCAGGTCTTCGGCGATGACTCTTGGGAAAGGGTTAGTGGCAGAAAGCTCTTTCACTACCGCTGCTGCGTACATTAAAAAGCACCTTTGTTTTGCACAAAGCAGCTCCAACTTGCGTGCGTGCAGATGGACGTAAGTTTCTTTAGAGACAACGCCCTTCCTCGCATTCTCAAATTTCCTCCTTCCCCAGCGTATGGTGGGAAAAGGTGATTTGATGGAGAACAGTATTTTCAGTGCACAATATTGTTTTTGCACATAATTTTCCGGCAATGAGTGACCAAAGACTTATTGAGATGAACAGCAAAAATAAAATTGTGTATCGG
Source organism: Diadema antillarum (assembly GCF_040938485.1). Lineage (NCBI taxonomy): Eukaryota > Metazoa > Echinodermata > Echinoidea > Diadematoida > Diadematidae > Diadema > Diadema antillarum. The sequence continues at coordinate 3,946,116 of NW_027270927.1, read as the reverse complement.
GATTTTTTTTTTGACAGTGTTACAGTATTAGTTGAATAATATTCATCTAATCACACCTCTTATTACAAAATCATCCCTATGATATCTGAAATGGAAGTGAGAGTGCTTCTTTCACTTATCTGTGTGTGTGTGTGTGTGTGTGTGTGTGTGTGTGTGTGTGTATTGGCACAAGCAGTCGATACAACTTGGCACATTAACAGTGGCGGATCCAGAGGGGGTCGCACCGGGCGCGCGCCCCCTCTTTATTTTCTGTTAAAACAAAAGAAATAAAATGAAAACAAATGAGGGGGGGGGCGTGTGCGCCCCCTTTAATTTTGTAAAGGCGTATTAACGTATTAACTGCGGATTCGTACACTTTTTTTCTGTTTGTGAGAGCTGATATATTGACCCTTAAGAACCAGCACAAACATGAAATTTTAGCTGTGCACATATCAGTACTGAGTGATGCAAGGGGTTCTGTATAAACTAGCAATTCTTTTGACAAGATTCTAAAAAGAGAGAATATAGTTGCTCGAATAGCGTTTGTGATGGGCTCGAGAGCGTCGATTATTCTTTTGTAGCCTTCATTATGTTATTTTGGTGGTAAAGCTGTTTTTGAGCCCACTCGAGCTTTACAAAAGAAAAGTATTTCGAAGATGACATTAGTGACCAAGTTCAACCAAACTTGAACGGACATAGGGTATTCTATGGCTTTGGCGATCTATAGGCGTAATAACACCTTTATCAAGTAACTACACTTACGAGATGTGTGTTACGCAACGTTGTCTTTATTATTTCTCGTTATATCACACAGACATCAGATGATATCCTTATATGTGCATATTTATGTAAGTGTGCATGTCCTTCGCTCGCCTTCGCGTATGTTGGCATAATGTAATATTTTTGTGTATGTTTGTACAAGTGAACGAGTAGCTAATGATCTACTCATTATACTTTTTGTCCTTACCTTCCCGTAGGGAGATGAACGGGACGCAGATGCTAAATTAGCGTACGAAGCCTTAATGACGATACGGGTTTTCGAGCCAACTTCGGAGGAGTATCGTCAGTTTGAGCGCGAGGTCGCGGCGATACAAAGGCGGGACTTCAACATATCAGGCCAAGATATGGGCTCGGTAAGGACACATCGCAACTTACGACATTCTGGTCGCAGATGTTGTTTACATGATCATACACATGTTTTTACGTTATTATGGCTGCGTTTATCTAACTTCAGAGAGAGAATCACGTTTCAAAACGCGTTTGGAACGGTGTTTGCAAACGTGGTTTGAAACGCGATTCTCGGGGAGCCGCGTTTATTACCTCCGCCAAGGGGGGAGGTTATGTTTTCGTTACCGTTGTTTTGTTTGTTAGTTGGTTCGTTTGTCCGTGTGCAAAATAACTCAAAAAGTAGTGAACGGATTGTAATGAAACTTGCAGGAAAGGTTGAGAATGACACAAGTACCAAACGATTAACTTTTGGTAGTGATCCGAGAATTTTTGGGGAATTTATGAAGGATTTTTGATATTCTGGCAGGTAGGGTCAATGAACTAGGGAGTTCAGGCTGCGCGTATTTGAGGTTTGCATGCGCGCACAAAAGCGCGTGCTCTAGTTTCTTCTAGGGCGAGGCGCGCTGTGCAGCTGAGGGTTTATGACGTAACAAAGGCTTCTATATTGGGAAATCAGGCGGCTTTCTGTACTTGGGTGGAAATCACTGATCTCAAACAAGATCAGTGCGGGTGGAAATGGGCTGCATGCTTGGCGGAGGTCTGCCCTCTCAGAGTGCTTTTCTAGTCTAACCATCATACAATCGCGATCCGAGTGGTGTCAGTGCGCAGCTGCTTTGCGCAGTTTGACCCGGGAAGTAAAGGTCAACTGTATACCACCAAACATGCCTCCTCAGTCACACACCAAATAATGGGTAGAGAGCACAACCGGAAACAGCTGGGATTTGACTTTTAGATATAAACGCGTTTCAAAACGGCATTGCGTTTATCTACTCACAGAACGGTGATCGTGGTCTCAAACGTGTTTCAAAACGCCCTTTGAAAGGCGTTTCAAAACGACGTTTCTAAACGCGTTATTATGCAAGAAACAATAAGGTCTTGACCAGTGGTTACAGACGAGAAGGAGATAAAGAAACTAAAAGACAGTGGGCGAGTTAATCAGAAATTGGGATGAATCATAGAAAATGGAGTTTTTTAGAAACAAATGGGAGGAGCAACTTTGGTTTCCACCAATCTGGAGTGTAACGAACTCCAAATAGTCAACTGGTGTCATTGGAGATGTCGAAGCGCCCTGTCAGACTAATACGTAGTGGACAGTGATGGTGATGACATGCCTAACGAGGCAGTGTATGCAGACCGTTCAACAGACGCTCTAGCCTCGCAGACAAGATCAACATGCAGACGAGGTCCTCACCCGTCGACCATGCAGACGTCGAAATAAGTGGCCACACCCATTAACGTCATTTCTCCCTACTAATAAAACCTCTCCCCTTCCCCTAGAAGTGTAGATGTACTACGGTCTCCTGTATATTACGAAGTTATATGATGAGTGAGATGTTCAGTTGTGTTCAGAAGAAAGAAACTTGTGTGTGATCTAGTCTCTGTTTCAGACCTACGGGAAGGCAGGTCGTTGAATAAAGAATGCTGTTAGCAGCATTGGTGATATCCATGACAAGCGTATATATAGCACCAGTCATTGACTTCGTCTCACGGACTGTTCTGCTGCGATGATTAGAATATGTCCCGTCGTGAATTCGCACGATATTGGTTGAGCATGTGTTTTGAGTGAGATTTGGCACTGAAAATACATGAAAACAATTCTAGAAATGTCAGCCAGTCAACGTCGGGATAACAGAAAATCCGGATAATCGAAGTCCTACTGAAAGTGGATTCGTTAAATGCTAAAACATGAGAAAAGCACATCTGTGAAGTTTGAGGAAAATCAGACAATCTTTTCAAAAATTATTAATTCTAAAATTATATTGATTAAATCCATGCATCGCCATCGGATGGGGGTGATCTAAGGCTACTGACTACAGTTAAAAATGTCACTTAAAAAAGGGGGGGGGTGATACGGAGAAAGAGCAAACAGAATTCCACAAAATCTCAACCTGTTTGCTAACATAAGGCCTACACGTTAAGGATAATGTTTTCTCCTATGTCAATTTTGAAGACGATGAATCACAAGTTTTTTTTTTATCATACTTCATAAACAGATGAAAATATTAGTGGAATTCTCTCTCATTCGTTATATTGCTCCTCTACTGTATAGCATATTTTGTATACCTACAAGTACGTACTGGCAAGTACTAGTATCTGTGTACTTTCGAATGGATATTACTGTCATAACTATTACAGGTATAGCCTGTGTTCCCCAAACTCTTCTTTAAAGACGACTCACCCCCTTTGTTTAAAGGGATGGTATTGTATTGGTTGAGGTGAAGATTCAGCTTTTGACTTTTTGCGAGATACTTATAGAAAACACTGTATGAAATACTAAAGAGCATACATGCTAGGAGAAATTCAAAATCTATTAGATAAAAACTGGTTTTGAAATGGCTGAGTTATCCAAAAACAAAGTAAAACAAAGCAATCCTAATAAAAAGTGGGCCCCATGTTTTATTAAAGGGGATGACTAGTAACCGATCAGTGGGAATCAGTGATCGCTTTGTTTTCGATATCTCAGCCATTTCAAAACTAATTTTCATCAAAATAATAAACTTTGAATTCTTCTTAGAATTAAATGCCCTTTCATATTTCATGAATTTTTTCATTATGTCAAAATGTAATGATAACAATTAAAAAAAGTGAGGCGTGTCATCTGCAAATAACTTGCCTTTATTGGATGAGAAACCTACCTGGCGGCTATTTCACATCACAGTTCATCATACGTACATTGACCATCATTCACTATAAATGAACCAAGCAATAAGCCACGGCCTCTAGGGGTCGCACGCGACATCTTGGTGCGCATCAGTTGAGAAAAGAAATGTAATGATTATAGAGAGGAATATGGAAACAGTGACGAGGGCGGTAAGAGCGAGTCTTGAGAATACACCTGAGGGCTTAATCATATCAAGATTCAAGCGGTGAGCATTAGAATATCAGATGAAAATTACATCTCTGACCTTGTCGAAGCAGACGAAATGTTCCATTCTGTCTTTTTTTTAAACGTTTGTCATCACTTTGTTTCATCGTTTTGAATTTTTGCAACATGTCGACTTGTGCTATTTCCAGAGGATCCAGCAGAGCAACAGTTTGTGATTCTTAATGGTGATATTGAATCTGTCGAAATGCATTCCTAATAGTTCCTTGATTTCTCGCAAAGTCTCACCAATGTGGTTAGTTATTCGATTTCATTTTATTTAACTTTTTTTACACATTATCTTTACCGGTAAGTTCCTTTTTTTTAACCTTCTTTCGTTTTTGTTTTGTTTTGTTTTTTGTTTTTGTTTTTTAACCAAACAGAATATATTCTTGGCATCGGCCTTCTACGATGTCATGATCCTGTACTCTCTGGCAGTCAATGAAACCCTAGCCGACGGTGGCGACGTCTACGATGGCCATTCACTGACGAGAAGAATGTGGAACAGAACTTTCGACGGTAAAGCTTTACTTTGTCCCGTAACCATGGTAACGTACCGCAGTTGGCGCAGTACCGTAGTACAGCTTTAGACCTGCGACGCCAACGCTACGACGCGCCTCCTTCTGCGTTGGAAAACGTAAGCTGTACACTATCATACAAATATTCAATGTTTATGAGTGCGATGGTTGCGAATATTGCATGAGCGTGCACCGAATGAAATATTCGAACCGTCGAACGAATGATAAAAGATTGAATATTTGTTTTATACAACGCACGATAAGACCTGAGCCCTGTTTTAGGAAGAGTTAAAATTGATTATATAGTTGATTTCTATGGTAAGTCTATGGCAGCCTGGCGTGTTCTGTATGCAGACCTCTCTTCCTTCTTCTCTCTTCCTTCTTTATCTCGTATGCTATATGAATCTTTTGCAAATATTTCAACAATATCATTTCATGAATTGTATACTTTGTACTATGTTTTGGTTTTCGTTGATTGGAAATGAACAATCATGATTGAATTGAAAATTGAATTGTGTGGTAAGGAAATTTAAAATTGATTATATCTTTTGATAAAACGGGGCCCTGGTCAAGACCAAAATAGATCTAACGTTAACCTATCTAGGAGGAGGACTAACAATTTAGGCCTATAGGCCTATAGATCTGGCTCGTGCGCGTATATGCATCAATGCTTATAAACATACACAAGTTCAGTGTGTCCTAAGATCTATTGCACGGCTGGCTCGCTTGATTTACCGTTCAGTAATTGTCTATAGCACTGCTATTATTTTAAAGAGTGAGCGCGGGATAGCTCATTCTTCTGATTGTCATCCAATCAGATGGCAAGGATCCATACATGTGTTGTAGGTGTTCATGATGCAGCTGTCTCGCACACGCGCAGAACAACACTTTTTTCATCTTCTTTTTTGCCAATTGATAGGCGCGTCTTAGCATGCACAAACACAGTCATACGCATAACATGTATTCATCTTCTACCCATTGACATTGGAGTACTGGGTAAAGAGCAAAGAGCTGGCTGGCATTTTTTTTCTAGCCTCTAGCTCATCAAGTCTTTTTATCTATTTTCTCTTTCTACTTTTCCAAGCCGGCAAGCTTTTTATTTCTACTGCATTTTCTCAGTGTGTCTTATTCAGTCGTCCGTGTACAGACGGAAATGCGATAAAACTCATCTGTGGGGCTATACAAACTTCTTCTCGCTTTCTATACATACATGAGTGTGGTGCCAGTTTCTTGTCATTGGCGATGTCTTTAGAAATATTCATTAATGCACACATCGATAGTACTCGTCTTCGTTCTTATCTTCTCGACAAGCAGTAACCTTCGGTAAAGAAGTATACATTGTGAAGTTTTCCTCCTGCCCTAACGGTCATCGAAGCGTGCGTATTTGTGAAATGAAATTAAATGCAGGTTATACTGGTTTCTTCTTTTTTTTTTTGTAATCATCTTTGCTCATCCTGACTACCTGTACGGCAGCTATAACAGTGATGGCTGTATGTGTAAAGTAGTCTCACTGCAGCATGCTGTGATGCTTCGAGCGCTTTAAAAAAGCGCACTGTGGGTGTATAGTAATTAAAGCTAAATTGAGGAATTTATAATAGACACATTAAGACAATGAAAAAAAAACACTAACAGACAGAGAAAAAAACCCACTAAGACACACATTGTCTCACAATGAGCTGTTCTCGCTCTCAAGCGTAAGCTTATTTATAGGATACAGCCCTTTTCTGAAACTGCTCTGCTTAGATTGTACCTTTAAATTATTTTTCTTTATCATTAATGTACCGTGTAATTTGTTTTAGATAATTACCAATATTTTGTATTCATCAAGTTTATTAATTCTTCTTTAAAAATCCTATGATTTGTACAAAAGAAAAATGTATCTTTTATATTACGTTTGTCATGAAATTGCAGAAATAAATATATATCAAACCAAATACACGAGATAACTTCGCCTTTCGGTGTGTGTGTGTTCGTATTTGTGTGTGTGTGTGTGTCTCTCTCTCTATGTGTGTGTGTGTCTATCTATTGTACCCTCCGACCACACAGGATTGTACGGGAAGGTGACGATCAACGAGAACGGAGACCGCGACTCAGAGTTCTCTCTGTGGGATATGACTGATACGGAGAATGGTACTTTTGAGGTAGGCATCGCCTCTTTCATGCGATAATCAGCTTACGTTACACCAAGGAGCTTCACACACCCACGCACAGGCACACAAACACCCATTTATTGCGAAGAATGTATATATGTATATATGTCTGTATATGATATTTATTAACTACGTGAGCCATATAGGACGCATCCCTTCCTTCTAATACTTCGGTGGACTGGGCTGTAGTCACCTCCCTCATACAAACACACTAACATTAACACTAACTCTTATAGAATAATGGCAAAAATGACAACAATAGCAATATAACTCTACGATGGATCCGCCCGGAGATAACAAGATGAGTAATTTTCTTAAAAGATTAACGGTTGCATTGTATGAAAATTTTTAGATGTCGATTTTAATGAATATTGTAAGTTCAGTCTGTATACCAAGTTAATAACCTGTCGGCACAATCATCTTCCTACACGCATAATAAAGACACGCAGACATACGCACGTAATGTCTTTGTGTATGTGTGTGTTTTTAATGCATTCAACATATCCACTCTATCAAGAGCGTTGCTGCTTATACTATTCTTTACAGTGAGATTTATACCTTCCTCTCTCTCAAAATAAAAAAATGCAAATCCGCTTGAATAAGACAAAACCATGTAAGAAACATTTTCCCTATTTGTTTAAATAACATTCTGTTGAATTAAACATTAAATGCAGCTATCACTTATTATTGCCAGATTCTCCTTATTAGTGTACATAGAAATATGTTTCACAAATATAATTTTGTCTGTGTGTTCGTGTGTGTGTGTTTAAATCACCGAGGTTGTTGGCAACTTCTACCTGACATCAGGGGGGCTGCGCTACACCCCTGTGCCAGGGAAGGCGATCAAGTGGCCAGCCGGAGCCACGGGACCACCCCCTGATAGACCGTTTTGTGGATTTTTCAACGAAAATCGTGCATGTCACCCCAGTGGTAAGATTTGCATCATTTTCTTTCATTCTGTTCTTTTCACTCCATCTAAAAATCTGATAATACGATGGTGTTGGTGAAATAGCGCTAGGGCCTACGATCAATGAAAATCGAGGTAGACGTGGCTTTTTATTTAGACAATCAATTGCAATATATTCTAACACTGAAAAACGGTGTGTTTTATTCTCCCCACATCGTGATTATCTGTTTTAACGGATTTTTTTTTCGCATTTTCAAAATAGAGAGAGAGAGAGAGAGAGAGAGAGAGAGAGAGGGCGGAGAATTTCAGTGGCATTTCGAGTTTACACCTGGGTGCCTGCACCGCGTACGACACATCCTCGTTCAGAATTAATAATTGCAAAGGCCACGATGTACGATGTACGATTTTGTTTTATTTGAGATTGTGACATAACAAATACGCTCTCGAATTGAATCAATTTTTAGTGATGAAAAAGAGACCCGCCATTAACAGGTTTGTCCACGTCACTATATCTGAAACTGAAAACAACGGAAGGGCAAACATTGGCCGATTCCTAAGAAGGCCATATAGATTTTTATCTATGATATAACCGTCCTCCAGGCTCATCGAGTGGTTCTAGGAGTAGGCCTAGCTCCTTTCCCACCGACCTTCATCCGCTTTGGTTTTTTGAAAGCTACCGATACAATCTCAGGCTACGTCACGCAATTATGTAGAATTATGTAAAATCGATTATATAAATCATGTTTATTCAGATGTGTTTGTAGGTGCAACTGTACATAATTGTATTTAGACACTTCTGTAATACTATTGTTTGTATTCGTATGTGCTTTAGACATTTTAACTTCTTGTACAAACCGTTATGCTATTTTACAATAATTTTGTATTATTGGGATATGGAAAGAAATAAATATAAGGAAATGAAATCATAGCTGCCTTTTTTTTTTGTGTACACGTGCTATATATATATATATATATATATATATATATATATATATATACAATTTCATTTCCGACGAAAGCATACGATATGACATTTGCATATACACAAAGTAAAGTACAATGTGACTTTTGCATATTCAAATGAGATTTTAATGCATATATCTCTATATCTTACAGTTATAAAATAAGCTCAAGATTAATTTGACAGAAAAATCTCACTAAGGATTGAATTAAAATCTTTGTATTTTCTGTTCTTTCTGAATATCCAGGTAAACTCTCTCCGCTTGCCGTAGCAGGAATCACCTGTGCGCTTATTGTTATGTTCGGTACGGTGATCGCTTTTCTTGTGTACAGGTAAGGTTTACGAAACTCATCGTAATATTGAAATTTTATCTATCAAACACTGAAGGGACACACCATTCGCCTTCGATCCTCCATCATACTCGCGTGCGTGCGCGCACACACACACACACTAATATATATGTGATAAAAACCTAAAATGGCATAAAAACGCTTCATCCCGGTGGGGAAGCAGATGTTTTAGAAACATATACATTGTATGTATATATATATATATATATATATATATATATATATATATATATTTATATATATTAATTATATATATATATATATATATATATATATTTATATATATTAATTATATATATATATATAATATGTATATAATGTATATATATTCTTGTACAAACACACAATCATGTTATTTTTCAATATTGTATATAGAATTGTGTATTTTGCATAAGAAAATATGAAATACTATGTTCCCTTTTCCATTCCGTGTATGTGTGTATATTATATATATATATATACGCCTATATTCAATTCATTCATTCATTCATTTATGATTTGCTCCTTGCAATAAGGAAAATGCGACTTGACTCAGAGTTGATGCGAATGTCGTGGAAAATATCGTGGGAGGAGTTGCTGTTTCCCGAAGAAACTAAATCAGGGCACTCCAAATTCTCCGGGTCATTTGTGAGTATATACGCCATTTTTTCCTTTTCTTTTAAAATCAACCTCTGTTTGCTCAGAAAATGGTGAAATTCATTTTATAGGTTCGTGCTAAAGCAAGTCCTGGAAATTGTTGACACCAATTACAATGTCTTGCCATATACGATTTTGCCAAAAAAAAGGAAAAGAAAAGAAAAACTAAACCTGATGTAGAGATATAGTGACTCATTTTTTTTTTTCATTCTTGCCGCATCTTATCATGGTCATGTTCTCGCAATCAATATCGGCGTTCGCCCCTTCTGAAAGGAAAAGGGAGTTATGAAGTCCTACTTTTTATCAGAGGACCCTGATATTGAAATTGGATTGAGAGAAAGCATTTTGCTCTTGAATGTCTGTACGGCGTTGTAAAGCAGCAATTGATTAGCTTCGCGCGCTTTACTGCCGGCGCTGCTGTTGCTTTGACCAATGTCGCCATTCTGATAATGATCAGTCCGTTGCAAAATTCTTTACGTTTGTTTTTTTCTCCAATGTTTCCTTCTATTTCGACTCTATTCACTTCCTTCCTCTCCCTCTCTCTCTCTCTCTCTCTCTCTCTCTCTCTCTTTCCTCCCCTCTCTTTTTCTTACATTTGTATAACAGAGATTAACCGATTTTTTTTTTTTGTACTTTGCGTTTCCATTGGAAACAATTCTTAGCTTCCGCTTTATTAGAAAAAAAGTAGATCACGTGGATTATGGTCAAGTGTGGTTGCTGGAAATAATGGTGAAAGTAAGTGTATACACTTTTGTGCAGTATATCCCTGTGGCAGCTTTACCCCGCCCTCCGTATCCTGACACCAATCTTTCTGCTTTAGTTTTCTTTACACACAGTGGGACATAGGACGAATATTTGAAATGTGCTCTTGAACTTTAGGATCGAAGCACACTTTTTTTCCTGCTTACTGGTAAAATGCCTTGCCTGATCAATATGACACAGAGTGTTGGGATATGCATATAAAGTCGATTTGGAATATAAGTATAAACATACTACTTGTGTATGTATGAACATGATGAAATAAAGATATAAATGGATATTTAACGCTGATTTTGTTAATGTTATTGTGTTTTCTAATCTATTTGTATGAGTAGCAAAGTGCGCTTAGAAACGTCAGTATGAAGCGCCATATAAATGCAATTATTATTATTATTATTATTATTATATTTAATTGCAATGGTAACTTAAAAACTTCTTCTCCCCAACGCAGATTTCATCGATTGCAAATGGATCAACTAACCATCACCAAGTATTTGCAACAGTGGCAAATTTTAAGGTATATGCCAAACAATGCTTAATTACTGCTATTATGTCACTTTGAATTCTTTACATCATTCGTTCCTTTTGGCCCTTTCTTAACAATGTCTGTAATTCAGCCTCCGGGCTGCGGTAGATATTGATGAATAAAACACCTTTTCAATTCAATTCAATTCTTTTTTGTTTCTTAGTGTGTTGTGTGTATTCGAGTCGTCTCTCCTCGTGCATTATATATATATATATATATATATGTATATTCATTCATTCATTTTGTTTATAACTGAAATTTGTAGCAGGGCATTTAAAAAACACAAACAAGCAAGGAGGACCATATTTGTGCTCAACAAGCACTACGGACAAGCTAAATAAGCCTTTATACACACACACACACACACACACACACACACACATTCAAAGTGCACGATAAGAGGGAGAAAGACGACATGAATGAGATATACACATTGATAAGTCGTCCCTTCATGGATTGAACTTGCTCTTCTCGAATGTCTTTGTTATTTCGACTGTATTCTATTTCTTCATTGGTTTGATTGATTGGTTATATGTTTGTTTGTTTGTTTGTTTATTTTGGAGGTTTTGTTCTTTCTGGAATCATCGCTTTATATGGTGTCAATTTTTTTATAGGGAAGGTTGGTTGTTGTGAGAAAATTCGAGACGTCACGGGTGGAGCTTACGCGTCAATTGCTTAAAGAACTAAACACGGTAAGTATGCAATCGGCAATAATTATTCCTTTACCTTTTTACCATGCACCACCTATTTTGAAATTGAGTAACTCGTGGTGAACCAGAAACTGAGCTGCTATCACATGTTAACCCCCGCCCCGGAGAAAAAGAAGAGATTACAAGAGTACAGTTACACGTAGCTTGACATTTTCCTCCTTTCATCACTCGTCACACACAGACAGATTTTTTTTTTTAATACAATCGATTTCTTCCCGTAAAAATTAGAGCGATGTATTTTTTTTCGACATATTCTGGAGAGCAGTCTGTCACGTCATAAAGTACATTCATGCAAATAGGAAAAAAGACCCGCACATACATGCACGTGAAATGTTTTACACCTTGCAACAGAAATCGCACTAGAGTAGCATATTCGAATACATGAACAGAATATATGCTCACCCTGAATAGACAACAAATAGGCATGACGTTGGCTAGGTATTTTTTGTTGATGTAATTGTTGTTGTTTTCTATGCCTTATGTCTATCTCTCTTCCAGCTATTTTCATCCTGGCCTCATGTGCAAAAGTTTGCAATTAGAGAAAAACAACTCTTATTCAGTTAGCAACAACAACGAAAGCTACAAGGTAATCGGTGGAATGTGTATGTCGTTAGATACATGTTGCTTAATGCCCACGTCCTCTGTACTGATGCTCATTGCTCAGTAACTTGTCAATGCTTATAGGAACTGCAATTATAGTGTGACAATCTTTTTTTCTCTTTTGTCTCCCCCACCCCCAACCCCTCTCTCTATCTCCTACTGTTTTGTTACGACACAGATGCGCCAGGTGGAGCACAGTAACTTGGTGCGCTTTGTTGGCGCGTGCGTCACGCCTCCAAACGTTTGCGTCGTGTCCGAGTATTGTCCAAAAGGAAGTCTTCAGGTACGGCTCATTCTGTTTCCATGGCAACAGATCCTTTTTAACGAATCATCTCTAGCTTCAATTCCCCCACAAAACAGAAGGAAGGGTTATATATTCAACAACGTTTAGACTACAAGTAGAAAAAAAAGGTTTCATCATATTTTCCTCTCTCTCTGTCTCTTTTGCACGGAAGCGGCGTGGGAATTGATGCGTTGAAACATTAAAAAAGGATGACGAACATTTGATAGATCATAATGATACTCATATCCCAAAGTTTAATGTAGAATTGTTTATATATATGTATAAGTGGTTATACATGATATGCAAATGTTGTCCTGCATGATCACTATTGGATGGTATAATGTAATCCCTGTTAAAGGTCCTGTTTAACTTTGGGAGCAGTGATTTAAAAAAAAATCAAGGTATCATTTCTGATGCATATGTGTAGGTCTGTGGTGTCACAAAACATCCTACCATATATATATTTTTTTTTGCAATAAAACGTACAATATAAGATATCAATATTTTTTCAATCAACCATAACTATAGACGCTTTAGTCTGGAAATATTATTTTATTATAACCATTGTTTACATTCTGTGTATTCAACAGTACTTAACATCGATAATACGGATCGAATTTTTACCATGGTTGTTTCTATCCCTAACTCACATTTTAGAACGAACTATTTTAAAGCACTAACCCTGGGTTTTTGTTCCATCTGCAAAGGTAAATTATGCCTTTGACATGATGATATTATGCACTCCAATGGCATGGCATTGGAAAAGAAGAAAATAAATACCTCAAATTGAATTCAAAAATTTGCCAAATTTTCCTCTTATGATGTGTCTCATCAACTTCTTCATTGCACGACAACATGAGATACACTAGTACCTTGTAGAATCTTACATGTCTCTTTATCGAAGTAGTTTACATTACTGATTTTTTAAAAACATCTTGCTATAAACCAACCTGTCAAAGATGTATGGATATCTATGTTCATTCCTTTTGCTATATCTTCTTTAACTACTAGTTTTGTTTCATCATTTTATTACCAACAGGATATTCTCGAAAACGACGCCTTGAAGCTAGACGCAATGTTCAAATATTCGTTAATTACAGATGTTATGCGGGTAAGATTATGCGATTTGTTATTTGTAATACTGTAGCACAAGCACTTTGTATGATAAAATATTACTTGGTAAATACGAATGCCACTCTTTCTGGGCCCAAATACGTACAACATTTGTACCAAATAGGTACAACTTTGTATCATGTATTTTTATGTAAATCAGTAGACAATTGCATCAATTAAATCAACATTCTGCTTCTGGCATTTACCTTAGGTTTTTTGTTTGTTTGGTTTTTTTTTAATACTCATGAATAGGACCCTCACAACTTAAAACAACTCGAACATGTCGGATATCTTGGCTACAATTACGATATGTGTTGCTTTTATTATCCTTATCACAAAGGGCTTACACTTTCTGCACAATTGCGATATCGGAGTTCACGGACGTCTGACGTCATCAAACTGCGTGGTCGACAGCCGCTTCGTCCTGAAGCTCACTGACTTCGGCCTTCGGGAATTCAGGGAACTGGAAAAAAGTGACGGCGACCTCGCCAATTCAAAAAACCTGCAAAGTAAGGACAGCAGCACTCACTCCCATACGTTTTCCCTTCGATCTCACACAAACTTGTCCAGAGCCTGAAATGAGGCTGAACAGAATGAAGAAACAAAAGTCCTCACTTGAAGGGATAGCACGCTATTGGTTGAGATGACAATTGAGCGTTTAACTTTTTTTTTGCGAGATACCACGAAACCGCTTATGATATGCTACAGATTCTAAAAGGAATTTAGAGTTTATTTGATGAATATCGGTTTTGAAATGGCTGAGATATCCAAGAACAAACTATATAAAACAAAGCAAGCCTAATAAAAAGGTGGATCCCACCTTTATCACGATCCCTTTGTTTTGAATATCTCAGCCATTTCAAAGCTAATTTACATCAAATAAACTTTGAATCCCTCTAAGAATTATGCTCTTTCATATTTCATAAGAAGTCTTAGAGTTTAAACTCCCTCCCCTCCTCCTCAATGTATGTGCACACACTCAAGTAGATACCCCACCAATCCGAAAAATATTTTTCCAACTACAAAAATGTCATTATCGCTACCATGTACAGAAATGTTGTGGCGATCTCCGGAACAACTACGTCACCCTGAAATGAAACCGACTCGAGAGGGAGACATTTACAGTGTCGGTATCATCATGCAGGAGATACTGAGCAGAGGGCGCCCTTTCGAAGAAGAAAGAAATAACATGGAATTCGACGGTAGGAATGACATCAGTCATACAATGTTATTATGGTACTGACAAAATTAACGTCAGTTGTTCCTGTTTGAAAAGTAAAAACAATAAGAAAGTGAAAAAATATCTTCCACAAAGTTTGGAAACAGCTTTGAAACTTACTACAGTGTAAGTGGGTGAGATCAGGGAGGTGAGACAATGGTAATAGTGCATATTGGGTACGGCTACAATGATGCTAAAATATTGGAAACGGTTGCAATTTGCTGTCATGAGAAACAATGCACTAATTGATATTTTGACTAGTAGCTGCTGGTCTTCACTCAAGATCTACACTGCTTCTGCTCTAAATCTAAACTACTTATTGAAGAACTCTTACACAGCACGGATCAAATGTCGATAACTCACAATGGTTTATGCATTAATTTCACACACACCACGTTTTCCCATCTGCTTTTTCAGGAATTAGCCTCCTTATTGAGTACTGTACTCGCTAAAGAGAGGCAACAAGAATACTGGGATTTTAACAGTTGGCTTACTGCGTACAAAATGTGACATGCAATGTTGACCATGTGAGAGCTGCTCATGATTCATTTCAAAGCCACTAAAATGCTCTAATCTCCCTCCGCAGAGATTTTGAAGAAACTTCGTGAGACGTGCAATCCCCCGTTCAGACCTACGGTGCCCGAGGAACTGTGCCGCCCGGAGATCGCCGCCATCATGCAATTGTGCTGGAAGGAGCTACCTGACGATAGGCCCTCTACGTCCACTCTCCTCGCAACTATGAAGAAGATCAACAAGTATACCATTAGATGGCATGATTGCGTTTGATTTGTGAATTTTGTTATTTTCGGTTCAGTCTGTAATTCCGTATTAAAATATAAAACAAAAAGGAAGGAATTGATTCAACTGTAAATTTGGCGTAAGTGAAGAATTATGTATGGTACGTGTTCAAAGGGCAAAACCGGACAGACAGCCCTACCTTGCGGTGAAATACTCTTAATTTCGGAATTAGCACAGATCATCCCCGTTTTAGGGCGTGGCAAAGGATGACTGAAGAATAAGATCCGTTTCTCGAAAAATGAATATACCTATTAGGTGTTACCAACTGTATGTTTTAAACGCGTTTGTTTTTCGTTGTATTGTTGCATTTGTAGTGTTCTTCTTCGTATTTCGGTTTACTTCATGTACTTGTCTTGTATTCTGCGTGTTTGTGCTGTTAGTCTCGTCTCTGCTGGATTTTTGCATTTCATTTATTGTATCAGCCTATGAATAAATACAGACTTAGGTATGTATTCATGTTTAATCGGGTCAATTGTTCAAGCAATATGAATTGGGTTTGGTGAACACGAGTATCTTCCTTATTTCGTAAGTACATTGTATATTGCAATTAGGTTGGGGGGGGGGGGCACAATCTACAAGCTTCGCTTTTTAGTGGGTCCCCCATCTCCATCCTGTGATTAATTGCTCACTGTAATGCTTATTTGTATGATCCCCTTCTAAAGTATAACTTACCTCCCTTTTTATTGATTACTTATGTTGAAATTCTTTACTTTCACGTACACTGTAGATATATGTTATTGATTACGTTGCGATAGACAACAAAAACAAAATCCAGAAACATGAACTGAACTGAACTGAACAAAACAGTTTACATGGTCATTGTAACGCCAACTTTTTGAGAGCAGTTTGATTAAAAAAGACATGGTATCCATGCAATGTTTCTTGCGATGTGCATCCCTGGCAGGAATCTTGCTGGGGGTAACATCCTCGACAACCTGCTGAATCGGATGGAGCAGTATGCCACCAACCTAGAGGTCCTGGTGGAAGAGAGGACAGCGGCCTTCCTAGAGGAGAAGAAGCGCTCGGAAACCCTGCTCTATGAGGTCCTGCCCAGGTAGTTTACTCGTTGCAAGGATACTGTATCTACCTAGGCAGAGGCCATCTTAACCCTTCCTGTGCCGATTAGTCAAATGCGTGCAAATTTCACACACTAACTGATAGGCAGGTACCAGTTTGGCACACGGAGGGTTAATTTGTGCAAAGCATCCCTATATACTCAAACTATCCTTATGAAAGGAGAACAGATTATTACGACATTGTGAAAATTAACCCATGCCATACTGAATTTTGAAATCCCCATAGAGTTAAAACACAGGCCGCCAGGGTCCTGTATGGAACAGGTTAACAAAAGAGGGGGGGGGGGGGGGAGCACAGAACCACATCACAGAATTCTCGCAATATGACAACTTTTAAGATTCATACTTCAGTCATACCAATTTTTTTTCTCTGCACGTGTGGTTGTTTGTTTGTTTGTATGTGTTTTAAGCTGTAATACACGTAATAAATAGGCCTAAAACAGATACATCTATATACGCTTTGAAAACTTGCGTGGTATCCAAAGTGTGACAGATAATTCGAGTGGACACAATGTGTAATAAGATATGACTAGAGCGTCATCACAATTCAGATTTCAAACCTCCAAGATAGGAAGAAAAAAAAATCATTATATTTACTTTATTTTGTATGTACTTATGTTTAGCATGTGATTTGCAATTATTCATATAAAGAAGATAAGTAAAGCTGTCTTTATCACAAAGATTAAACAAACAAGAATGCTGACCAGGTGTTTTGTAAAAGAACCTAATTTCCTGTACACTATGTCCTCGTAAAACTTAATGTTTTCATTACCTTTTGGTGTTTCTTACACGTTATAAACAAGATGGACTGCTTTTAAGCATCTGGAATGAAGTTAATATTTTTCCTCATGTGAATTGTTTTGGACATGGTGAACTCTTTCCACAAAAAAGCAACTTTTTCAATCATTGTAGGCTTTGCAAACTTCGATTTTCATATAGACAAATGAGAGAAAAAAAAGGGCGATTGATCTTTCTGGCGCGTAGAATAAAAATCGTAATATTCCAAGCAGACTCTGTAGAGCTGTTCCATCTACTGACACATTCGTTTAGTCACATTCTAAAGACTGACATGTCTTTTACGTTTAGTCGATGTTGGGAGAGAGAGAGGGAGGGGAGATTGTGACTAATAGAGACATCTGATGCATCTATATACCTTTGAATGTTTCGATGTAGTTTATAAAGCCGGTAGTCACACTTGCCGTGCAAACGTGTAAGCAGACTACGAATCCATGCTTACAATATTAAAGATATCCACGTACTGCACTAACTTCGTAAGAGTGATTGTAATTAGCAGTATTTGCGCATTCTCCAGACCCGTGGCCGAGCAACTGAAGCAGGGAAAACCAGTCAACCCAGAATCGTACGACAACGTCACGATCTACTTCAGCGACATCGTGGGCTTCACCACAATATCAGCAGACAGCAATCCGATGCAGGTATCCACTGCCACTGAGCCACCTTCAAAGTACACTCTCAGCGTTTAAAGCGCAAACCTCTTTAACTCTTTCTGGTCCACAGAGTTCAAATATGCACAAATCTCACACATAAACCTATGGACATGGAATTGATATGGCACACAAATGGCTAAAGCACAAACGTCATCCACGACTGCCCAATTTTTTTTTTTAATGGGATTGGATTCCTTTCTTTTTTAATTTTAAACCAGTATTTTTTTTTTCTTCTTTTTAGTTCACACATACAATCCACTTCACAACACATATCTTATCAACCACGGAGCTAGTTTCATGTTTAGACTAAGTTCAACTAAACTTGCCTTTCCCTCAGAAGCAAAGAATGTAGGAAAGACATCTAAACCTGAGTAAAAGGCAAGTACACAAAGATCAAAGCATATTAAACCGTCATAACGTGGAGGTGCCTATACTATAGGGCAACAACCGATCGGTTAAGTAGCAAGATGGATTAGGTGTTGCAGGCCCCATTGTATTCACAGGACCTTGTAATGATAACAAGTCATCAATGAACAGGTCTCAGTTAATGAGATCTGCTACAAGGTATCGTGAACGCGTAAAATACTTGCTTCGTCTTTGCTGCTGGTTCCCATGACAACTGTCGCTTCATAATTAGGTGTTAAACCCCGGTAGCTGGTATAAAGTTTTGAAAACGGATGCACATTCGTGGAAAGTTGCCAAGATTGACGGCGTCACATGCCTCTCTCGTAATCGTGAAGAAAGCACCTGTTATTTCAACAAGCCTGATTTGGCTTATAGGTATCTTTCCCCTCTCTTAACACAAAAGTAACTTTTTGAAGTGCTTTGTTTTTGGACGAGGGAGTGTATTTATTAAAGAGCCTACGCTATAGTATTTGTTTATTTGTCCGTGCTATTTCCGTGACTCGACGCATACTTGTTTGCCCGGCATTTGGTCTTTGCCATGGCAACTTCGCGTTTTCCTCTTTTTTTTTCTTATTTAAAACAACTGTTCTGTGATTCAACTGAATACCGCCACAATTCGGTGAGCAGTCAATGAAAACGTCTCACGAATGAGGAAAAATGGCGAAAATTTCAAATTGAACTCCACTTCATGCTCAGGATTACACTGACAAATACGTTAGATGCAAACAGCCACATTGAATTGACGACATTTGTTTTTCTTTTAGTCAAAATCGGACAAAGTGAACATACTAGAGAACACAGCGTCGTACCTTTGTACGCCTTATAAAACAGAAACAACGGTCTTAAAAATTAATTTGAAATTACATGAGAGCAAGTATGATGTCACCGCATAAATTCTATCACACTGATTAGAGCGTTAAAAAGGAAAACAAGCGCTGTTAGATTCTTCCGTGGAGAGATATTTCCGTTGATTTTAACCACTGTTGAATCACAATGATATGAAGTCTGAAATGTTTTTTATGCCAAGGATAAGCTTATTAGGAAAACCTATTCGAAGCTGTGAAGAGATGATATTATCTGATCATTAGTTCTTCACAGGTTAGTTTAACCAATATTAGTGTGTCTTGACCATGTTAACAAGATTTAATATTTCAATATTCTGTATTTTATCAGATCTTTGGACCGGGTTTAGTGGTATTCCTCAAGTTCCGTTTGACTTGGTAGATGTCAACCTGACGGGCATTTCATCAAGTGTTTTGTCAGTAATTTTTCACTGGCAAAAATTTGCTTTTAGCCAGTCAGATGCCAGGATTTCAGTAGCTTAAAACAGTTGTCAGTGACTGACAAGTTTCATGAATATGCTGCCCTGAATATCGTGAGAGATGGAATCTCTCTTTAACTTCGTGCGGTTTATTTCACTTGGCAGGTTGTGACTCTCCTCAACGACCTCTATACTTGCTTTGATGGAGTCATCGGCAACTTCGACGTTTACAAGGTAAGCCAGGAACTACACCCGATGAGTCTTAATCCTCTGCCCCATGAAATTGTCACTCAAGAATATGATTAGAGGGTAGATTCGCCCGAGTATACTCTATAGGTCTTGAGTCAAAGATGAGAATTTGTGCTTGCTATCATAATAGTGCTGTGCAAACTTTCCGCACTTACCTGTCAAAGACATCAAAGAGAAAGAAAGTGAATCCCGATGTAATAAAATCGACTTCTCCTCTCGCACCAGGATCGGATGCAGGAAATTCCGTAAAGGGGGGGGGGGGGGGGGGGGTGGCACAAAAATATTTCTGGTGCCACTTCCGGGTTTAATCAGATGACAAGCAAACAAAGGGGGGGGGGGGGGGCTTCTGTGCCGTTTCTCGTGCCACTTCCGGGTTTCATCGGCTGACAACCGAAAATGAAAGGGAGCGCAATTGCCCCCTTTCATTTTCTTTCCTTTTTCTTTTTTATTTTAAGAAATATGAAGGGGGGGGGGGGCACACCCGTCGGTTCTGGGCTATTTTTGCGTCCTCTCAAGTTCACATAAATACAGTCTAATGACTTTTATATCTGTGTGTGTAAAGTATGTGCAAATAGTTTATGACTATTTAAGATGATTCAGTTGGTAGGCCAATGGTATTAGGAAACTTTGTATATATCCATAACTTCGTGTTTAAGTGTTCGCAGGCAATGCTTGTAACGTTTCTGTACATATGTTTGCGTATTTTTTCAAATTTTATATATTGCTTTTGAACTTGCATACCCCAAATGCGGTGATTGAGTCAACAAACTTTCAAATTCTAACTTTCAACCGACGAGAGCTACTTGATTCAATGATAATTATGGGGGCGCCACTTTACTTTGTACAGGCTGCGTCCTCGCGTACTAGTAATCTAAAGTTACTTTGTAACGCGAAGCAGTTAGAGAGGAGAATGGACAACGCAGTCGACGTCTTAAGCGTCCGCGTCGCAAACATAAAGCTCCCTGTTATAACTCAACTGCTGAGCCCTTTAAACAAAACTAATTATGTGTTTGTTTTCCCCCAACAGGTGGAGACAATCGGAGATGCCTATATGGTGGTATCGGGCCTTCCGATCCGGAACGGCCAGGTTCACGCCAAGGAAATCTCCTCCATGGCCCTGGCGCTGGTCGAAAAGGTCGCGAATTTCAAAATCAAGCACAAACCAGACGAACAACTCCTGTTGCGAGTCGGCATCCACTCGGGTTAGTGAGGCTCGTCTCAATATTGGAAAGTGTCATGGTCTCATTATCTATATATTACACATTTTGTACAGTGAATTGCGCATTGCCATTTGAAAGACAGGGAACGCGGAACCGGGAAAGGGTGCTGCAGCCCCTCCCCCCCCCCCCCCCCCCCCCACACACACACACATTTGGATCTTATAAAGAAAAAAAAAACCCGGGGAATTATTTTCAATAATGATAATAATAATCATAATCATAATCATAATCATCATCATCATCATCATCATCATCATCATCAATAATAGTGTATACGCCATTGATCCACTTACTTTCAAAAGCCAGAAATGAACAGAAAGATCCGCAAAGTGGAGAGAAAAGCAGCTACACGGGCAGTTCTGCAGAGAGACGGAGAACATCAGCAGTAATGACACATGGTTATATGGCTGAAGATAGGAGAACTGAAGAAGGAGACAGAAGGACTGATCATCGCTGCCTAAGAGCATGCATTGTCAACGAATACTCTAAAAGCCAAGGTACAAAAGAGAGATGTGGATGCCGTATACCGGATATGCCGAGAAAGAGACGAGACAGTGCAACATATGTGGCTGTAGTAAACTGGCGCAAAAAGAATACAAAAGAAGACATGACAAAATGGCACAAGTCGTTCACTGGGAGCTTTGCAGAAAACATGAAATACCATGTGAGAGCAAATGGTATATGCACAAGCCACAGAAAGTTTCTGAAAATGACCAAGTTAAAATCCTGTGGGATTTCGATGTTCAAACTGACAATGTCATCCAGCATGGGCGTCCGGATATCATCGTCGTAGAAAGGGCTCGACAGATGTGCACGATCGTCGATGTCGCGGTACCGGGAGACAGCAGAGTAGCCGAGGAGAAGGAAAAGATAGAAAAGTACCATGATCTGACCAGATAACTTCGCTGCCTGTGGAATATGAGAACGAAGGTGATCCCTATTGTCGTCGGAGCACTCGGAACAACGCCAAAGCAGCTGCGATGGCACTTGGCCGATGTGGGTGTGGCCGATGTGGGTGTACCCGATCGAGTGCAAACGCTCCAAAAAGCAGCATTGCTGGGGACGGCTCGAATCCTCAGAAAATTACTAGAAGTCTAAGGTTCCAGGATGGAACTTGACGTGATATTTTTTTTATTTTTTATTTCATTCGTGTTCCATATTCCACATTTCATACAAGTTTTATATTCCATATGATTTGAAGCAGAAATGTTTTTCACACAATGGTCAGTTTGAAACAATAATGCACAAATGTATAAGGACATATGATTGACGTGTAATATGAGGAACCCACTAACAAGCAAAGCTTGTAGGATGTGGGCTCCAAAAATATAACATAGGGTTTTAATACAGTATATCAATGTCAGAAGTGACGTAACATGCAAAAATACAAGATATCGAGAATATTACAAAGCCGTCACGGGATGTACAAAGTATAGTATATAATGTTTATGATTAACTTATGGTATAAATGCTAAGAAAAGTAGCAAGTTGATCAAACTAATGAAGTCATCCGAGAGAGGCATCATTTGAGTATGCAAAAGTTTTTCAAGTGATTACGGCAAAATAATTAAACATAGGATTTTAGAAAATTAGCTTTGAGATTTTTCTTAAAGGAGCTTAAAGAACTTGAGTGCAACCGAACCGAATCTAAATCATTCCACAAAGAAGGGCCGGTCGATGTAATTGTCTTAAGGGCTAAAACTGTACGAACAGGGGGAAAATGATAGGATTCACTGTGTCTTGTAGGGTAAGTATGAATATCACTGTTTTTCACAAACATTGAGGAAAATATACTAGGAAGGTCACCAGTATTGATCTCCAAGAGAGTGCGTCTTGTGACAATAGAGACAATAATCATAACAATAATCATAACAATAATAATAACAATAATAATAATGATGATAATAATGATATTAACACTAATGTTAATAGTAATATGTTCCACGGCCTCTAAATGAGACAGTACATGATTCGAGTTCTACCATTCGACTCCTATCCATGAGTTAGGGCAATATTATTCACACCATTTTTCTCTTAAAAAAAACGTATAAAATTGGCAATCCCCAAGAAGCTGAACTTTATCGTTCTTTCATTTATCATGTGTGCAAAAGAATGTGCCAAACGGAATGGCAGTCTAACTTGAACATGCTAAGGAGGAACGAACGAAGAAACGGGCTAAGATCACTGCGGCTACAGGTGTTGTTGAATCTTGATTCTGTAAGACATGTATGGGACAACGTGTATTAACTTCCACAAAATGGATAGAAGTTTCTTCCTTATGTTCTTCATTTTCTTCGCCTTCTTAAAAGTAATAGTAATAATGATAATGATTGCAATAATAGGGGTAATATAAGTTTTAGCCTTTATTGTCCTTATCATCATTATTATTACTTTAATTAATATTGTCATCATCATCATTTAACTTTGTCATAGTAGTAGTATAGTAGTAGTAGTGATGGTGGTAGTAGCAGTAGCAGTAGCAGCAGTAGTAGTAGTTCATGTAGTTGTAGTAGCAGCATTACTGCTATCATCTTGTAATAATTATGCCTATTACAAAATGCACTACACTTATTGCTATACTGTTGAATCTTATTTTCCATGAAAATATACGTTCAGCATTATGATCCAGCCATAGTTTATGATTGAAATCAATGAAGATACACCAACGATGCATGTCTTCATCTTATCGGTTTATTTCGTCAAAGACATATGAAAACAATGGCCACTTTAATGCGGTTTTTTGTGTGTGTTTTTTTTTGTTGTTGTTCTGATGCAACCAATTAGGGTCTGTTGTGGCAGGAGTGGTCGGCCTGAAGATGCCGCGTTATTGTCTCTTTGGTGATACAGTAAACACTGCCTCGAGAATGGAGTCAACTGGCCATGGTAAGTGGGTCACGGTTGCACACCTGCTATCATTTTGTGGCAGGAAGCCAAACCAGTAATCAAATCCCTTAAGTACACCTTTATCATCATGCCCGCTTTTATCATAATCATGGACTTCTTGCCATGCAACACAAACGCTTTATTCCACCAAGGAGGTACTAGCGATTCCACTGAACAGCACTTTAATTGGAACACTTTGTGCTTTTCACATTTGATAGAGTGAAGAAGACACCACACAAAAAAAAAAAATAAATGAGAGATGCTAGTTGAGAGCAATGCTTATTGGTTTTCAGGGCCACGCCTTCATAGTCAGTAAAATTACATATTTTTCATCCATGTACGAAAACTAAATTGAAATCCAATAATGCCAATGTACTACATGTGTAGTTCTTTTGGCATTCTGCCCCATTTACTTTGTTGGATGTGTCATCAGCTGAAGCAAATAAAAACAATAAAAATCTCCGGTTCAAGTTTGTCATGTGATGTTACTTGATCTAACCTGTACAGCCAGCAACTATAATCAATATTGAAGGCAGAGATTCGTCGTTTTAATGTGTTTTGAAATCAATATTTTTTACTTTCCTTTCATAACTGCCAGCAATGAAGATTCATATAAGTCAAGCGACGAAGTCAATTCTTGAGACGTTTGGGAACTTCAACGTGGAACAGCGAGGGGAAGTTGTACTAAAGGTGCGGCAGATTTGAAAGTAATGATAATAAAATGATAACGAGTCTATACAAAGCGATTACAGCCATATTATGTATCATTTAACACAACAATCAATTAACAATCATGTAAAAACGACAGGGATGGTTCGACATACAAACAGATGGTGAGGAAGAACCAAGAACAACTGTTACAGTCAGTCAGTATATTCTCTTCTGTTCTGTTCTAATCTATTCTATTCTAATCACATCTAATGTATAGTTTCATCTCATCTCAGTTCATCTATAATATTCATTCCATTTCCATTCTATCTTATTTGTCTGTTTTCTTCTGTTCTATTCTATTCTGCTCTGTTTTATTTTTGTTATTTTTTCAGTCATGACTTGGTAACTTGCCTACAGTTTTCTATAAACTGAATGATTGATTGTCATGTTTAGCAAATCAGGGTCTGATAAACAGGATACATAACTTGCCGTCATTTTCCCTTCCAATGGGAACTGAGCAATTTTCCCGCAATTCATGGGCGAAGAAGGGAAGTAGAGTACAGTAGCATGATTAGTGCTTGTATCCTGTAAATGTTGTATAACGCGAAATAATGTCAGTAGTAACTCAACTGCGATTCCTATACGGCCATTTTCACCTGATATACAGTCATATTTCTGTCGGTTGGATCCAGAATGTATGAGTCCCAAGTAAAATATACCAGTGCAGTCTCACAGATTAGACCCTTGGCGTCAAATCGTCGTACTTGATTTCAAAAGTTGCATCCTGTGATACTGGAAAAACAAAGCAACATCAACAACGATGAACATGATATAATAATGCTCTTTGAGAAATAATCATTCTCTTTTCAACGAAAGTATTTATTGTCATAACAACCATGATTTTATACTCAGTCACTGGATATTCTTAAGACTAGGGAATGACACATTGTCATGATTGTTCGTCAAGCTCGTGAGAAAACACTGCTGAATAGAACACTCTTCTGTACGAAGATCTACCTCCACAACATCCCGTGGTTCTTTAAATCTTGTGGAAAAGCTAATATCTTCCAGGGTCGAGTTTTTCTAGGAACAACAGCGATTGAAACTCATACAGTTTTTAATCCGCGATCTTTTTGTCTTCTATAAATCGCTTGCTAACGGCACAACATTGTCTCCAAATCTGTCACCAGGGCAAGGGGGCACAGACTACATTTTGGCTGCTCTCCCAGGCTTCTTCGACGACGGTTCCGAGAAATCTGATCACCGTTGACGAAACGCTGTGACGACGGAGCCAAGCTGACCCGCGTCCTCTTGTACCGACGCCGTAATCCTCACGCGTGTAACTTTTGAACTCCCGACACCGTTACCTTGGAAACGCATACAGCAACATAGAATTACATGCCCAAGACACAGACAAATTTTTACTGGTTTTCGTCTACGCTTCCGTGAGGCAAGGCCATAACACTTCTTTCAAGCTCATGAAAATAATTTATACTTTATGCTATACGGCAATGTTTTAGAACTTGATTTTTTTAAACCTTCGCTTGGCAGTGTTATCGATTTAATAGCAATATCAATGACGGCTAATTGTAACGACAGGTCTTTTCATGACTTTAAGACATTTATTTAGAGAAAGAAACCAAACCTGCCTCAACAAGAAACCCATCTGTACTATGTGTCCCACAGCAAGAACAAGAAATAAGAGAATAGTTGTTATCTGTTTAGACACAAATATGAGCGTTTAACTCTCATTATAACTGTCAATTGTCAAAGATGACGTCTCTAATTATGTGCATCTCATTGACAATCGTGGTCATGTAGGTTTAGTGGATATTACGATGATCTCAATTTTGTCAATGAGTATTTTCCCCCTTTGTAAACTTAATAAGGTTTTTTTTCTCTTTTTTTTGCCGTCTTAACTGATGGAAGTGTTATCCTCGTGTCTGTGCTCAAGATAGTTTTCAGAGTCATCATTTTGTTCGTCGTGTCGTGAGAACCGCAAGTTGTCCGCGATATAACACGTTCCAACACAGTACAGTACCGTAAAATAAAATCTGTTTTTAGCTTTTCTTGCACGGCGCTTTATAGATGCAGGCACTATCTCATATCAGATTTATATTAATTGCCCCGATTGCGTGACATGATTATGACATACAATATGGGAGGCAGCATTTCTTTGTGTGTTTCCCCCGTTTGTAATTTTTTCCTATAACTTTTCTTTTCCTGAGACTGTGAAGCAAAGCGATTCATACTGCATCCTTGTGAACCACAGTGACATCACTTTACAGATTGGGAATAAATGCTTTTTGACATTCGCGGCGTAATGTAAAAGCAAATGTGTTTTGGGATTGTTTGGGATAGCAGCATCCGATGTTTAGCTGATCAATTTTTTTTTTCAATCATTTAATCAATACCGTGTAGATGGAAAAGAGATATAGAGCTGATTGGTAAAATACTCAATCTATTTGACGAAGAGAAGAAGAAAGCGAGAGAGAGGGGGAAGCGGGCAGAGAAGATTTCTGCGTAGCGTATGATTGTAGTCGTTTTTGTTCCGCCGTTCTGCCGTTCCATGCGTAATCGGCTTTGCGTCCGTGCAAAGCAGCCATTAGCGCATTTGAGCGTAGCAGTCATGAATTCTATAACGCCCGACGACCGTTCACCATGTGTCATGATTTGTCCCGAGGCGCCGTGTGCGCGAGAGGTGAAAAATGACTTATAAATTACCCATCTACACCTACTTTTTTTATTGAACGCTTAAACGCAATGGTCTTTATTTACGTGGAACATGGAATCGAGGAGTTACTCATATTCCTGAATACAGACATTTTGGAAGATAAATGACGTAGGTGTGAAGACCCTTCAATTTGGCCACAAAATACCGCCACTGCATCTGAACAAAGTGCTTTCCTTTCACAAATCCGATACAGCATAGTAGTTGTGTTTTCCTAAAAACATCCGACATTACATGCAATGAAAAGAATATGATATTGTATGTTTGTGTGTTTAGATAGATAGATAGATAGATAGATAGAAAACAAATACGACGTAGATATATGATATTGTGTTTCACTTCTGACAAGTGTTTTTATCCTTGCCACTCGTATTATTTTGATAATACTGCCAAGGTCTATAATAACATATGTACTTTGATTGCAAAGTGAGTTGAGTGCGATACTATAGTACACTGAAGCGTAGTGAAGGTGAAGAGCCTTCGTCAAGATAGTAAACCATGTGTTGTGTTTATGCTATTTTCCCCTGTCAACAGCCTCTAAATTTGCTATTCATGTAGACGGAAAAGAGCACAAAATAATGATCAATTCGCCTTTGAGGATATTTTGACTTTGCGGTCAGTGAATAATATGCACAAGCACTTTGCCACAAACCACTTCATCATGATTTTAGTATGTATTGTCATTTTCTGGAGCGTCGGGCTATGAGCGATGAGTGTGTATTTTATTTGGCTGCTCCCACAAGGCAAAAATCCCTCCGGATTAGCCATGTAACCGTGACAAACAGGTGGGGAGCAGTGAAGTGGTTACCGAACGTCATAAAGCAGTGCAAAGAAAGAGGCAAGTTGTAACACTGACCAATGAACATGATGAAGTGTGATGATTTGCTCGCACTCATGAGGCACAAACGTAATGCACATGCTCGTCTCATTCCTATTCGTTCACTTCTTCGATTTTCAGTGTTTGCTATAATAAACCATAATTTTGGTGGTGATTGTCTAGTTCTTTCAATTAGGCTGTGTGAATCAAAGAGGTAGGAAAAGTCTGTTTCAGGTCAGCATATAATTATCAAACATACATATTTTTCTAAGTCATTAGGCATATAGGCCTACTGTATGCCGTGGTGACTTGTTTCATATAGATAATAGATTATTATTGTATTCATTATATTGTTATGAAGAGTAACATTGTAAACCTGCTTGCTTGCACAGTGCCTTGAGTACTACGGAATTTGAAGTGAGGACGTGCTAGTTTGTGGACTGACAATCTGTAGATTAATTGAAGTTAGAGTGATCACTTTTATTTAATTCATGGAAACTGTCGGTTGATTATTACTTTTACCAGCAAATGCAACTGTAAGATTATTTTCATTGTTTGTATTGTTAAACTGTTTAATCAAGACGTGGATTTCTGTCGTTATTACAAGTGACAATGCCGTTCCCGCTTATTGCATTCCAGCTAGAAACACAGAGCACAAAACCAGACGCATGACATTTTCCCTCTCGTGTTATTTCTTTCGACAACATGTCCGTAATCAAAGTTACAACTTAATGATGTGATTGCAATACGCATAAATTAATGCCAAGTATTGAACAGTCGAGATAACTCGATGAACAAAAAACAGAAACACGCCCATTATTATTATACACACAATGGCTACACGCATAAACCCATAGTGATTTAAGCCCCGGTCACACAGCACTCCACGTCTAAATCACGTACAAAAAGTTATGAAAATCTGGTGGACGTGGTCGTAAGTAGTAACTTTTTGGTCAATTTTGGTTTGGCCGTGCTTTGTACGGGGTATGGTCGTTGGCGGTTGTTCCACTGCTGAAGCACTGCCTAAGCACGGCTAACCACGTCCAGCTACGTGTATGTACGTGGAGAAATCCATTTGTCAGTGATAAGCCTCTAAACACACGCTATTTCCCGTGATGCCAAAGCGTAACACGCGTCAGATGACCTTGCTCTGCCCGCGACAGACCGCTAAACTTTCGCGTCTTTACCGCGTCTCCCAGGTTTTAATCACTGCCGGAACACGTATTATCACGTGTGTTTCATGTGTGTTGCACGTCTTTACCACGTGTGCCGCCCGTGGTTGTCCGCGGAATAAAATTTTGAGCAGTTCAAAACTTTTTACCGCGTCCGACGCCGTTCCCATTTTTCCCCGCGTCCTGCCACGTCTATAAAATCGACCGTAGCTCGTCTTAAACTCGACATCAACGCGAACAAAATTGTCTGCTTCACGGAAGACCACTTTTTTGAAGTGCTTTGGCCGTGATTAAGCCGTAAAGCGCCGAGTGACCGGGCTTTAAGAAAGCATGCAAAGATGCAACGCACAAAGAAAAGAAAGGAGAATTTATCAGACTCGGAGATTTGTAAAGATGGCACAAGTTTTCTCCTTTTGTCGTCATTCGTGTTATATTCGTGTCATTTGTGTTATGAACAAGACATATAATAAAAATTGTAACTGTCATAACTATAAACGTGTAATACAAGATGATGTCACCTTAGGCGAGGATGGTGGACGGTGATTTTGGACGATGTCGTCCCGGTGACGGCATAGATGGTGGTGATGATGATGATGATGATGATGATGATGATGATGTTGGTGGTGATGATGATGATGATGGTGATGATGATAATGATGTTGATGATGATTATGATGATGATGATGATGATAAAATGATTGTGGCAGAATTCTATCCATTGATGGTGCTGCTGCTGATAATAGTGATGACAGTGACGATGGTTATGATATTCATGATGATGAAATTCATTTTAAGAATCTTAGGAGGATAATCATGATAGTGGTGGCGTCTGGCAAACCATAAAAACCCATATAAAGACGATAGTTATCGGAATTTAAGGATTCCCGAGGTTTTGTCGTTGTTTTCGTTTGTTTGTTTGTTTGTTTTTGAAATCTTATTTTATCTGTTACAGAAAAGATGTATACCGACAAAAGCAAAAAAAAATGCTGAAACGGAATACCTCATCAAGCCGAGGGTGCGCTTTACAGTGAAGCCCCGGGAATGTTTGTTAACGTCAACATAAGGCCCACTATGATGATGATATGGCATGATGGTGGTTGGAGTGATGGTGGTAACGACGCAAATACGGACGTGATGACAAAGTTCTCCCCCTGACGACGAGGCCCATAAACTGATCTCTCACAGAATACATCTATTTAGTCTATGTCCAATGGACCAGCTCTCTATCCGTACCTGGATCAGCATTCGAGGAAAAAAACTTAATGTCACGCCACGCCCGTACCCTTCTTTGTTCGCGACAGGCTTCGTTTGTCTGGACTCGAACTTTGCCATAACCTCGATGGAAGCCGATTGTTTCTTCTACTTCTTTTTTTCATCGACGAGGTCGGTCGAGTCTGCCCCGGTGACATGTGTTTACGCGTGATGTACGTGATCCGACGTGCGGAATTCGATTATATCTTCGTTGGGATTGTCTATCGTAAATCAATCAATGTTTAAACACATGGTAGCGCCACATTCATGCAGGGTTAAATCTTTCCAGAAAGAGGAAGTCCTGGGGTCTCGCACCTGTAGCTACAAACAGAATTCCAATCATCACCCCAAACATGAAAGTGTGCCAAATGTATTGCTTTGAGTGGAAGAAAATGCGTACAAGTATTATGGATGCAAAAATGATAACCACCAATACTGAATGTAGATTCTTCTATGAAATTTGCTTCCCTGGAGAATGGCAATCGCTCCAAAATTGAATAGCCCGTTTTTCACCATTTTCATTTTGTGAGCACATAATGTCCTCATCCTCGACAAAAAAAAAGAAGAAAACAAACAATCAGACAGACAAACAAACCCACACACGTTTTTAGCGGATATCATTTGTGTGTGTGTGTGTGTGTGTGTGTGTGTGGCTGCAAGGGCCACTGAGTGGGGTTACGTCTTTAAAAGATAATGTTGAAGAAAGACCCCCCCCCAAAAAAAATACGTAGGAACCAATTAAGAAACACATTAAAAATTGCGTACACCTTACAGATGTTGCTTTTTAAAAGCGGCTGATAAATATTTGTGAACGAATGTCTGTGTTTGAGAAATACGTTTTATAAACTATGATGTGTTTGGCTAATGGTCACATTGTAATTAAGTGCGTTAGATGATGAAGGCCGCATGAACCGTATGGTTAACAGACGATAACCGTACCAACCCACTGGTCCGATATTAGAAGAGAGAGGAGTTGGTAGGGTTGTACCATGGTTGACTTAACAATGACTGGGTTGGAGGGATAGTGCTGCAGCTCTTGTGTGCAATAAACTCGAAAGGTTATCCACACAAAGAATTTCACGCACAAACACACAGACTGACACACGTGCACACATACAATCTGCAAAACAAACGGTGCAAAATGACTATCAATCTTTAACACTCGTTTATCGTTTATCTAGGTCTTTATCATAGTTTTCATTTTGTGGAAACATCAGTATGCCTGCTGCTGATATATATATATATATATATATATATATATATATATATATATATATATATATATATATATTATGTTATCTGGTGGTGATGACAAATGTAGCAGTAATTTCTATTCATTTAGCACTACTCCAGAACTAGTCTCTGTAACTTTAGATACTCATATTCTCAGAAAACAAGCTGAAATACAGAATTCATGCATGCAAAAATAGTACGCGGAATACAGCTCTATATGATATGGGAGGAAATGAATAATGAAATATTTTCTGCCAAGATTAGGTTACTTCTCTTTCTATCTTAAGGCTTAATACACCTGTTTGTTTTTAAATCTCCGCAAAAAACGCGACCATACCAGTCAATGTCAGAAGCTGGTCCGAGGTCAATGCTGGCTGCCCCTTCTTCAGGCAACATCCCGGCCCATGACTGACCTCTCAGCCGATCACGAGCCTGACGCCTCGGTATGAAGCACGATGCTGTCCAATGGATTTGGCGTGACGTCCGCTTCGATAAAGAACCACCATCGTC
Source organism: Diadema antillarum (assembly GCF_040938485.1). Lineage (NCBI taxonomy): Eukaryota > Metazoa > Echinodermata > Echinoidea > Diadematoida > Diadematidae > Diadema > Diadema antillarum. Next base: position 3,913,610 of record NW_027270927.1, on the reverse strand, counting down.
AAGTCTTCAGGGAGGGTGCCAGGAATCATGTCTCTCTCAGCTTCACGCAGCCTGCCTCTACCTGCTCCCCCCCCCCCTCCGCCTTTCTGATTAACTTCACTCTCCCTTTCTTTTCTCCTTGGTCTCATTTGATCCTTGCTTGTCTCTTTCTCTCATGTTCCTTCCCTCTCTCCGTCATCTTTTCTTTCCTTCTCTCTCTAAACTCTCTGTCAATTTTGGGCTTTCTTTTATTTTCTCTGTTGCTCTCGTCGCTCTCACCTGCTCCCCATCTCCCTTCCTCCTCTGTCTTCTAAAACGAACTGTCTGATAACTACACTGCTCTAATCTCTGGTTGCGGGCGTGGTCGTCCGGGGTTACTATGTTTCGACTGTGGTTGTCTTTTTCTGCTTCTCCTGTTCCACCTTTACCTTCTTCTTCTTCATCCCTTTCTTCTCGTTCTCCTACTCTCCTTTCCTTCTGCTGCTTCTTTGTTCCTTCTTCTTCTTCTTCTTCTTCTGCGCAAGAGACCAATAATCATGTTACGTTCATACGAAGTGATCACACCAGGGAGGTGAGACAATCTCACCTCCCTGATCACACTCAGTGCAGTTACACTACAGCCAATAATGGGATGCGCTCAAGTGTGGTCGTGAGTGATGTACTTGCATGTATGGTGAGCTCGCGAAACGCCTGAAAGAAAGAAAAAAAATAGTACAATTAGAAGTTAACGTTTCGAGATTTAACTTCCATCAGTTTTAACAGAATCGTTCTGCACGTTCTGCTTTGGAAAAAATCCGATATATGTAGATATAAGTGATTCTGTACCTGTAATGCTGTAGACTTTCTCAGATTGGATGTCCCTTGACAGAATTAGCTACTGGCTCACTTTGACATCATAATAATTTTGCGTTATTTCAACCATAACAACAATGAAAACCAATATATAATCGAAAATGACTCGATGGGCGCACGATAAGAGAGTCAAAATATATAGGCGTGGTCAGCAAACATTCGATATGAAAAACTAAACGCAGGTGTCTATCGACATTCTCAAAGCAAGCACAAACAAACACCACCCAGTCGGCGTGGAATGCAATCTACGTACGTCTATTCACCTGTGACCCTACATCCTGGAGAATGAGTTGTTGGAGTGAAGATCCTATACGTGTTGCAGCGCTCAGATTCGTTTCTGTTATGACATTGATAAATTGCTGCAGCATGGGTTTAACACCTGCCACTAAAGGCTGAAACATGGGTGTAGGGTTTTCTTAATTTTTCCAGCCGTATGGAAGCAGAACATAACTCCCTTCCCCCTCCCCCTTTACTTTGGTATAGTATCACCCCTGGCAGCCGGTATTGCCCTGTTCCCAGTTACACATCTGCGTCAGAGGGGAGCACGGAGGCTCAGTACCTCCTTGGATGGACCTTGTCGAGAAAACTTTGTGCCCATCACCATGGTAGCTTAAGACTCGAGCGTATCATCTCTTTTTTCTTTTTCCTTTTCTTTTTAATTTGAGCCAGGAGCAAAATCTACTATCTACTATTATATCACAGTGATTATTGTAGGTGGACTATACTTACTGTACTAACTATAATTATTATGGAAACACGATCTCAACAATGTGTGTTTGTTTCTACTAACGACAGGACGCTGTTTAAGATTATTTACTAATGTTCAACTAGTCGATACTTTTTCGACATGACTTGTGTTGCATATTTCTATCAAACATTATTTGAACTGTAACTTATTGTGGTTTTCGTTGTGCATAGGTATGTGAATACTGTCTTCTTTCTTAGAAATCTTTTTCATCTTTTCTTTTTTGACGTCAATCTGGTCGACCTTTCACCCTCTTCCACGAATCTGACCCCATTTCCCTCAAGTCTGAATATATTTTTCATAAAGTGTGATTGTGTGTGTGTATGTGTGTGTGTGTGTGTGCGTGTGTGTATGTATGTGTGTATGTATGTGTGTGCATGGGTGTACTTTTTTGAGGGATGTCACAGCAAAGTACAGAGTTTGAGTAGTAGTGGCAACTGCACGAACTTGGCAGCAGTTTTTGTGACTTGTTCTTTTGTTCTTTGAATACTCACATCGTACGTGCTTTGGCGGAGGGAATTAAGGATGTAATTTGGTTGCTACAACGGAGGACAGCACTCAGGCACTACACACATTATCATAATACCGTGCTTTGGTATCATTTTAGAAATTACTCAAATTCTGTTCTGTTTGTTTTGGTTTTTTACTTTCATGTCGACGCAGTTGTCGACGAGTATCACTACCAACTGCTCGAACTTGGCAAGTTTTTAAGTGATTAGGTCGCGGAATACTAATTACTAAAATCAAGTGTATACTAATTACATAGTTTGATAAAATGTTTGATGGCGACAGGAAACTGAAACAAATTCTAATTTTGTCCTCTTCAAAGTCTGGATAGGGATTAAGTTTTGATTATTTTTTTTGTTAAGTATGTTGTTTTATCATTTTGTTATGTCTGCAGTCAAAAAAAAAAATCCGTGAGTGTGTGTGTGTGTGTGTGTGTGTGTGTGTGTGTATGGAGGGGGTTGCAGTTGTCATAATAGAGTAATATAACTGAAAATATTTTAGCATAGAATGATATTAGGTCGACATGAGAATAAAGTGTTTTGTAAATTCATTGATTTTTCACTTTGTTTTGGGTGTTTTTGTTTCTGTTCTCGGTTTTGCTTTAAAAACAAACAAACAAACAAACAAATAAACACACACACACACGCACGCACACACACACACACACACACACACAAACACACACACACACACACACAAACACCTCACTTTTCGCGTGGGTAATGTCCTTGCATACAGCCATTCATGGTGGTGATGACGCAGATCAAGCCCAGTCTCGTCAGCAAAGAAGAGTTAGGCGATATCTCAGCCATCCTACGCAAGTTTTTACCCCTTCCAAATTAGGTCGCCTGTTGTAAGCATCACCTCTCCAAATGGCGCGAAAGAGTGCGTATAGCGTTGAGCATCCTCGCCAATAGGCAATTACGAAGTAATGATAATAATAATATGCATGCTATGTAATCAGCGTCTTTCTTCAATGCGTCGATTGCGTAGGCTGCCTCCATAATATCGTGTGATATGAATAGCACGATGAAGACCTACAAAGGGTTTAAAGGAGACCTCCGGATGATATTCAGACTTTTGCATATGAACAACTATAAATTGCTAACACTGGGTGCAGCGTTTCCCAATTTATAGTGACTGGGGTGAGGAATAAGAATGTTTTCAAAATTTATAACAAATCACAATGAACAAGGATGATGACATGACAGCCTCAATAGATGAATACATGAGTAGGGACTCAAGGAAGAAGAACAAAAGAAAGCATGCAAATATTCTACACGGGTGAACTTGTTAAAAGTGGTTTCAGAGTATTGATTTCTCTGCTCAAGGACAACAATAAATTCCATAAATCTACACATGGAGCTGTGACATTTGATTTAAGTACTCCATGATGTGAAATTATGAAAAATCGTCTGGAATGCCCCTTTAACGTAAAACGAGAGCAGCCGGTTCTACATGAAGAACCTCAAGTGGTCCTCTGAGGATTATGCAAGAAATGTTGTATAGAAAACATTTTTGGAATTACATCTGGTGTTGTGTGTAGTGAAAAATGCATTTCTAAGTATTTATGGTGACAAACAAAAAGGAAGATACCAATTTGCTACTATGGAAATGATGAAAACAAAACAGTAAAAAAAAAAATTGAGAGGATGCGAATTGTACACTGCCCAGAAAATATCATGTGACGTGTGAACTCATGTAACATCGTTTTCTTTTTTTTTTATTGTCACCTTGCCAACCAATCAAAGCACTGTGCCAATTCATATTTTTTATTTTATTTTATGATGCTTATTTTTATGTGTATATATAGTTTTGCTGCTGTGTGTTTACTGTCGTATACTGTTATTGATCTCCGCAGATGATCAAGACCAATAAAGTCAGGTAAAGGAAGAATAACAAACATTTGTTTTTTCTCTCTCGCATACACACAAAAATACATACTCATTATGCTATATCCCATATACGCACACAGGCATACACGCACGCACAAACACACACACACAAACACACACACACACACACACACACACACACACACACACACACACACACACACACGTGTATCATAATCACACATGATATACCCATACAAAATTATACCCTGTTTGAGTGTTCATGTGTGTGCTTCAACATGCAAGCAAGTTTGTTCCCAGAGCAAGTAGGCTACCATTCCGTTTACCACTAATTACTATCCTGTTGGAGAATCGCGAGGCATGCAAACGTTTATCATTATCTGCTCATATAGTCAGTTTGCTGGCGAAAAACTTGGCGGTCCCATCGTCAAGTTTGTTTCCCCGCTACCAATCTCCTCTGCTCTTTGATTGGAACTACAATCAAGTCATCAAATCAGCGGGGCTAACTTTCGCAGAGTCTCTCTCTCTTTCCTAATTAAGGAGTAGGCAAGGGATGGGATGCCTGTAATATCTCCACGTTCACAATGCCAAGGCCACGATCGTCTCATCTACGCCGCCGGGGCGATGCGATCCGCCGGTTGCCACGGGCGACTAATGATGTATGTCTTTCCAGGGGAAATGTTGACTTATTGTCTTAAACGTCTTGCGTGAGAGAAAAGACTTCTTAATTTTTTATCTCCATACCAATACATTAATCCACAGAATTCATTACAACAACTCCAACGGTTATCTACATATATGTACATAGCTGTTGTATGTATATCACTTCACTCATTGTTGCAACACCATTAACGTGAGACTCTTTACTGTCCTGTTTCACTCATCAATAAGACTAGTAAAACTTTACACGTCTCTACCAACGTCCGCGAGGGATAAAGCCAAATTCTAAACCATCTATGAACAGATGACTTTGCACCGTTTCTTCTACGATAGTCTTGTACAAGCAGAACAAATCATGACATAATACAGGGCCTATATCATACATTATGTACCAATTACACAGATGGCTACCTCCTAGTTCCGCTGTTTGATAGAGCTCAACACGAGTATGATAATTGTGTCCTCTTAAAAGAACATTCCGAGAAGTCTAAAAGGTGACGATTACCATATAAGTGCATTGGTCTTGTCACGTCACCCTATACCAGAAGGCAATTAGGCTCAAATCCATACAGCTGATTAAAGCTTGATACATTACTTGAAACATCTATGGTAGGATAAGGGAAAGAGATATTTAAAAAACGAATGTGAAAAGGGTGCCTTAAAATCATTCAAATTAACCGTAGACAGGGGCCCGTGCATGATTTTGCTGTAAGTAAAATTAAGTTAAGTGGCGGTATGAACTGTTTCAGCCTTATTTATTTGCATATTCTAGATTGTCTATTTTCGCGTCAACAGGCAAAACTGTGCAAAATCAGAAAGAAAACAAACTGAGCAAAACGAAATTCTTAACACCGATTGCGTTTCAGATTGCCTGCATAGATATCATAGACATGTGGGTATAGCTTTATTGTTATGGCTTGCAGAGTGCCCAAACCTGATGTTCTCGAATAATCAATCTTCTTAACTATGACGCTTACTGATTTCTCTTCCTTTTCTTTCTTTCTTTCTTTCTTTTTTTTTTGGCAAAACGTTCTTCCTTGGAAACTTAAGTCAGAACATTTTTTTAAAGAAAACAACAGATGCGTAGCGATTTAGATAAAAATGTTGTACGTTGTATGTTACAGATTGTCTGGATGACTGATTCAAGGGTTGATATCTCATTTCCCTCCAATAAGTGAGATACAGGTGGACACGCCCACCCATGGAAGGATGTAAAATTAACTAAAGGACGGTTTATGGTCATGCAATGATTGCAAGGCAACGTGAAGCCGTGCTCTTTCTGATTATTGACTCCGTTTCGTGAGGTTTGCAAGCACATATACGGGGAATCTGCTTTTTAAATTGTTATCAATTATCATGGGGCGACTACCAGAATTTCATTCACTTAGTGGGCTTCCATTGGGTGAGAGGAAATTTAGCTGAATCAAACTACAGCTTTAAATGAAGATATACCTTGTTCGTCTCCTCTGTTGAGTTTCTCAATTGATACTATATAGCTAAGTCATAAAGGATTTTCGAAAGTAGATGATACACCACTTTACATTTTCCTCATTTTCATTTGTCGCCTTATCATACATGTCATATTTCATGCTTTTACATTGCCTTAGCAACCACACATTTGACTAATAATATCTCCTACAATCAATCATAAAGGTAGCAGGTCTATACCCATCATCTAGCAGCCATTTTCTCCCGAAATTAGATGATACACCAATTTACGTTTTCTTCATTTCATCATTTTCTCGTCATAGTTCATGCTTTCACATTTTAAGCAACCACAGATTTGACTAATAATATATCACAATCCTACGACCTCACCCCCCCCCCCCCCACTCCATCTTTCTCTCTCAATCTGTATTTATTATTGAAAAAAAAAGATGAGCTGTTCTGGTTCTCCAGTTTTCCAGCATCAATAATGTTCGCTCGAGAAATGTAAATCATGTTGTCGAGTAATTTAACTTGTATAGATCACACAACAGGTGATTGGGGAAAATATGACAGGAAATAAAACGGGAAAGTATATTCATGCCTATATCAAAGCAGGAAGACATATCGAAAAAAATATAAGAGATTGCTTCATACGCTATATATATATATATATATATATATATATATATATATATATATATATATATATATATATATGACACAGTGCTTATATAGCGCATATCACTACCGTGGTGTCTCTATGCGCTTTAAAGGAGAGGGATGAAAGTAGAAAGAAGAAATGTAGTGTACAATGTGTGTACCATAAATGCAGAACCAAACTCATTCATAATACTTTTTGAACAGAAATGTCTTGAGAGCAGTTTTAAACTTTAACACTGTGGGAGCTGCTTTTATATAACACGGAACAGCGTTCCACAGTGTGGGAGCAGCATGGGCAAAAGATCGCTCACTATAAAACTTTGTTGTGATAATGGGACATTGGAGAAAATTTTTCTGAGTTGATCTTAAATTACGAGAGGGAGCGTACCTGACCAAGAACTTACTGAGATATTCTGGTGCCATTGAATGGCGGCACTGATAAGTCAGTAACAGTATCTTGAAAACTATTCGTGACTGAACAGGAAGCCAATGGAGCTGTTTCAAAATGGGGGTTATGTGAGAATTCTTCTTCGTGCGGGTGGTCAATCTTGCAGCTGCATTATGAATTGCCTGGAGTTTATGTAGCTGTGAGTCAGAGATATTATACAACAAACTGTTACAATAATCTAAATGACATATAACAAAAGCCTGAACAAGCTTCCTAGTGGTCTTTACATCCAAAAACTGACGAACTTTTCCAAGCTTATATAAAGCGAAGGATGCTGATTTACATTTCTCTGAAACAAACACATTTGCTACAATGATTATTATTGTCTGAATAAACCATAGTTTAAAAATCGCATTGTATGCAATCATTATCGGAACGCTAAAGGAGAAGAGCGCTCTTCAAAGTGATTGCCTTTTATTAATGATTCATACAAAGAATATCACTCTATCAATCAAATCATTGTACCTGCACGTAATCGTTCCGAAATAACATGTCAGAGAGCTGAGAGCTGTGTTTAATAGAGCACAATATTTGACTCTAAACGGCATACGGAAATTCTTAAAATCTGTCGGCGGGCATCAGGACTTCCGCTCGCAATGTATGCCGGGAACGGTCTTGATCCCATCGGAAGTAGTTGATTATGATTACGGCCAACGACTCCATCCACTACTTCCTCGATGGTATTGACCGTATATAGGAAAGGCACGCTGAAATCATCCGCGCCGGGGACAAAACAAACAGAAAAGCATTACAAAAACAAAGTGATATGGTGGGACATGGCGAATTAAGCCATCAAATAACATAAATGAATCACTTCCAACAAACCGCTTTTCTTTCTTCGGAGGACTGGTCATTCGCGTTTTAATATAGTCAGTGTTACTTGCTTCGATAGATTAGACTAGAAATATTGATGGAGATGGGAATACAAACGATGTATGTTGCAAATTGTACTTCTAGTGAATGGTCTAGTGCATTCAATCAAGGAATTATAATGAAAAAAAAACAACAGATATAACGATCAATCAATCTGACTGCGCTCGACAGTTCCCTTTTCGTTCTTGCTTCTTTCTATAAAGAAATGCTTATTGGAAACTAAAAGAAGGGACTGAATTAAGATTAACTACTGATAGTATTCCATCTTATGGGGAAGAGGGAAGGGAGCAAAGTTGCTGTCGCTGAATAGTTATCTGGTCTGTAACCAGAATTATCATAATGATGATTAAACTTTATCTTCATTTCTATTTTAGTCTGATGTTTCATCAGTTCAATGGATCCATATTTTTTGTTTTAATTGTGTTCGTTGATTTTTTTATATCTATTTATCTCTTCATCTATTAATCTATCTATGTCCGTATACGACGTGATAACATCCGCCACTGTGATAAAGCAATTAGCCTTATTCTTTTTAGTTCATTAATCAAGTCTTCTTTTTGCAGGGTATAGCCTCATTTAGAGCCACAAAGGTCTGCTTTACAAGGGAGTCCGCGTCAATATACACTACGACAAAAAGGAAAACAAAACGAACATAGATATGATACAGTTCACGAACAATCGATTTGTAAGTGCATAAAACACATGAGAAAGAACATATCTATGAAAACAAAAACAAAAAGCATAAACAAGTGATACTATGGTATAGCTGGATACCTATTGCAAAGGGTGTAATATAAAGAGAGAGAGAGAGAGAGAGAGATCGGTATTGTCATGAAGACTTAAACAACTCAAGGCCAAAGGGAAAATATTGTAGTACAAGCTACAACAACGCACGGTTTCATCTCTTTGGAAAGTAAGAGAAAAGGTCAAAACAAAACAAACAAAAAACAAGCAAATTATCATTCAATTCATTCAAACTCCTCGTAGGTTTTAGGATGAGGATGTAACTTAAGGACTGAAATGAGTTGAATTTGTCACTTTGGCGAAAACCATTTTGCACAGCATCCGAAGAGGAAATGTAAAAATAGAATGAGATGCAGGTCCAATTATCATGAAACCATGATGACAGGTAGAATAGTAATGCATTGCAACATGAAATTCATGATCATGGTGTCGTTTAAATATATGCAAGAAAAACCAGTTTTCTCTTTTATTTTACAAGATTTGGCGGGAGGTGTCACACAGCAGCCTATATAAAACAGCCACAGTCTAAAAAAAAAACTGTCCGAAGACAAACATTTTTGTTGTCGACTTTCTGATGTCATTTTCACACAAGCGATTACTTGACAGTGGTCCTACACATGGACGAGCATGATATTGCATGTTGCAATAACATCAATATATGTATATATTGTGTTTGACTATATTGCTTCAAAAAAAGGAATTGTAAATGATGCCATACAGAGAATAAATACATCAAATCAAATCAAATCAATAGTAGCAGCAGAGGCAAAAGTAAAAAGAAAGAAGTAGTTAATAATAGCTCATTGGCACAGTATGTAGTAGCAGCAGCAGTATAGAAGTAGTAATAGTTATAGCAATAGTAGTAACAGTACATTATTATATATTGTGATGTGCTACATTAACATCATCATGGCCACCTTAATCAAACTTCGGGGCAAGCAAATTTTCTTATCCTGAACTCCGTCTCTTGTTGTACAGGCAGTGCAGTTGTAAATCATTCTTGTGTGACTGGTCAACGACCTTCGAAACATGCCACATAAAACAATGACCTCGTCTTAATTGTGTTAAACAGTTCAGCGTCTAGAAGGCAAATTCTGACTTCCTGGTTCGTATATACGCAAGGCACACACGGCGCTAAATTAGTGTATTAGTAAACAAGAATTACGCGCCGTATCGTGCAATCTCCGGTGAAGACGATAGCGGAGATCTCGAGTTAACCCACTGCTTGCTGTATGTTGGTAGTCTTCATGCGATCAAAACAGGGTACAGTTGGGTCCCGTCAGGGATGGCTTAAGTGAATAAAACGACCATCTTTCATTCCAAGGAGGCCTCTTATTTTACACTTAAACTCAGAGTTGCCTTCATCTCTGTATAGAAGCACATCTTGGGCGTGAACCAAGTTTTTCCGACCTGTGCCCCACCCATTTCTCGCGGGGAAAGCGATAATCGTTCACAAAAGAAGAAGAAGAAGAAGAAAGAATAAAATGCAGCTTTGGCTCTTCGCCAACTGTTCTCATTGCCATCAGATCTAGTATAAAGACTGGAAAATGTATGAAGATGGTTGAGGGAGCTTGGAGGATTTAGGTAATACGAATAGCTCCATGCTTGGAGGTAACCTGACCCAACCAACACGCACACATTCCACGCACTTTTGTTTTTGTGCACACGCACACACGCGTGCACACACACACACACACACACACACACACACACACACGCACACACACACACACACACACACACACGCCCTCACATACATACACACATACAAATCGTTAGATAGTTATGATAATATTCCTTACTGTCTTAATAGGAATGACATTTAATTATTCACCCCAGGGCACTACGTCATCTAGCCAGACATTCAGCAGCCTTTGCCAGATCTGCACAAAGGTTATGCATCTAACCTCCTCTATTACTCTTTGCAACATAATATCGTGATGTAAACATTGCGTGCATCACAAGGAAGAACTTTGACAAAAATATCATATAAATCGCGGAAATGTATCGGGGAAGGAAATCCACAAAGTTCGCATTCGTTTTGGAATGGTGTTCAAATCGGCTGGCTTGTTTTATAGATCCCCCCCCCCCCTTCTCTCTGTCTGTTGCTCATCATTGGCGGATGAATACAGAGTGCGTATGCGGGGGTGTAAGTTGCTTGAAAACGAGCACTGCCAGCCCACTATCCACCAGGCTTGTTTCCTTGGATAAAAGCAAAAACCTAGAATAAATAATAATATTGGCAAATAATGACAACAAGCTGGCGATCCCTTGGTTACCGCTGCACCCATTCCCCTCCGAGTCCCGCGTTGCCAAGCCGCGGATTCCCACACGATCTCTGCCAGACGAGGTCAAATAATGACAATGCCATAAAGCCATATTATAGCAATCATACATGCAACCATAGATCACTTCCAAATCTGAACCCTGCAGAGAACGGCCGATTTACCAAATCCCCGCTTTCTGGTTACATGTATTGTGTAGTCTGTAAAAAATAGTGTGAGGACGTGCGTTGTTAGGATGCGGAAATGATCAGGTGTAAGCCGTTAAAACCGACACCCCTCATGGCCATGCAGAGCTCCCTAAATTACGAAAGTAAACATTTCTTTTTATTTCAAAGAGAAGCAGTGGTTACAGGAGAGATTGCTTAAAGCATAGAAGAGAATAAAGGTAATCAGCGGTGATTACTGCTGTTTGCTCATTACTTTACACAGTTGTCAGCTCACCACACTCTGCAACGATTGATGACCTATCATCCTTGGGGCATTAGAGAAAAGCTTGGCAATGTTTTAAAGTTCCTTTGTACATTCTGTATAATTTTCTTGCTCTGGCATGGTGATGTGTATAAACGAAAGAATTCCAGTTTTGTTACAGTGCCATTAAGAAAAAGTCAGAAAACTTTTCCCTCCCACAAAAAAAAAAGGTGTGGCAGTGTATTTACACAGAGTGAACATAATCATCCGCTAATAATACGCAACTCACTATGACTTGCTTCCTTTTACAATAGTATGGTAGCTTCCTACTACACAAGATATGTTACTCATGTTAACGGTTCAGAAAAGAAACCGTGAACAGCCACCTATCAAATTCCTTTGTTTGGTTTGGCTGCGCTATAAATGTCGATGGTTCGGAGAAGAGTAGGACCTACTATTAAACGAAAAAATCACGACGGAAAAGATATTATCATATATGTCTCGATAACATCCTGTATACCGGTCAGTGTCTTCTATCTGTATGTGGATAAGATCCATTTTGATTCCATTCCGTAATAAAATGTTTTGTTTGAAATAGCACTCTTTAAAAACGACAGAAGGAAAAAATAGTGGTGGAATTCAGGTCCCTGTGTCAAAAAGTCGTGTTCATCAGGTATTTATATGTGATTACTCAGTTTCACTTTTCTCATAACTTTCTTCTTCTGATTACGATTACTTTACCTGCTATGTTTGCTTGACTTTTTAACTCTTGTCGCTCAATGTAGCCTACACACAGTGGAGTTTTGCTGTAAGAATGAGCAGCGATTCTTCGCCACAAAAAAAAAACAACATTTTTTTTACCTTTTCGAAACTATCTCTCCCCTATATGATACATTTGAAAATACGATGACTGGTTACCATCAGCTCTTGACAGTAAGTCTTACGGATTGAAAAAAAAATGATTTAATTAGGCGTCTTGCTCCCACGGGTAAGTCATTTCCATCGCATTGCATGCCTTAATTCCGATGCTCTCAATAAGTATTGAAGGGGCTACTATCAAATACTCTTTCGAATCGAGAGAGTGTCATTATCAGAGTTCATAGTCAATTTGGACAACAAATTGAGGCTATAACCACATACTTCTTAATATCTGTTTGATTTCATCTTGTTACTTGAATGCCGTATTTGCAAGACAAGTGCGGTTTTGAGAAGGAGAATCGATTTGCAATATTGCAATAAGCATGGTTTTTTTAATATAACTAAATGAACGTCCGTCAGGCAACAATACATTTTGTGAAATAATTCCACAGCTTCACATTTCCCGTCGAGAAGAATTGATCTCCTGTAAGCTCCCTACATCCATGGGTAAAATGCAGCAGCTATACGCTTTGAAAACCCGGCGTCAAAAAATGAAAACGGTGCACAAACCCTCAACCTCCACCACTAATAGACTGTCTTCACACCCCTTTTCACTTGTCATCATTGCTCACCCCATGTGTATGATTAGATAATTTGTCAACCAATATACTTACTTAGTGGTTTAAGATCACATCTTCCTGAGAAGGGTACACGGTCCTTAAATCCATAATTTCTGCATTCTGTGCCTTTTGTGTGGTGATTCAATGTGACTTTGAAAAATCTCGAGACATCTAACTACATCGTTAAAAAAAAGGCTACATGTAGGGCCTATATGGAATGCTACTCGTATGCTTTGGAAATATGGTGTTGTTTGGTAGAGAAAAAACATAAATAGAGGAATTAACGCTTTACAAATCATGGCTTAGGACCAAGTGAATGGAAAACATGGCTTAGCACTACCTAACTTGTTCAGCCTCGTTCGACAGACATGATAATCAAAGCAAATTATTGTGTGCGTCTTTTCAGAGGGCCACAACAAATATGTAAGTTTAAGTGACAAGCAAAATTATCGGCCAGGCCGTGAAAAGCCTCCTAACGTCTTGGCTAATATCAAAGAGTTTAATTTCCTCCCAAGTGCGTTTAGAGATAATGATTTAATGGAGAGAGGAAGTCATTATCAGACAATCCGACCTCACTTTAACACCCGGTGACGTCAACCTGCTTTCGGAGTGCTTTTCCTTTGGAGATTCATTCTCCTAAAATGTCTTGTGACAACCTTGATACATGGAGAATTGTTTCCATATTTCTATGGTTACAACTTTCAAGAGTCATCTCCTATATATACTATTAATTTAGTATTTGATAAGTTCGTGTCTCTTTCATTCACATTATTGCAGTAACACGAGCTGCAGTCGCACTCCGCTGAGTGCGTACTGGATGGGGAGCTTATCTGCTAGTATGTTGCGCACTGGGGAACATGCATTCCTGCTGTACTAAATATGCGCATGCGCAATTTCTCCCCAGCTAGCTATCTGCCACCAGTGCCAGCAGAGCAGACGATAAGGTCTGAACTTGACTTGTCCCAGACGCGGTTCAGAAGGCCATTGTGAGAGACGGAAACCCGCTTTCTTCTGATATCTATGTTCAACTCTAACACTTCCCCGGAATAAATTAAGAAGGACGACAAAACATCGACGTGTAGTACATGGTGTGGCTCTGGACAGGAAACGATATTCCATTAGGTGTTTATGTCGATGATCCTGACCATCGCTATTTATATCTCGTTGGATGTATTCGATGCTGAGATGGTAACAAATCGGTGTTGCTGTTGAATGACGTTTGGATTTGGAATCGTCACACTCACTTTATTTGGAAAGGGAAAATGGATGTTCCAGAGTTCATTTTACGGATTCTTTTGTGCTGCATGGTAAGTTATGTAAGTCAATTATTGCAGAGATTGTGTTATTCTTTACGTAAGCAAAGAGAATGTGAAGGTGTCATTTCCGCTGGAACTATTCAAGTAAGGCCAGCCCATGTCGACACATCTCGAGGCTAATTGCTCAAATCGGCATGTACCAGTTCTTATTGTTGGCTCTGGTAGGTGTTAGTGTTATGAGCGAAGTATCACTGGGCGTTCTTTCTTTCTCTTTAAAGTTTTGCAGTTCTATTGTATCTACGATTCACAACATGAACATGGCATGATTTTGTTACGTGGAAAAAAAAAGTGGAATCACCTAACAACAGGCAAAAAAACCCCAACAACACAAAACACCGAGAGCTATGGCCTAAATGGTTAATTCAAAACAACAGAACAATTAACGTTAGGATTCTGTCTATAAGTTAAGTCTATTGCTATATTTTGCTCGAAAAATATCGTTTGAACCAAATCTGAGCACCAGCCACAATAAGTTCCAAAGGTCAATTTTCAAACTTACAGTTAAGGCATGTTGAAAAGGTTTGCAATGGAACGTCTTTATTAATGATGATCTTGCAAAAACAAATGATGCGTGGTGCCGAACACTGGAAAGATCATCTTTTCTAGTCTAGTCTAGTCTTCCATGTCTAGTGTGTACTCACAGCACTGGGCTGATTTCAAGGCCCAGGAGTTTGTTGAATATCTAGAATTGCAAGTGAAAGTTCATGAGTGTGGTTTGGGCGTTATCTATGTCATGTCTGCATTGTAATGGGGATTTGAATATCGTGAATGTACGACATATACATGGAACGCAGATATAGACTAGATAGGTCTACTTACTTTTGTCGCTCATAGTTTTCCCCTGCGTAGTTTAGCGTTCAGATTCTTAATCATGCAATGACATTATTGCTTTGTAGAGTGTGACCTGAGCTCATTACAGCTCAATCATAAATCGTAACTTCAATATAAAAAAAAATGGAAAGGGAACATAGATTTCATGCCTAGGACGTTGCTAGGTGAGGACAAGAATGTTGATCACGATAAAGATGGAGAAGGAATTAGCAGAGAAAGAGAAGGAAAATTAATAACGATAGTTGTGATGATGATGATGATGATGATGATGATGACGATGATGATGGTCATTAAAATGATACGATTGACTTATCAAATGATAATGATGGCAGTAAAAGTATCAAGGATTATGATTATGATAGATGTGACGATAAGAACAGTAACGATATGAAGAAGAAGAAAATAAAAAAGAGAAAGAGGAATAAACTAGAGAAATTAAAGATAAAAATGTAATGATAGAGAAACAAACGAGAAATGAAGGCAAACATCAATGTACAAAACAACACAAAATGGCTCGATTTGAGAGACGCCTGTATCAGACTTTCATGCAACGCTATGCACAAGCACAGTGACAACGCAATTAGAACGTGTTGCCAGGTGTATGTCCCTCATCATGTTAGTCATAAGATATAGCAAAAACATTTGTACATTTGCAACATCTGCCACTCAGCCGTGACCGAAGAAATCAATATCAACACGACCCATTCACATGAGTGCGTGCTTGAATACTAGCTGCACATGTGGTCAAGTTCAAATTTCTGCCCGTTGCAAAAGATACGTCCGAGTTGCAAGGCTCGTCCCATTCATCATAACCCTGAAGCAAGGTCTACATATCACTCGCTGCGTTACATTCCATCGGTGTTTATTTTTGCTTCTTTTCGTTTATGTATTGGTGAATATGTACAGATAATTGTCATCATTCTAGTTTCATTGCTGAAATCAAACCGTTTGATCAGCTACAATGTTAATGAGCCGTTTCCATGGAGATACATCCTAGTGTTTTGGTGTTGTTTTGCATCGTGGGCAATACGCGTCCGCACCTACCAGCTAAATAACTTTCAAGGAAGTCAGTTATACATTATACCTTAATCCTCACAGGGGAACATTTGCAAATGAAATAGCAATGGGACTTCGGGCCAGTATTGTACCTGGAGAGTTCACAGTGAACTTGGCGGGGTTGGTTGGTAGAAGATTTGAGACTGTTTCTGATACCACCCACTACTGCAACTCGACCGCGAATCCGACGCACCTTTCAAGGTCGGAGAGGATAGACGCGGTCATGATAGCGAAAAGGAAATCGATATGTCGGGCTCCTTCTGTGGTGGTGCGATGGCATGGCCAACCTCTTGGGCCATTGTCAATGGAAAAGTCTATCATAATCCCTAGTTAAAGGGATGATACCCCATAGTTTTGCTTGAGATGGGGATTCAGGTTTAAACTCTTTGTGAGATAATTAGAAACCCACTAATATGAAATATTAAAGAGCATACAATTTTAAGAGGAATTAAAAGATTATTTCATAAAAGTCGGTTATGAAATGGCTGAGATATATAAAAAAAGCAAAACAAAGTTTTCCTAATAAAAGGTGGGTCCCACCTTTTATTAGGACCTTTTTGTTTTTGGATATCTCAGCCACCTGAAAACCGATTGTCATCAAATCAACTTTGAATTTCTGTTAGAATTGTATGCTCTTTATTATTTCATATAGGCCTAAGTGGTTTCTAATTACCTTACAAAGAGTTTACACCTGAACTCCCATCTCAACCAAAACTATACCATCCCTTTAAACCCCATTGTGTCAGTTGTGCGCTATACTTGTGAGACCATGGTTAGTTCATTGGTGAGAAAGTGCTGAGTGGCAGTCTTGAATGTCATTATCATGAATATATTTCTATACCCTTTGGAATTACAGATACACGTACCCCTCTAAACACACATTTACACACTCACACACACACACACACACACACACACACACACACACACTAATAACACACCTCATTCCCCTCATTCTGTGGTTCATAAGAAGTAGGGAGTGTGTTATTCGTTATTGAGTGCATTGGAAGCTCATCGAAATCTCCTTGGACCAGCTTACTAAAGTTTTCTATACTTTATGGGTATTTTTTATTCCTCTGAGGATTTACTAAACTCATTTCATCCGCCTGTACACAACAATCTTACTATTCAATGCATGAGTATCAATACTCTGAATCAGTTTGCATGCTTGTATTCTTGTTGCTATGTTGAATAAGCTAGGGCATTTTTTTAAGGTTGTAGGGAACGACCTCATGGGTATATGCACAGGATTTAAATGTTGCTAATAATAAAAGAATTTGTCATGTGGGTGAGCCAAGAGCCAAAATGGGTAAATCGTTATCTTTGCAACAATGCATTGTTTAGCTATGTGTAAATTACGAAGGTCGAACTCGTTCACCGTCGAAAGACTAATTACCTCTACTAGACAATAGGTATCTAGCGCCCTATAATACGGCATTGCGGAATGTTGCTATCATTGTAGCAAGACATTTTTTTCGCCTGTCATTTGTAAATTGTGATTTTTTTTTTAATCCTATTTTTTTCTACGTGATTATTGAGAGCGTTTAAATTTACTCTCTAAGTCCCGTATTGTATGATGCGGCAAAGATGGGCGTTGACCTGTTTAAAGGCTGAACGGAAGAGTTTGCGCCTTTGTTCCATGCCTTGCTCGGATCACGGTGGCAGGTGTCTTTTCTGTCAGTAGGACTTAACTTCTCTCCATGGAAAGTCACGATCAGAATGCCATTCGTCCCAAAGCACCCCCCCCCCCCAAAAAAAAAAAAGTGATGATCAAAAGGAAAGAGGAACATGCATGTATCGGCACTTGCCCTTCGATAGCAATTACATGCTCGTCACTTTGGCATTTCGACAACTCATGCCGTCAGGAGGCACGTGACGCGATCTCCCGCGCTATTTTGCCAAGAAAACTCGAGGGATCTGTCGGGGACTGAGCTCATTGATCCCCTCGTGTCGACACTGTAACTCCCCCACTGAGGTCGGCTGCGTCTGCGTGCGCGACACGCCGGTAGGAGGACAAAAGCATCCTCGCACACACACGCACACACAAATACACTTTTTTTCAATTTGTTTATTCATTTCCGTTCAAATGATAAAAAGACAGTACTCCTATGATACACAGACGGAATCTACATTCACACCCACCCACGGCAACATACACACAAACAGACAAACATATTCCCGCTAGAATTCTTAATTTACAAGCTTTTAATCGTGTTAAATGTAAAATAGATACAAGGACCAATTCAGTGCTAGTTGTCGCTGCTTTTTGTAATTAAAAAAAAACTAATCTAATTTTTTTTTCAACTGTGTGATAGTATGCAGGAGGATTTAAGAGCTTTAGAGAGAAAAAAAAATCAAATAACCTTTTAACTGTTCCGTTTCATCAATATAATCTTATTTTACCACCTTTGATATCTATTTTGTTTTCCTCTTCTCCATACTCCAAATGTTTTTTATTTACTTAAACGACTGACCGAAAACTCATCCTGGCCTTGATTGATATGAAACGTGTTTAACAATGAGTACATTGGAATCACAGTACATTGTATTTCATTCTCTTTTCTCTGGGTTTCCCGGTATGCCTACACGAATATCTTCCCAAATTATATCCTTTAATATCAACTCTAAGTTATATAACTAGCTGCCGTAATGCTTTCATCTTTACACAATCACAAAATAAAGCAAATTTTTTTCATTCCTTGCCCGTAAAAAAAGAACAATGATTATCTGAAACAAGCCACACTCGAAGAAATATAACTATCTTTGTGTATACAGCTCCACGAAGTGATTCAAACAAAGATTCCGATATGTAAATTCTAAGCTCTAAATTTCTTGAATACTTTTGCAGCAAGTTGAAAATTATAGTGGACCTCTCGTACTTGAAGAGTGTGTGATTTATGTGAACCTATTACAAAATGTTCATTTTTTTTTTTTCAGATGGAATGTCACAAAACCTTTTTCTAAACCTTTCCGAAAAGTTAGAATCTATTAAATTTTACTCATCATCAGTGGAAGACGTCACGTTAACCAGCAACCAATCATAATTATCTCCCTCCTTTCAAAACTACAGGTCTGTTAAATTCGCAACACATTGGCAATATATCTGCTATTCACCCCCTCCCAGAATAAACAATATGGGTCTAATACCTTCTTCATCAAAGTAATAATGTAATTGATAGATTTCTCTCTTGCACAAAATATTCATAAGATATCAGTTTGCCTTTGATTAAGAAATATTTATCACACACACTCACAAAAAAAAAAATGGTTCTTCTGTTATGGCAAATGATAATGGCAGGACCGTCTGGTAAAACAGTGTCAACACGGAAGTGGCTACCCTGGAGAAAGACAACCATATTATTATTATTGAGTAGTCTGTGATTGACAATAACAAAGAAAAGTCATTTGTGAGAAAAGGAAGGCGTGTTGGTTTCTGGAAATTCACTGAGATAAACATCGGTGATGTAATGAATGTTCATGTAATCCATGTAAATGGTGCTTATTCCAGCACATCCACATGATATCAACAAAGTATTCATTTACAGCCAAGTATTTGGCAATAGTAATAGAAAAATGTGGATGTGTGTGGATGTGTGTGTTTATGTGTATGTGCACGATGTGTATGTGTGTGTGTGTGTGTGTGTGTGTGTGTGTGCACGTGTGCGCGTTATGCACGCCAAGTAGTATGATAGAGAAAGAGAGAGGGAGAGAGGGAGAGATTGGGTGTGAGAGACGGTCGTGAAGGTGTGTTTGTGTGTTTGTTTGGGGGAGGGGAGGTGGCGGCTGTCTACTTTATGTCCGGAAAAAAATGGAAACTCATTAGGACAACGCAAAATTGATGTGCATTTGTTTCCGAGATCCACCTCTGCCCAACCGTTTCCTCGCCCACACTGGAGCTTTAGTTTTTCTCTCACACAATTTGGGTCAAGCGTGTCACCGCAGGCTGAAGCATTATCCACCAAAATCCGAAAGTGCGGCAGAGTGACGCGGCGGTAAAGAGTACATTGACTGTTCCATTTTGATGATTACGGCATTAAAACCAAGAAAAGCAATAAGATTACAACAAAATTATATAAAAACTGACAGGCTCCTTCAGCAGAGCAATGTAAATGCTGCCTTCAGAACTTTATTTTCTTGTATTTCCTCACATGTGTTGCATCAAAGTAACTTACATTTGTAGTGTGATAAAGCGATACAAGAATTGGGTTAGATAGTGTGTGTATGTGTGTGTGCGTTTGTGTGTGTGTTATGTTTCTGTGTATGTAACTATGTGTGTTAACTATGTGCCTCATGTGTATGCTGGGTGTGTGTGTGCTATGTTCTCGGGTATTTGAGTATGTGTGTGTAGTGTGTGTGTGAGTGTGTGTGAGAGTGAGTGGGTGAGATGGAGCGGGAAAGAGTTCTTATAGGACACTATTTTGAACGCTGTCATGTGACAAAAAGAACGCCATAACTCTCATCAAGTGTAGACCATTAAGTTAAACCAATGCCGTTTTTCTCGTATGAGAATGAAGTCAAATTAACGATACGACTATTTCGGCAAGTATACGTACTGCACATCTTCAATTCCATGTATCACCAATCATGACATTATGTTACCATTTCCAGCCTACCGAGAAGAACTAAAGCAAACGTACAAACAAACAGACAATTCAACATAAATCATTTTAAGAATGTAAGTTATCAGAACAAGAACAACAACATCGGGCAGACATGAAAACATCATTCTCTACCAGCGTACGAGGAAGTGAAATTCTGATCAAGTTTTACGTACTCGTTTTTTTACTAGAAGTGCTAGTAAAGCGTTTCTGAGTATACAAGGAACTCTGATTTGCTTTCGACAGAGGAAAAAAAATGAGGTTGAGTTAGTCTGGGCCATAGTACATGCATTATTCTTGCCGCACATTAGGTATGATGGATGATACTCGATCGTAGGAAGATAGATGGGGGGGGGGGGGAGCGAAGAATCACACGAGGACAACATAACACTCAACGCAGGATTTCGCTGTGACCGTTTTTTCCCCCTCGTATTATCAGAAAACGCTTGAATATAATCACTAGTACTTCTAGTCTGGGAAATGGTACATGCACTACTATTGCAGCACATTAGGTATAATGGATGATACTCGATCGTAGGAAGATAGACGGGGGGGGGGGGGGGCGAAGAATCACACGAGGACAACATAACACTCAACACAGGATTTCGCTGTGACCGTTTTTTTTTTTTTCATACAGAAAAAAAAAATTATTACAAGCTTTCGTCTGATCCTGGTTGCACAGAGTAGGATATACTTCAACGTTTGAATATCGCAGCACTGACTATACAAGATAATTTTGTCATATCTGAATATCCCTAAACGAAATATGTCGACTCATAGGATTTTGTTGTTGTTGTTGTTGTTTACCCCATTGTGTTGACATATCCCAATTCTATTATCATGGTTATGTATTATGATGTGGTAAATACTGTGCATCACATACTATGTGTGCGTATATATATATTATATATATATATATTACATATATATATATTATATATATAATATATATATTATATATATATAATATGTATATATATATTATATATATATATATATATATATATGAGTGTGTGTGTGTGTGTGTGTGTGTGTGGCAAGATTGGCGTAAATCTTAGTGGTCAGTAATATTTGTTTAAACCTCTATTGTGTAGCTGGCCTCGTGGCCTGATGATAATGACAATGAGAGATCAATACCACTATGTCTCTCTCACACTGGTAGCCACTTGCTGTCTACTGCCACCTGTGCCTTACCCCGCTGTATCATTGACGGGTGTTGTTCCCAGTTTATCATATGTATGAATCTCAGAGGAGGGTTGTCGATAACAATACAAATTTTCATTGTGTTGTTTTACATTACTATGGTAATGATTGGAGGGAAATGTTTGATTAAAGATTGTAGCAACAGAAAATTAGAAAGTATTTTCACGACCTCGTTGCATGTCTCTTACAGGTGCCATTTTTCTTGTCTTTTCATGCGGCACATTGATTCATAAAAGTTTATTATCATATCATTAACCATGACTAATTCTAATATCAAACAACTAAACTAGTTGCATGAATGCATTTTCATGTTTTGCATAATTGCGCAAAAAGAAAATTTAAGCAGACGCCAAAATGTTTCCCATCCTCCGAAGGAGAGATAACACACGTCAGGCAAAGTGTATCGAGATGTATAACATGGAAACTTAGATGAATAGTGTATACATTATTCACTCTCTGCAAGAACACATTGTTTGCGTAGGAGTACTCGTTATATTTGTTTGCCGACAGTGGCAGGTTTTATCGGTTACACTTGATATGCACATCAAGCACACCTCATATTTCTCCAAACTACCTTTCAAGGTTTCCATATTATTTTAGGCAAGCATTAGAAAGGAAAACTCGAGGAAAATCTCTGTGGGCACATGTAAAACAAAGGTCATAAACACGCGAGGCCAGCTTATAATTCCTTTTTACACTATGAAAATGAAAATCATACAAAAGGAACAATATGTAAACATAAATATATATGAATGCATATATTGATAAAGAAAATAAAGTACATATATATATATATATATATATATATGTATATATATATAATTATATATATAATTATATATATACATATATATACATATATATATATATATATATATATATATATATATATATATGTATGTATTTCTTTTTCAGGATCCAAGCTAGTTTTTCCTCCCTCGAATATACCGGGTGTGGCAAGTGATGGTGCTCTCAGACATATCATTACGGGGCGATGAGCATGTAAAATAAACAGTAATCATTGCCCTACCTGTATCACGCTCCGACTCATTACTCATCACCTTCAAATGCAATTTTCTTAAGGTTTTTTTTTCTCTCTCTCTCTTTTTTGTGAGCTTTGTTTTGTTTTGTTTTCCTTTTTTTTCACCCGAACAAAATATTGCTGGAGCAGAAACTCATCAGCGCCAACAGATGTTTCTCAAATCAGTGATGATACGCCAGATCTAGAAGGGGAAAAAGCTCGCATGTCGACGCGAGCGCTAGTTCATTAGTACGTATGTTTCATGGCTTTGCTAATTCCTAATTCCTACGGGAGGGGAAAGAGTGGGAGGAGAAGAGAAACTGACATACATATGTATTTGTGTATGTGTCGGTGTATATATGTGTTTATATATATATATACATATCAGTTTATTATGCTACCCTCAATGAGGCACCGCGCACGTTTGGGAAGGGAACTATCTCTCGCACTATATATATATATATGTAATATATATATATATATATATATATATATATATATATATATGTGTGTGTGTGTGTGTGTGTGTGTGTGTGTGTGTGTGTGTGTGTATTCATGCGCACATGTACATATAAAAGAAATGATAGATTAAGTAGCAAGGTGGATAGTATCAAGACAGTCCATTCCAAGTACTGGACAATTTGTGTCCTACGATGTGATAGATTTCTCTCTCTCTCTCTCTTCTCTTTTTATCTTTATTATTTCTATTCCTGTGGCATGATAGCTGAACGACAAAGCGAACCGTAATTCTACAGGTGAATAAGAGCTAGGACAGGTTCAGCAAAATTTCCGATTTACAACACTCACAATATCACCGTAAAGCCTCGTTTCAGTGGAAAGAAGAAAATCTTGCTATATGTATAGACGATTGACGTAGTGACTCTTTCCCTCACTTCGCTTGATTGCGTTAAGATTTGCGTATTTCTTGGTACGTCATTAACCATGACCCTCGGCTAATCTAACAAAAGTTTATAACATGCATGCAACCATTTGCTATGGAATCTATAAGAGAACAAGGCATGAATAGATAGCATTCCTGATTGCAGTTTCTGGTCAAGAATATCCTTCGGGTATTCTTCGCGATGTTTCTTAGCCTACGAGAGTCGAGTAAATTAGACCAGCAATGAACGCCTTCATCATTATTACAAGAATTGACAATTAATGGTGAATAAAAGATCATCTGTACTTTTTGACCACTATATAAATACCTATTACCGCTTTTAGAGGGCAATGAAACCATGAATCCATGAAGAGAATTCTGTGGTATAGCATGACACTTTCAATGTGAATTCCACTGAGAAATAGTCAGTATTTTCATTAATAGGTTACATTAGGAATTCAGGGTACACATGAATGTGTAAAGTTTCAAGACAAAAACAAAACAAAACAAAACAACCTCCGCTCTGCAACCTCGGGAGTATAGCACAGCGTTCACCTTCCGTCGTTACTGTCATGGAAACAAAGGATGGATTCAAAGCAATAGAAAAACAAAATGTGCCAAAGTTATCTATAGATGAGTCAGTGGTGGGTGTTTTTTTTTTTTTTTCACGAGAATCTTTAATCTAGCCCTGAATGGTGTAATCATTAAGTCATGATTAAGTAAAACTGGTCTGGCGAATCTCTCAGTCCGCGTCGGCACCGTCGACTAAGCAAGCGCACGAAAGTGCTCCTTGCTCAGTGATTAACAATTCGGTGCTCGGTTATTAAGAAATCCATACGCGAGCTTGCTTTCTCAAGATAAGGGAAGACTTAGTCTCCCGCGCCATTTCTATCGATACCACGTGTCTTTCGCGGCTTGATAGAATTCCCATCAATAACATGTGTCTTGTGCGGGGTCAAGAGTTCACACGTGGTCATGACATAGTCAATGGCATATCAATATTAATGACAACGTTAAATATGAATTGATTTTTTCGTTCCTAACATAAGATATTTTTTTCAACAAAAAGTACACGAAAATTAACCATGGGTCAGAATGTTGCCCTGCCTGGCGATCAGGCCGATAGCAGCATGTGTCTGATTTTTTTGCCGCTTAACCCATCAAGTCCCGAGAAACAAACCAATCCGTATAGTTCCACTTTACGCATGAGCAGAAAAGGGTCACTCGTGATAAGAGGCATGCTGGTTCTTAAAGATTCACTAAGATATGCATCTATGATGCAATGATTATTGATGACGTAATTAATGGGCCAATTACCAATCAGTTGTATCTTAATATGATGCATATCTTCATTACATACGTTGTTTCCGACAACCAGTAAGCTTTCGAAAGCCTTTTCCTACAGAATGATAATAAACATACATATCCAAGCAGATTTCGAAGTATTCAAATATGTTGAACAGGAACGGAATACAATGTAATGGAAACGAATTACATATTTTTTTGTTCTGTTTTGTTTTGTGTTTTGGTCGTCGGGGATTAAATATCTACAGATATGACAAATCTGGCCCCATTTATGACGCGCTTCTTTTTAGATTTCATTTGTTCTATTCTTTGCTCTCCACTTACTTTTTCCTTCTCCAATATTTTTTTTTTTGTGTGTGTATGTGTATACGTCATTGCTGGTATACAGACATCATTTCCGCGTGGTATTCAACTTAGCTAACTATGTGCGAAAGCGTGTGTGTTTTATGTGTACATAGTGTTTATTTTTGTGTCGTTAGTGTATTTGTATTTGTTTGTACTGATCTACCCATTTCCGAATTTCAGTACCGGGTCGCTGTGTTCCTCTTAGGAAATATACCACGAGTATTATCTTACTCTATATCGAAAATGTATCGCTTGTTCCCATTACCCTTTTCGTAGCATTCATCAGTCATTGCTATACGAGTATACTATGACATTTCTTATGTTTATGTCATGTTATCTTGAGCAAAAAAAAAAAAAAAGAGAAGAGAAGATGATGATAAGTCAAAGGCTGAATTTATCATTCGACTTTCATGGAGCAATATAAAGGAAATGAGCTAAACAGACATAGAAACCACAGGAAACCAGTGGGTTAGGTATTGGGTAGTTCAGTGAAGCAAATTGACAGCAGACAAAGAAAAAAGGAAGAGGCTAGATAAGTAGGTCAGATAGTATCACATACGGAAGGACAAAGAGCGAAAGAGGAAAGATCTTTGAAGCAACAAACTGTCGTTGGTTACTACTAATAGCTAATTGGGAATGCTTATCGTTATTATAGACTTCCGGTCACGGACAATAATGCAGTGCCGTCATACCTGAGTAGTCTTTTAAGGGGTGGACCCGATGGTCGCTAAAGACAATCGACTGTTAGCGATATGCCTGCAAATCATGTTGCTAACTGTCAACAACAAAACATGTTACGACAATTGTATAACAAGGACAATGGTGACATGATATCCTATGTTGTATGCCACCAAACCGCTGAGTAAGCTAATCATGAGCTCGTTGGCAGTGACCCTGGTGTATCTATCATGTTATACCAAGGATCATTTCTAATCAACAGGTTTAAATAGTGATTGCTCACCCAGTAAATATCATCCCGTTTAAGTGGCTTAAATGATGTACAGTGTTTCCCCCTGAATTTTATCATTGTTATCATTATTTTGGTAATAAGCTTTTCGAGGCAACGCATTATATCATGTTCTCACCACATCATTATCATTACCCATTTGTCATTTGGATATCCATAGCGCTAGACGGGTCGAGGTAACTCAAAGGGGTATATATGTTTTCAGGATTAATGGTGAATGAAAACCGTTCTTAACACATCATTACTTGTTCGTTTGTTCCTAATTGTTTAGCAATTCAATCGAAGATCCACTGTCTTGTCTTGTCTTGTCTTGTCTCTTGCCTCAAAGTTATAACCATATAGATTGTAACATCGTACTGTAACAATATTTGCTAATGCGTTATGATGGCAAACGTCTTTACATATCGTGCATTATATAAGCCAGTTCGTACTTAGCTCATGGGCACGTTGGTACAAATGACCTTCTTTTTTCTCAATTGGTTAGGCACTTTAATCGTTTTCTAAGAGACATTATTCGTACCGGGAAGCTTACCAGACGTAACAATTCATGGAATTCGTGTTCAAATAATAAATGAACTTGCATAGACCAGGTGACCATAATGGTCCGTCAATCAGCCTTCGGGGAAGCATCCATTTCATTGTTTTGCTTTGAATGCATTAAAAAACTGTTTTATTCATATTGCCAAATACCAGGTTTGCTGTCAGGTGGATGTACTGGCAAGCAACATTTACAAGAATGACATGAATAATCACTATATGACAGATGCTTATCTCAGTGAACTTAAAAACCAACGAGCCTCTTAGTACAAATGACCTTTTTCTGCTCATGCGCAAAGTGGAACTACGAACTGGCTTATTGGCACAGGTGTAATATCACCAAAGAATATAATACTAGTACATGTATATCATTTCCATACTGAGAAATTACTCTCAGCCGCAATCGCAAACAGTATGAAAATTACAGACCTAAATACCAACTGTATAACTATACAGCCTAAAAGGTCATGTTGAAAGAACAGAAGTAGACATCACAATTTGTTGTCCTTTATGACTATATACAAAAGACATCAAGAGCAATTTCAAATTCACGAAAATGAAAAATTATAAGTTCAATAAGTTACCAAAGAAAGAGTCTCCAAAGAAAGTAAAATGTCTATGTTCTCGTCAAAAAATGAAGTAAGATTTGAATTGAATTGAATTGAATTGAATCAAATTAAATTGAAGAATTGAATTGAATTGAATTGAAGAATTGAATTGAATTGGATTGAATTGAATTGAATAAGTTGTTGTAATGCCACTGCTATTCAAAAGGACCCCAACATTAGGGTTGGGTTGGAGCGGCATCATGGACGACATACTAATTATCCTCACCAAGGTTGTTCGCGACTGGCATGATCACGACATGATCTCCTCCATGTATTAACTCATTGGTTCCCTGATCAAGTTTTGACGTATATAGCCAGCCGGATTAGATAGCCGGTGTTAGTGGTTAACAAAAGCCTCGAAGTGCGATTTACTGTAGCTGTAAAGATTACGCATGAAGTATATTCTTACGTACGACTCGACCTACCAGGATAATTACAAACAGAGCATGTGAAGTAATCTTTATGTTGTTTTCTATAATTCTTTCCAGGATTATCATTTAAGGTCGATCAACATCCTCGTAAAGCTCAACAATAAACGGAGAGATGAAAATATCCGGCTATTAAAAGAAAGAGGGGGTGAGAGAAGTTTACCCTGGGATTTCTTAACCACAACAATGAACTTCAAGGAGTACAATGATGAGCGCAGGAGTTTGGGAGGTTAAAAGAGTGCTATTGTGGACTTGGAATAAAAGGGGTAGGGAAACAAAGTTTAGTGTAAGATCTCATGATTCCGTCCTGCCTTTGTGCGTATAGATCAGTGTTGATTGGGATTTGGAAAAAACAATCATGAACATTTCTGTTAAAGGAACGCTACATTCCATAATGCAAGTGTCACCTTATTGTGTGCAAGAACAAGATTAACATTTTAACTGCACCAACCGCGATGATGTTGTTGTTCTGGCTTCTTTGTCGATGACATATAGATGCAGAAGTCACTGAGTTTGTCTGAATGGTCAGGAAGAGGGCAGCTGGCCTTTAGTAATATCATAAAAATGGTATTTCCTAGACTTGCTAGGCAAAACATGGGGGGACCAAAGACGGCTTACCTCGTGCGAATTGACAAGTGGATACCGTCTGATTGAAATAGCAGCATACCGATATCTAAATGAAAATACATAAAATTATCATTATCCTGTTAGCTTCGCTATACTTTGTCGCTGATCATTGACGTTTGATCTCACTCCCAGTAATAATAAACACACAATTGCTGTATTTGTATAAGCCTGGCCATTTCCTAAAGATCTGGCTGTCTTCAAGAGCATCTGTCATTCAATCACAAACAAAGCTAAAAGTTTTCTAAGTTACTTCCTTTCAAGTGTCCTCAGTCAACCCTGGTCCGTAATTGTGATTAGAATGTCGGATGGAATTGCATGTAATTGTGGCACTTGCTGTTTTAGCTTCTATCCTGTCAGTGTGAACTGCTCTTATATTAATGGAGTTTTTCACAACTTTCCGGAATAACGTTAACTTCAATCTTTTAGAAACAGCTGTGGTGAGAGGTACGCGTGTGACAGCACAATTGGGTGTTAATGAAACGAATGATCTTTTGCAGAAACAGCCTTTTTTCGATTGATATCGTCATTATTGCGTAATAGACGATGCGGTATGCTATCATCACATTCAATTTTTGCTATCATAAATGGCTAGCCTGAAAAGTCGACTCTTTTTTTCAGTGGCAGTTTAAAGGCACTCTGAGCATGTTATAAAGGAACATAAGAATAGTTTACATTTCCATCACTTAACCCGAGAAGGGTGAATCCGCACCTGACTCTTCCGCTTGTTTTTTTTTTATGACATTGATTCCTCTAATCGGTGGTGCATGGCTTTATTTGTAACAACTTGTCAAACAGGGATTCATTTAAATTATTTTTGACAAAATAAAGCGATTTTTTTTTCTAGATTGCATTCAATGACGGCATTTATAGATGCACGCGGAAAGTAACTCTGTAAAAGAGAATCATACGATCGATGCACACCATATGTCAAAACCACGAAAACATCAAGTCTGGAGTTCATCGTACTTTCAAGATTGCGATGTTTCTCCCTCTAAACGTCACTGAGATCCATCGCGTGTTATCATGTCTTGTGTGATACTGTCATAACAGTAAAGGGATCTGTTACTATGTGTTTGGTCGAGGACATAGAGTTTTGCTGCAAGTCACACGTATTTCCAGACGATATACCTTTTGCCAGGATTTCATAAACACTGGCACGAAAGCATTTTTAGCATTTATACTAGGAAAATCTCACAAACCTAGATTTTACGACGGTATAGATGCGTTGAGCTAATATTTTATGGGCAAGCGATAAACTTGTGATTTGACATCGAACGTTATTTACTCTGATATCAGACTTGGGATGCCCGGATAAATTTTTATCGAAATATTAAAGGCGGGCATGAGGCAACGTTTTAGGATAGTTAGGTCGACAACTTATCTGTCATAGACTCAGAGGGTCCCTGGTTCGGTCTTGTGTCATATTGCAGTTCACTGTACAAGTACAAAAATCTCATCAAATATAATAGGAACAAATCTTCTTTCCCATAAAACCATACATGCCATGGGAAAGGCAGGGAGCTAAGAAGGTAAAGGAGATGATGATGATGTTTTTGATAATGATGATGGTGATGGTGGTGGTGGTGGTGGTGATAATAATGATGATGCAAATGACGAAGACGCGTGGATGGAGGAAGAGATAGATGGGACAAAAAGAAGTAAATGAAAAGGAAGAAAAAAAAAGGGAGCAAACAAGGAGATGAACGTTGTAGTGTTGTAGAGGAAAACCAGACTCCGTTTCCATATACAGCTCATCGCGGGGCTTCGATCATTCATCCTATACGAGTTTTTACGTGTTTATATCCAGAAACACTTAATCAACAGAAAAAAACATTTTCTATCTTGGAGCAAATATGATGGTATTCGAGAAATCATATCTTGTTTCATTATCGTATCAGCTAACATAAATTTACTTTCTTATATATCCAAAAACACCTAGTCGAAAGAAAAAATGTGCATTTCTTGACACTGAGCAAATGTAAAGACATTGTGTTTCATCGTCATAGTTTAAGATATATACCTAGAATTTGAAACAAATTGTCCATATGAAACTGGAAGGATTATAGGCTTACCGATGAGTTTCATTTCCTTGGTGATGAGTTCCGTTTCTTGATAATGTTTTTAAACGGTCCCATAAGCAACACGGAAAAGCAATGCAGATGAGGAATGGAACATACAAACATGACACATGACCATTTCTAATAATTGTATTAATCTTATCTTTCATCCTCTTCTGGCGACTTGAACTATAAGGCATTGTGATTGTTAAAGACTCTTAAGACAGGGGTCATTTCTCTATCTATCTGTCGTTCTTTCTCTCTTTTTTTCTTTCTCTCCCCCTTCTCTCTCTCTCTCTCTCTCTCTCTCTCTCTCTTTAACATAGATATGAGCTCTTCTTCCTGCAGTATACGATGTTGGGAAAATTTAAAGTGAAAGGCGCGAGTTAAGCTGAACTCTGCGTTCTAGAAAGTTGCTATTTTTAATACACTGTTCATAATATAGTTAAGTTTCTCCACGTTTGCGCCCACTATTAAGATATCAGTGCCATCTGCTGTCAGGAGCTAACCTTCTGCATGTTGAAAAAGAAAGAAAATGTGGATGACGTGGATCAATGATTTCATTAGTTGAACCCCAATTTCCATCAACCTAATTCCCCGTGTTGTTAATGACGCCCAAGGAGTTTACTCTTCACCCGCCACGCTCCGTCACCATTTTTAGCTCACCTGAGCCAAAGGCTCAAGTGAGCTATTGCGATCGCCCTTCGTCCGGCGTCCGTCGTCCGTCGTCCGTCGTCCGTCGTCCGTCGTCCGTCGTCCGTCGTGCGTCGTGCGTCGTGCGTAAACTTTTTACATTTTCATCTTCTTCTTGAAAACCCCAAGACCGATTTTCATCAAACTTGGCAGGTAGCATCCCTAGGGGGTTAGGAACTCAATTTGTTAAAATGGGCACCATGACCCACCCAGGGGGCCCCCAGGGGGGCCCAAACCCCCCAAAATTAAGGAATCTTTAAAAATCTTCTTCTCTAGAACCAGAAGTGATAGAGCTAAGTTAATACTATGAGTTAGTTCATTGATGACTGTAGTTTCAAGTTTGTTCATGGCAGAATCAGGGATGCCCCCCTTGGGACCCAGGGGAGGGGGGTGGGGAGGGGTTCTAATGGGGCCTAAATTGTACATTTTCATCTTCTTCTTGAGAACCCCATGACCCATTTTCACCGAACTTGGCAGGTAGCATCCCTAGGGGGTTAGGAACTCAATTTGTTAAAATGGGCACCATGCCCCAACCAGGGGGCCCCAGGGGACCCCCAGGGGGCCCAAATCCCCCAAAATTAAGGAATCTTTAAAAATCTTCTTCTCTAGAACCAGAAGTGATGGAGCTAAGTTAATACTATGAGTTAGTACATTGATGACTGCAGTTTCAAGTTTGTTCATGGCAGAATCAGGGGTGCCCCCCTTGGGACCCAGGGGAGGGAGGTGAGGAGGGGTTCTAATGGGGCCTAAATTGTACATTTTTATCTTCTTTTTTAGAACCCCATGACATTTTTTCACCAAACTTGGCAGGTAGCATCCCTAAGGGGTTAGGATCTCAATTTGTTAAAATGGGCACCATGTCCCACCCAGGGGGCCCCCAGGGGGGCCCAAACCCCCCAAATGAAGGAATCGTTAAAAATTTAATCAGAAGTTATACAGCTAAGATAATACTATGAGTGAGTACATTAATGACTGTAGTTTCGAGTTTGTTCATAGGAGATCCAGGGGTGCCCCTCTTGGGGGCAGGGGTGGGGGGTTGGTTAGGAAGGTCCAAATGGGGGCCTGAATCGTACATTGTCATCTTCTTCCTGAAAACCTCATGATAGATTTTCGTCAAACTTGGCAGGTAGCATCCTTAGGGGGTCAGGATCTCAATTTATCAAAATGGGCACCATGCCCCACCCAGAGGGCCCCAGGGGGCCCCCAATTCCCCAAATTAAGGAATCTTTAAAAATTTGGGCCCTTATTGTACATTTTCATCTTCTACTTCAGAATGCCTGGTCAAATTTTGGTAGAGCTGTGAATAATTTAGATTAGTGACTGCGTGAAAGGTGAACTTGCGATACTCAGGTGAGCGCTAGACCCGCGGGTCTCTTGTTGTGAATGCAATCTCTGTAACACTGCACCACACCATGAACAGGCCTTGCTCTATAGGAAATGATGGTGAGCCATGATTGTGGTAGCGATGGGTAATATTGATTTTTGTTTTGATGATAGTTATGATATATCGTATCTATATAGTGCGTAATAATCATCATTAATCCTGCATGTTTTTGATAGTCGTCTGAATATGTCGACAAAATAGTAAGTCGGTTAAAGTGATGGTATAGCTTTTTGCAAGACAAGTCGAAACCACAGAGCATACAATTCTACGAGGAATTTAAAGTTTATTTGATGCAAATCAGTTTTGAAGTGGCTGAGATATCCAAAACCCAAGTGGTTTTGATAGAAGTCGGGCCCACCTTTTATTCGGACCACTTTGTTTTACTTTGTTTTTGTTGTGTTTTTTTATCTCAGCCATTTCATCACCGATTTCAATCAAATAAACTTTAAATACCTCTTAGAATTGTGTGTTCTTTAATGTTTCATACAAGTGGTTTTAAATTACCTCGCAAAAAGCTAAAACCTGAATCCCCTTCGAAACTGAAACTATACTATCCCTTTCCACGGCAACTACTACTGCGGACAGTGTCAGCAAGTCTGCGTTGAGCCTTTGCCTACCTCGTATCTTGGCTGCCCTATATGAAAGACCCAATAATTCCCCTCTGAGAGAAAGATATAGGAGAGAGGAAGAGAAAGCTGGAGAGACAGAGGAGGGGGAAGAGAGGGGGAAGAGGGGGAGAAAATAAAGGGCGAAGGGAGGGATAAAAAGAAAGATAAGATGGTGCTGGATGCCTGCGCTCCAGCCAGTCCACTCATCAGGGGGTATGTCAACATCATGTTCTCTGTCGAAAAATGTTTCAACTCTTGACTCCGCGTGGCGGAAATGAAGAATTAACCCCTTCAATCCCCAGCGTCTCTGCCCGAACCTCCCTTGCCTGTTTACTTTTATTGATTTAAAGTCTGAAGCCTGGCTGAAGGCTTATAGTCCGGGATAAATACGGTAATCACATGATCACCGCAGTATATTGGACGGAATATCAGCAGAAGTGATGTTCTTGTAAAAACGCTCAAAGTGTCTTGCGTAAACGTGTAATCCGTCGGGCGAACTTGCAGATGAAAAAAAGTGCTTATTTTTTTCATGCTGTCTAATCCATCCTAAACCCGGTTCTCATAAATGCAATTTTCTGTATACGGTAACATATAACTTACAGCTGAGACATAAGCAAATAAGCAAACATAATTATATGAAAATCGTCGAACACAGAGGCAGACATAAAAACAACGTAGAAATTCTCCGAAGGGAATTAAAATAATGTAGTCATTATTTTGTAGATTGTTTCATTTTGCTGTAGAGTTATTAACATTTTGTTCACCTTCTTATTGAAAAAAAGGAGTACAACATACACCTTCCTTCTCGTGAGTTTATAGGAATAGATCATTCCATCAAATATAAATGTGCCTATTATAGTCCCGTTGGAATTGGCGTCTATTTCATTTGAATAGTACCTGTTGTTGTAGTTTTGTTCCTCTAACAAAATGGAAATGTGGCGATAGGCGACGGTTTGTTTTGAACATGCGACTTGAATTACATGAAAATTGTTACATAGAAAACCTAATGCTTTGCTCTTGCATACTGCGTTTGCTAGCATTAGTCAAGATGTTCCAAGGTCCTTCTTGCAGAAAACACTAGCCATGCTAGATGTTGTGTGGGTGTAGGCCAGTTTGCTTCTTCCTATGTTGGCCGTAGAATGGAGTATGTTGTGCTTTCGGGATATTGAACTCTCTTGGAAAAAGAAATAATGAAGAGAGGAGAAAATAGGGTCAAATGTCATTCTGATACAAGGAAAGTGACAGATTCTTTTGCCTTTTTCCTCTGTTGATTTCTCTTGGGCAACCCCTTGCGAACCGTACCATATTATCATGGCAGAGATTACACCGAATATTCAGATATATACAAAATGAGACAATGCAAAATGGCATATGGTCGAACATTTGACACTTGTTTCATTCTCTTTTTTAGATTTTGTACGTAGTCCCTTTCTAAGCCTATCTGCATAATAATAAATAATACTAACGTTGAGATTAATGAGAATAATGCATTTTCTCGGTGACCTTCAGCTCGATAGTTTGATAGTCGTTACAAACTGATTTATGTTACTTTAGCGTGACGTTTGCAACCTGTGTCGTTACTGGTCTTCAAAATACTATTATATTAGTAGGTTGAAGTGATGTATCTATGGCGCAGAATACTTCTTGCTGATACAAACTCACGGTCGCTCGAATATATAGTGTCTATCTTGGTGTAAGGGTCCTTGGGGAAATAATGATAATAATAGTTCAAGATCAAGTTCAAGTTCAAGGTTGTTCTATTTTTATCCATCTCAACATAATCACTAACATATTCTCAGAATGCTTTCTCATGTGCATTCCATTTTTCATCATTACAGTTGTGTACTTTGTGCTGATTTGTATAGCATATGAATGTAACAATACCTTGCGTTAACGGTTTTTGATATGTATGTCATGTGTTTTTTATCCTTGTGGAATGATGGAAACAAATGAAATGAAAACGTTCATGAAAATTGCGCTGTATGAATTAATGTACTACTATTACTACTACTAACTACTACTACTACTAATAATAATAATAATAATAATAAAGGTAATAATTATAATAATGATAATAATTATGATACTGATAATAATAATCATAATCATAATAATCATAAGAAGAAGAAGAACAACAACAACAACCACAATGATAATGATATCATTGTTACTCTTATTGTTATTATCATTGTTATTATCATTGTCATTATTGTTGTCATTATTATTATTATTATTATTATTATTATTATTATTATTATTATCAATTCAATTCAGTTCAATCATAGTTTATTTCCAATCAACGAAAATCAAAAAACATAATGCAAATTTCCAATCAACGAAAATCAAAACATAGTACAAAGTATACATGTCGTGAAATTATATTGTTCAAACATTTGCAAAAGATTCATGTAGTATCCGAGATAGATTATATAACAACATATTATATTTATATATATATATATACAATAATCAGGAGGAACAATACATATATACTTCGTGGGCGTGCGGAAAATAGATTCGATTATGGAAAATAGTTGATCCACTAAAATCATCATCATCATCATCACTATCATTATGA
This sequence comes from Diadema antillarum, assembly GCF_040938485.1. NCBI lineage: Eukaryota > Metazoa > Echinodermata > Echinoidea > Diadematoida > Diadematidae > Diadema > Diadema antillarum. The sequence continues at coordinate 3,877,645 of NW_027270927.1, read as the reverse complement.
TAGTTATTATCATCATTACCTTCTGTAGTGAAAGCAGTGTTATCCCACGTATTTCTTGCATCGTCATGACCCCAGTTTTACAGCTACATAGGTAACCATGCTTTCATGATGTTACCCGTGAGAGGAGCGGGGTATTGTCTGAGATGGGTTGTAGCATCTTCTTCAAGGTTGTGCGAACCCTATCGCAAGATTCGATATCGGGAACCCCTATGCAATCCAGAGTCATATCCCGTAGGCCACCATGCGCCCACATCTATGATTCAGCAGCTTCCCCCTCCCCCTTCTACCTACCCCTCTTCCTCCCCCCCCCCCCCCCCCCCCCCCCTCTGCCTGCCTGTCTGTCTGTCTGTCTGTCTGTTTCAAGAACCACTTCATGCAGGTATATTATAGATCCCGCAGTTTGTGGCCGAAGATCGGAATGCATTTTATACTACATCAGTAACGATTACTGTATGCTCTTGATCTTGGTACGATTAACGGTCACATAGACGGTATGGCGTAAATCCGTCTTGTCTTGATTTGGACCAGTCCCTCTGGGGGCTTCGAAATGCGGAAGTAGACATTCCATCATCCGTTTTCAATTGCAAATCAGTTGGCCGTCTCAGCCTTCGATGGCGATTTTGTTTTTTACGCTCATCAGAAAAAGGCGAAGGATTCTGAGGTGAAATCCTCCCCAGAGTATTTAGACAAAATATGACGGGGATTTGTCATAACTTCCACTTGCCTGGTAACGGATGTTTCTCTAGTGTACTATGACAAAAACTTGAGATCGCATGAACACCCTTGAACACATGCCTTGTAAGGCGAAAGCGCAGTTCGTCACGCTGAATAACAAACAGCTTGTAATTGGAGTTTTCACAGTGGTCTGATTAGTGACATTTCATTTGACAGCTGTGGACAGATGATATCGAAGACGTACAGCGTCTCATTTATCCCACTATTATACTGCTCCTCAGCTTTTAGGTAGACAAATTCTTCCCATTTCTATCTTTCCTGTGTTATGAAAAGACAAACAAACATACAAACAAAAACCTGACCACATTAAACGATAATATGAGGTGGATAGTCTTTCCTTTTTTAGGGGGGGGGGGTAAATCTTTTGATGTGTTACGTTTAGTTATTAAAAGTCAGCACCACACAATGCTTGAGTTTGCCAATGGTTTAACATAAGATCAACAATTTGGTGGAAGTTTCAGATGCGAAACAAGAAACTTATGTTATTACCTCACGTCTATGTTTCCTCCTTTTAATTGTGATATGGGTTGTAATCACCCACGCTCATACTAGCTGAGGTGGCATCATTAACTTATAGCACTTTGATTGAGACAATCATGTTTTTGGTCGACGATGTAGCAACTACATCCACTTTCATGTAAAAAAAAAACAACTACAACACAACAGAATTTAATTGGTCGAAGGGCACAAATAGTCTCGCTTTTTCATTTCATGTAACAGCATTGCCACAAGGGGAAATTCAGTGCATTTTTATGTGTGGCAGATTTTAAAGGTCCCTGCAGTCAAAAATGTATGTTGACCTCCATTGATTCCTTTTTGGTCTGTACATAATGAAATCACCAAACACTTCATAAAAGTATCAAATTCTTAAACATTTTTTATTATTTTTTCTGCACTCTGTTAAGGCACACCTCTCAAATATGCCCAGGATATGTTTATTCATATTCCTGCTGGGACATTCTGTAACACCTTGAGCTGAACAATAGACACAGCTATGTGCCTTACCATTCATTGCTATGTCAAAAATTGTCAGAAACATTTGCATAAAAAAGAACACGTGATGCTGTTGTGAGTAAGTGCAGGTGGTAAATAGCCATGAATGGAAAGGCACATAACTGTGTCTATTGTTCAGCTCAAGTGTTACAGGAGGATGACCTTATAAGGCCATGGCCTCATCGATCACCTCTTCTGAATAGACCGTTTCTGTAATGTATTAGAGAATTAATGGATGTTTCTTTTCCAACAGAGTAGCATGGACGTAATAATGAATGGACTTTCACTGTTTTATAAGTACGAGATCCGCCACCACCTGACTATGCGCACCTCAATGAGTATATACAGGTGTCTCGAAAATGATGATTACATAATCATGCATCATCACTGACAAAAGAATTGTTTCTCTAATTTCGGTCTTATTTGTCTGATGCGCCTTATCAGACTGAAACGTCTTTGAATAAACGCCAGAGAAGCAGCAAACATCAGAACATGACTGTTCTTGTTTCATTGGATTGGGAATTACCGATTCGCTCGTTATCGCTCACACTTATGACCTTGCCTAATAGTAAGACAAATACATCCTCTTCCCTTACTATCTGTTTTTACTCCGGAAAATGTGCGGAAAAGGAGGAAAATGAGATATAGATCATGATCAATTAGCTAAAAACTTGGCTTCTTCTTCAAAAATACCTGCATTTCGCAAATGAAAATGTCTGAGCGGTGATATACCAATACAAACTGAGTTTCAGAGAGACATGGGAAAATACACTTTAAAGGGAACACAAATCCAAAGAGCAATGTGGACTGAGTGCGAGCAACAACATTAGCAGAACACATCAGTGAAAGTTTGAGGAAAATCGCACAATCGATGCAAAAGTTATGAATCTTTTAAGTTTGGTGTTGGAACCGCTGGATGAGGAGACTACTAGAGGTTATGACGTATGAGTGGACAACAATACAAAGAAAATATGAAGGAAATTCAACAAAAATCAACTCTTCTAGCATTATGAAAGAGTACTTGACTAAACGCTTTCAGAAAGCAGGGGGAATAATTGCTACCCTTAACACATGTTAGTATCAAGTCGATGGAATATGTAATTTTCATGAAAAATTAATTTGTGTGAAATTTTTTTTATATTTTATTTATATTGTTGTCCACTCATTCGTCATAATCTCTAGTAGTCTCCTCATCCAGCGGTTCCAACACCAAAACTTTAAAAATTCATAACTTTTGCATCGATTGTCCGATTTTCTTCAAACTTTCACTGATGTGTTCTACTAATATTGCTGCTTTCACTCAATCCACATTGCTTTTTGGGTTTACCTTCCCTTTAAGTTCCACAACTTTCGTATTTCGAGGTGCGATTTTCATGAACTGTGTACCAATCCGTTCTTTTCAGTTAAAATCCTTTCAGCCGAGTTAACTCGAGCGCAGCAATTGGCGCAGAATATAGATAACACTTAAGATCTTTTGTTATAGCGCTTGCTGTTCCACTCAAAGCGGTATTATGTGGACAATTATTACTACTTCTCGCAGACAAAGCAGCTCAGGCTATTTTCACCCTTATGATTCATACAATCTCCAAGTGAAGTGACAGTAAAGTAACATTTTCCAGACATCATGAAGATGGTATTTCCCTACCTCCGTTTTTGCTGGCAGATTGCGAGTCATTGACGACCCGATTAAGTGGTAACTGATATTGGTTGAAAGCATACAGCAGATCTTTCAGTCCTGGCGTGCCTGGTAGGGCCTACATCCAAGTAACGGCGACACTCAGTGTATTTGGATAGACCAGGGAATTGGGAAGTGTCCACCTCCCTGGATAGACAAACATGGGTCAATTACAAGTTTAGTCTGGCGGTGTTCTGCTCACATCTCCTAGCTTTGCGAAGAGCTGGGCAAAGGTGTAAGATTTCTAGACAAGGAATAGGAACCCTCGAGATGTGTGTTTATTATACACGTAGACACATGTACAAAATCATTAACTTACTTAAACACAAAATTAACTGACACGAAAAGAAACTAAAAAAACGTCAAAAATTAAATTAATTCAACAAAACACATACACTCGTCGGCCGTGGGAAATATGGTTTATATACTCTCGTATATGGTAAATAGCTGAATGTTTCCAATAGGGAAGATCTCGCCCCGTATGTAGCTACATGTACATATGCCAGAGTCATCAAGGCACAGACGGCGGATGAAGGAGTCATCTCGCTGGGCCTATTTAGACCGGGATCACCCCGACAAGAGTATGATCATCGTGGGATGCTGCTTGTGTCTGCTGCACTTTCTTTCGCAGGCAGGCACGTGGATAGTTTATTACAAGGGTGATGTACGTGTGTGCGTGTGTATGTGTGTAAGTGTCCTTTTCGATGCTAGGGAATATTGGCTGAAGTGATAGCTCCGTGTTATATAGCACAATGTAAGTATGCTGCATTACTATATATGGTTTTGAAGAAAAAAAAAGAGAGAGGAGAGAGAGAGAACATGTCAACTAATTGAGGACCTGGAAATCGTGTTTTTCTAGCAAAAGATGGAAAAAGCTTGAAAAAGATGTAATCATGCAACAAAAAAAAAACATGATATCGTGAAGAATAGTGGAAGGAAATGAATACTGAAGAAGACATGAATGAAAGACACTTGATCGAAGTTGACTTTTGTATGCATGCAATTCTTGGTCGTAAAAAAGACAGACATCATGAAGCTGGAAAAATATGACGTAATGAAGACGAATGCTGAAAATCAAATGGAATGATGGCATTATTAAAAAAAAAGACTTACTGGACAAGCCTCAAGACTACATAAACCTGATCAAATGCAGAGTATATAGGAGAAAGAAATAATAACACATGCATGTTTGTAGGTTGGTGCTAGAATGAAGAGTGAAAGGAAACAGATCTATTGAAAGGAAACGATGTTAAAGAACTCTTATCACCCAGGGCCTACATCGAGAGTTCGAGGAAATGGTTTGGCTGTCCCCAAGGCCCGACCAGCTCAAGAACATGATTCCTGGAATAATAGATAATGTCTTCAGGCAACATGGTCCGTACGCATATTCTTTGTTGAGATAAAAGACATTCTAGGTCGGATGTAGATGAGACCAGAAGACGGATGGAAAATATTTTGACAAGCTGGAATTTGTAAGATAAATAGCACAGTTGAAAACTGCATATGCGTATTGATAGTTGACAGAAATGATGGCTTTCAGGGGAAAAAAGTTTCGGTTATATACTCTGAAAAAACAATAATGATAAGTCTGTGTGTAACAATGGATGAGTAGTGAGGTGACGAAATCATCACTTCATTTTAATCAATTTCATACAGCACACAGGTGGTTGAGACGAAAATGGAATGGTATTGCATTTGAAATCCACGTTCTTGCACAACTATAAGCATCCGCTGATCTGTGTTTCTTCCTATCGTCTTTTCGCCGATGCCTTTACTAGTGCCATTCCACGCAATGTTAAGATTGTCTTGAATAAGATACAGTAAAATCAGAGACACAGATTGATTCCATTGTGATCAAAATTGGTCCCAGGAGTTAGTATGAACTTTAAATGTTCTCACAAATTCACGATTCGATGATATCAGTCGCAACCACCTGTTCAAGCAACTCTCCACGAGGTTTTCCTTTCGTGCAGTAAAATCAAGGATTTAATGTTAGTATATCAGTGGTGTCATATAACTGCAACCTTGTGATAACTTAGCAACGATTATTCTTTTATGGGTAAACAGATTGGATTTACGACATTATCGACCATCGGCATGCTTTTAACAATATATATATATATATATATATATATATATATATATATATATATATATATGTTTGCAAACAAAATAAGAAACTTATGAATTGATGACATCATTCCTGCCAATCTGAATGTAAGCCAAAACCAAGGGGAAAGTTTAAATTCAATAACCTTCTAATTCAAAAGTAAGATTATGATGACACATCTACCATTCTATGATCACCTGAAACATGGTTTTGGAGTTGCACTTGAAAGCTATTTCAAGATCATTTTGGAAGCGGAAAGTATACAGACAATTTACATGGAGACAACATTGTACGTGTAAAGACCCAACCCTGGGGCAAAACACTCATAAAAACACGCTAGTTCCGGTGGCCTTTTTTCTTTCAAAAAACAAAAACAAAAACAAAACAAGATAAAACAAAACAACCGACGAAACATTGAGAGTTTCTTCCTCTCTGGCTACTATCTATCTTTCCGGGATGTTTCCCCCGGAACTTTTCTTCGTGTTTTCAGTTGTTGAACTGTAATAGCTGGAGTAAGGTTAAAAAAAAATAACTCAGTAAACTTTACAACAATCAGACAAAATTGATAAAAAATAATGAATTTTAAACTTTCGTTGTCACTTAAAGGCAAAAAATAATGTAGAATATTAAAGTTTATGTTGCCTTGAAACAATTATGTCAGTTAAAATCACGCAATCAAAAATAAAGACGTCTAGCACTCACATGCAAATTGAATTTGTTTTGTTGTATTCAGTTATAGGGTTATGCAAACAATGTGTTTAGTAACTACAGTGTATTTTCGAGATTCTGTCATAATAGGTTACAATGGTTTTTGACCTTGTATGCATTTTCTGTTCAAGGGGAACTCCCATATTTCGATGTTTCAGTGTATCAGTTGGATGAACAATATCATAGATTATACGGAGGGAATGATGATACAAAGGGGAAATAGAGAGAAATAATTCTAAAGAGCAACGTATTTGTTTCAGCGTCCGACAATTTGTATCATATTTTATTGTGTGTATAAAAGGGTTTTATACCCTTCACTTTGCCGTTCATTCTGAACTGTAAACCTCCAACAAATGCAAGGCTAAAGCGTGGTATTATATCACCATAGCAACTCGAAAGCAAGTGGATACCCAGGCTTTTGTCTCTATGGGAACCATACCAATCGATACATGAACAATGTGGAAGTATCAAATTACGAGGAAGCGAAAATCTCTTGCACAACACATGAAAGTATACTGTTCTGGCAGATATACAATAATCTATTGACCGCTTACACAGATATCAAAATCTGTCGTCACGATAAGTGTGACTATATTGTATACTTTACCGGTCCAGCCCACATCTGACAGGTGCACCGATTTGAAACCTGCCTACCCCCCCCCCCCCCCCCCCCCCCCCCTCGCCCCCCCCCCCCAAAAAAAAAAAAGTTCTGATACACAGGTCCATATATCTATCATATTCAGTTCACTTTCTCTCTACAACTTTCGGGGCATTCAGCGGCTTTTAGGAAACATAATAACATGCCACTGAATCTGGTTACGATGTGTGTATTCTTCGTGTGAGATTAAGAGGAATGAACTCGCTATCATTCTCGTGTATAAGGTGGCATATAAATAATTACTGTCAGCATTTGTTCAAATCATTTTGACTTAAAAAACGTAAGTAAAGCTCACCGACAAAAGCAAGCGTAAAAATCATATCAAAATTATATTAGATCATCATAAATGCCAGCACATTGTCCCTTGCCATAGTCGTTAACATAATCACTAGTATCTAAATTTTATGATTTATGTTATTCATTGCACGAGGCCTTCATGCCTTAATGACTGTGGAGAGAAAATTAAAGAACAGAAAATTTTCATTTAGATGGCTGTCGCAACCAACAAATCGCCGTTTAATACAGAGCTCAGGGTTCTTGATTCAGAGCATGACTTACGCGTTACCATGGAGATAAACATTTCCAACAGTGTGTGAATCATGTGACAGGCATCGCCCCCTGCTTCCCCATCTTTGTTCACGCGTGGCTTCAAGGAGCTTTAAAGATGTGCTTGCTATATTGCTAGCGGCACTTGCCCTCGAATTGATGCTACCCATTTTGACACATACCTCAGAAACCACTGGCATTACTCTGGCTGCAGTCGTGTCAAATGTAGAGTCCAATAATCCAACGTGGTGGTTCACCATCAGTCGTGACTAAATCCTCCAGTAGTAGAGAATCGCGAAGAGAATGGGTTGCAGTGGGGATGGGGGAGGGGGCGCACCGTACGATTTTTGGAAAATAAAAGAAATAAAATAACAAATAGAAAAGGACTCGTGAGCCCCCGTCCCTCAACCCTTTGAAATATATCAAAAAGAAACCATCTTTGTCAGTGGTCAGGGCCCTGAAACTCCCCTTTTCCCCCCTTGTCACCCGATGAAACCCGAAAGTGGCAAGAGAATCGGGGAAAATGTACGGTAGCCTTTTTTTTTCTTCACTGTATGCCCCCAAACATAGTTATAATAAAGGTACTCGAGTGTGGCATATATGGCTTGATTGTATGAAAGTGATTGTATCTTTAGGTTAGAGAAAGCAAGCAATACATTTTGAATGTTAGTGATCAAACAACATAGCTAGATATTATCGTAGATACGGACATCATACAAATTGACCTTGCCGGCTCACAGAACATTCCTCTGCAATTTCCGGCATCAATCCCTCAGATAAGTTTCTCCATTTATGGACGCTATCAATAATTGACCAAAAGTATTCCTAGAACTTATCTCCTCACAATAAATCATGCCGAATTATCGATGATTTTGCAGACGTGTAGATTGTACCTGCGCATACGAACTTGTTCATGATTGAAGATTCCTAACTTGTCAAATGCAGTTCAGGGACTTGGTGTTTGTGTATGTTTGAAAATAGCTATCTAACAGCATACAAAGTTTACAAGACATTATGACTGATTGATTCAGAGATTAGTTCTTCGCCTAGTTCCAATTCAAGTAATTATGTGGTTGCAGCCTTACGTCGAATATTCCACATGAAGTATTATATTCTGTTAATGTCACATCATAGCATCCATTCTCAGTGAGTGTTTGATAACGTGACAATACTTAATTTTTTTGCCCCAATTCACAGGTTGTTCCACTCGCGAGTGGGGACACTATGGTCCAGGTTACGCTGCTAACCTACACCAACCCGTCCAGTCGCCTTCAGTCCGGTGGGTGCTGTGACCAAAGCCGAGCAGGGGAAACATGCCGAGACAAATGCGACAACCGCTACCAGCTCTGTGTCGACCAAATGAATCCGTACGTATCCAGGATGTGCCTTTGTTAATTTGTTTGTTTGTTTGTTTGCCCTATCATTACCACGTGCCCACTAATACACCTTGGTCGAGAGGGACATGTTTAGGTGAAACATCTTGTCCAAGGACGTAGACACTTGACGGGATTCGAACTCCGGACTTCCGATTGAAAATTAAAGAGTCTTATCCACTATGCCACAGTGCCCTGTGCATCTGGGTATATTTATAAACGTAGAGTCATGGCAAATTGGAAGTGACTATTATTCAACGCGCAAATTCTTATAAAAGAGAAAATATTTTTAAAGAAAGTTATCATGAGGCTAGAGGATGTGTTGAGAACGTTGAGAATAATGATATGGAATAAAGGAGCGTCTTCTTATCTATGTTTTTTTTTTTTTTTTTCAGGAGACAGTTTGTGTCAGTTAATGCTTGCCAGTCGTTCCATAGTTCAAGACTTCCATAATGTTAACTGTCACATTCCCGTATAGATTTGCACAGGAAATCTCGTGAAAGGAAATCGTCAGGCCAGTTGAAATGTTTCAAGTTGGCAAAATGCCGTGTGTATCGCATTGACCCCATGACCTCTCCATTGACATGATTGTATGAATATCACTCATCGTTCCATCGTTTACTCCCTATAGCCCTGATTTAGCATGAACGTGAGCATGGCACTATCATGTTTGCATAAGTCTCGAACTAAAGTAAGGTATCATTAAACAGTGATTATCCCTTTTGAGCATCCAGGTGATCTGTGTTTTAAGAGAATTAAAACACAGATATAAAAAGGAAATAAAAGGGCTCGTATATGTGACGAATTCAACACTAAGTAATGCAAACGGCACTGCGGAAAATCGGTCACACGGTTATTTTCGATGAACAAAAAAAAAAAATGAAAATACCGTGAGATTTGCTCGTGTGTCCATTATGTATTTTGTTTTCGTGACTCTGTTTTCTTGAAGGGTTTACCTCAGAAAGAAGGTCGGTATGCAACGAAGTCCTAGGGCACAAAGGTTGCCCTTGAAATTTACGTTGAATCTGACAGATCTTAAAAGACAAAACCACAATAATGTTCGACTGTTTTCATCGATTGTACTGCTCGTTGTAATCATTCATTTCTGTTTCGTGCAGAAATACCCCCCCCCCCCAACAAAAACATCTTACTAGTTCGTGTTAAATGCATATGATTATAATTTTGGGAAGTGATTTGTGATAATGATACAATGCATCAAATTTTGCCGACACTGATAAATTTTACTATCCTGACTGTATTATTGAAAACGGAATACAGAAATAAAACTGAACTGAACTGAAGGAAGTTGAATTTCCCGAATTTCAGCTACGAGTGCATCTAATTTTCGTCAAGTCTTCCCATACAAACCAGGTTAGAGCCCCATTGGAACATGAAAAACCTCAATGTCATATTTTTTACCCTCTTCCTCATGCAGTAACTTCGACATGTCTCCCTGCGAGTTCTTCACAGCGAACATTTCCAAACTGGTGGACGACAGTGACAGCGTGACCTTTCCGGCAACATTGCCGACCGTAGAGGGCGGTGCACTGGAAAATCCTTTCTCTTTCTTCATTCCAGGACCCTGGGTAAGTAGACAGTGGTGAGAAGATGTCCTGGGCCCTGTTTCATAAAGCTGTTCGTAAAGTTACGAACAACTAACTTACAAGCGACTGGTGATCAGTTCTGATGTGCTATACTTATCAGAATTCCAATAATTCAGCGCAAGAACTGATCGCCAGTCGCTCGTAAGTTGTTCGTAACTTTACGAACAGCTTTATGAAACAGGGCCCTGTACTCATAATACGTAGAATGTTCATATGATAATTTAATTTCCCTTCGATAACAACGAAAATGCGGACTTTGAAAAATAAAAAAATGAAAATGCTTCTAATACCTTTGAAGATAATCTATTTGAAATACTACACGCAACCTCTCCAGTTGATAAACGTGACGTACATTGTAGTTACTCTGTGATACATGTATAACACTTTTTGACTGAATATAATTTCACATTCTAATCAAGAACTTTGAATCATATCATTGGGTACACGTCTTCTCTTAAAGACCGGGGCAATACTTGGCATGTGATCAAGGTTGCTTGCCGTAGAACCATGCGTAACACCTACCCACTAGAGTATTGATTCAAAAGACTCATCTGTTAATAGTATGCATCACATTAAATCGTGCTAAATTGTATGAGTGAAATAATTAATGTGTAATCACCACATACTATACTATACTATACTATACTATACTATACTATACTATACTATACTATACTATACTTAACAAATCTAGTTGTATATCATAAAAGCTATCAATGATAGGCTCCTTAGAATCCTTCAAAATATAATTTGTCAACATTTTTCGCGGTGATTCTAATTAAAGATATTATTGTGTACTATGACTTCTCATAACCAGTGAGGATTTTTGTTTCGATGCCATAATAATCATCGCGAAGAAATCACTCATAATATGGGTCTATATGCACCATATGTGTATTTAAGTTTGCAGGCTGTCATAGGGAACATGACATGTTGTAAGATGTAACAAAGAGGAACGAATCAAACGGCTGTATAGTATTAACACATTCCCAAATCAGATCCCACCGACCTTGGCACTACCGCGTTGTTGCTGGTACATCCTTTTTCCTCATCGGGGCATATATCGTTATGATTATGATTTTTATTTTCAAAGTCTGAAATAAAAATCTAGCGGATTATGATATCCTGGGTACGATCCTCGCGGGTTTCCCCCCAGCATAACGTCCCATATGACAGAAGTTTGTCCTTCAGTTTTACGTCCATGTTTACAAGATAGTCCATGTGCCATGTTTATTTGCACGTTGCAGTGCAACACGTCAAAGGCATTTTAACACACCTCGACTGTTTAATCAAAATGTCCCGGTCTTGTTTCTCACATCTCACATTTACATTATTTTTGCCTTTGTTACATTTTGCATTTTGAAGTTTTCGTACCTTGAACTTGACACATAATAGTGAGCGTTCTTGTTAATAAACTTAAAATGTTGTTTTGAATGCCTGCTTGTTTGTTTGCTTGTTTGTTTAAATCATTCAGAATTATTTTTTTTTCCACATCATTCGCAAAAGCAATAAGAAATTGTCTTACTCTAATACCATGCAATCTGGTGGTATCAATTAACAGTGGATTATTTATTTAAAGATTGATAATAAAATCAATTACAAGAGCGCATGATACTAATGTACCAACACAAATATTGATATTGATAAAGAGGAAATGACTAATATACACTTTTGATGTTTTCCTTCATTCAATGAATCATGCATGGATTGACTCATTCTGGGTGTAACATGAAAAAAGACATAAAATATATCCACAATTCAAGGAACAAAAACAAATCACAAACACACACACACACACACACACACGCACACACACACACACGCATACACTTCATATTAACGTATTACTTAAGGAAACCAGATAATTCAAGTATTAAATCTAAACATCAACTTCTTATGGATAAAAGATGAAGCAGCTTCAGTGGATATGCAGTATTCTCACACATGAACCAAAGGAGCTACAGTTTGATTCAATAAGTGTGCCGTTACTTCTTCCTTTTTTCCTGTTTATATTTCTTTCTTTTCTTAATCTGCGTAAAGAAACTTGTCATCCGGTTCACAAATGAAAATTCCCTGCATAAACTTGACTGTACAGGGTAAATCAAGCAGCTTCATGCAGCGCTCGTTTTGATGAATTAGCGACTGATCAATTTACCATTGACGTTCCGTCAAAGAGGAGACCTGGTGTTGGAATAATCACCATCTCACACGGTGGCAAGTCCTTCCGAGCGCTTGCTCCCCTGGCAATATATCCGAAAGAAAAAAAGACAAGAGAGGATGACGTCACAAAGGACTTCTCATCCTCATTAGTCAGAGGAGATTTCAGGAAATTGCATTTGAAGGGACAATCGATGTCAAAGACCTTCGAGGCACATGAGTTCGCCATGTTTCAGAAGGAGGAATATTCATCACGGCCAATGTGGAGGAAACAAAACACAGCTGTTTGTAAAAAAACAACAACAAACAAACAAACAAAACAAATCGAGTCTCAGAAACTGACTTTTTTTTTGGTAGGTTCATATGAAGTTTCTGAGAGCATTGTGATAGAAGAAGAGGCAGTGTAACTCGACAATGAGAACGACTTTCATTCAAGTTAAACATCATACTCCCCTAACGGGGATATTATAGACACTCTATTGAAACACGGGAGCATTGTGTACTCGTGACTTAATTCCATGTTACAGAGAGTTCAGAATGAGTGTAAAATAACTTATCTGTTTCGTGACCATGCGAAGAAAACATACTCCCACATCATCACATCAGTGTCGGGAGAACACGCCCACATGTATATATATATATATATATATATATATATATATATATATATATATACATATATGTATATATATATACATGTATATATATATATATATATACAACGTGTATTATATATATATATATCATTAACATACATAGATAGAGAGGAAGAGACAGACAGATAGAGAAAGAAGATAATGTAATTATGTGATAAAATGTATTAACTATTCATACTACACTACTACTATACTACTACTACTAGTATAGTAGTAGTAGTAATAATAATAATAACAATAATGTTGATAATAAAAATGGTAATGATAATGATTAAATTAAAATACAATAACTGTATATCATTATTACAATATCATTATCATCGGCATTATTTTGGTAAACCGAGTACATAGATATTTTTCAGATCAATGAGAAATTCACTAAGCTCGACACATAATGCGTCACAGTTTTAAAGATATATGAAAACTGAAGCAACGTGTCACATATATGAATGGATGCAGACTTGTGTCACATAATACAAGTGTATGTCCATGACGTCATGTGCATACACCGGAAAGACGCACATAAATGTAGTTCTGGCAATCATGAATCTTCGAATGATACGACATTCAACATTCGACTTTATAGCAGAACCACAAGGAACTTATGTGGTTCCTGTCTTGTCCCTTATTTCATTTCGTATATCATTTCCAGTCGATAGGCAAGATCGACTCGTTCGCTCGTCCAGAAATTAAAAGCTGGCAGCACGATAACCATCAACACGACATCGGTGCGTGGGATGTCGATTTTTACCGCGATATCAATTCCCGCCATAATATTTAGCTTCCCCTCCCCTCATCAAATGTCAATGCAAAGGCAAGACAATTGTTTTTGCAGATTGTGTAATTAGGCTTCCGTACTTGGAAGGCAGATGAAATGATACTTTTGGCTTATTCTATAGCAAAGAGAAGCAAGTTACAACAGTGTCGTTTCTCAGGAAAAATAACTTCTGGCTTATCCCAGCAAAAAGAAGCAAGTGGCAACATTGAAATCATCTCACGAAAATAGAACCATCACTTACATCGAAAACATAACGATGTTGTGACGTCTTAACTTATAATAGGCATCCACTCATGGTAGATCAGTACGATGCGTGCTTTAGCTCAAAACACGGTATCCAAGTAGGTTAAGTTACGCTACGTCTAGTCTAACAATGCTAATAGCTTTAGAAAATTGGGTTAATATTTGCCCCTTGCCTCCTTTTACCAAAGTATAATACGTCGTCGTTGCGTAATGCCTGACAAACCGTAATTGCCTTTTTATTTCATTTTTCTTCCTGTCTTAGCTTACTTTTGTGGTTTTGTCATCCACCATTTCACATGAAACAGACTATGAAGCGGATCGAGTCGCCATGCTGATTTCGAGCCTAATATCACGAGTAGATGGAATAGAGATCCGGGTATAATAATGTTGGTGACGGACAAGAAAAAAACAGACCACATTGCTGTTGAAAGGCGTGGGCGTTTTTGCCACACAATTTGTTGAGTTGCTTTAAGTATTTAGAGTTTTCGTTGAGACACCTTTCTAATTTTTTTTTTTGGTGAGATAATGAGAGACCTCTCATGAAATATGAAAGAGCATGTAATTCCAAGAGGGATTCAGCATTTACTTGATGAAAATTGGTTTTAGAATGGCTGAGATATCAAAAAAGAGCATTCCTAATAAAAAGCGGGGCCCAACTTTTATTAGGATCGCTTTGTTTTACTTTGTTTTTGGATGTCTCAGTGATTCCAAAACGATTTTCATCTAACAAACTTTGAATTCCTCTTAAATGGTATACTCTGTACTAATCCATAAGTGGTTTCTTAGTCTCACAAATGGTTAAAAGCCCAATTCTCATCTCCACCAATACTATATAAAATCCATTTAAGATGAGCATGCGTCATTTCAATTTTAATCTATTATATTTTTCTTTTTCCACGGAACAAAACATAACATACGAAAATTATTAATGATTTTTAATACATAACAGTTAACTGTAGGATGAAAATTAGAGTAATTAACGAATTTAGAAATATAATACATAGCTTCCAATTACCAATTATTTGTAATGTTACGTCATCCATGCCTTGAGGAAAATTAATGTAGAATCGAGGAGTCGACTTAAAAGTAAAGCTTGTATACTGTGGACAACTCTTATAATAGACCCAAGAACTATAACAGTTAAATAGAAATATAATAGAAATATATAATAATATAGAAAAATAGTTAGCCTTTCTGCATAGGACAGACATTACAGGACAGACAAGACAGAAAGAAAGAAACAAACAAAAAGCAAAGCACAAATTCAAATAGATAATCACAACAAAACATACTCACAATCACAGCAACTCTCCACTGATGTCAAAGATATCAGTAATGCACACTCAAATCCATCACCCAAATCCATGTACTTTATGACATGAAGCACCCTCTAAAGCAAACTGGCATAAATAAAAATTATGATAGATATATTAATCTTGTTCTAAACGGAAAGCAAAACTGACGCTCTCTTTTCTTTTTCTTTTCCCGTGACATGATTTGGTTTTGCAGAGAGGTATTCGAATCAAACTACGCGTACTCGACGTCGACCCGGACGGTGAAGACGAGGTCGACATCCTTGTAAGAGATGCAAGCTACTACCCGGATGCCAATCTGCAATCCACTGTGCAGTGGAAAGCGACTCTCGAGGGTTCGGGAGAGGCAAGGTGTGAATAGATTCTGATAAACCAGTGAAAATTACCATTTTTAGTATTTCATCAGTATTCACGTTGTCATAACCCTGTGGCAAATTTAAAAGCACTTTACCTATAGATAGGATGATGGGAAATCTAGATGAATATAATGTTCAGCACGACCTTTACGTACTGAAAAAAGGATAGAGCAATGTATAATCATGCATCCGCAGTCTCACAAATTCTTTTGGAATAAATGCCAATCGCATGACTCAAAATACGAGGACGAGAGTCCTGATTTCAGACGTTGTACACATGATCAATTTACATTAATCTCCTATTCGAATAAAGTATAACCTTCACAGTCTGTCCCTAAATGCTTATTGCACGTCATTCTGCAAGGTGAAAAATAAGTATTTTCAAGAGTACAGCTGTATGTATACCTGCATTGCAAATAATGGAATCTTAAATCTCTGGTTGAGTATACATGTAGATAGCCACCTCAAACGTCGAAACGTTTGTTTGTCTGTTTTTCTGACTCTGCGTGTTTGTTTCGTTGTTTTCATTTCAATAGAAATGTTGAACTCACATATCCCCCACCTTACGTTTTCCCCCTTATTAGATTACTATACACTTTGAACGCAACAGAAAATCTACCACGTACACTGTTTAAATACTTAAGAACATTAAGAACATTTCCAACTAACGGAGGAGCGGTTGTCACATTTATGATTTCAGTAAACAGGTACGCATATCTTTGCTGAGTCAGCTTGTGTGTTTTTTCCCATCCCTTTCTCTCTGCCCAGGGTGAGGACCGAAATTCGTGTTTACTGCGCACCGGACTTCTTCGGGCCAAGCTGTTACGTATTCTGCAAGCCCAACTCCAAAGCCTATACCTGCGAAGAGTACACAGGCAATAAGATCTGCAAACCAGGATTTACTGGCGACGAATGTGAAGTGGTAATTTAACATATAAGCATATTTTTCTCTAAATATTTCCCCCGAAACTCCAACGAATAAATCAAGCGTATGATCTGATGGTTTAGACGGACTCAGATGTGTGAGATTATTAGTGGATAATTCAAAAAAGAGATATCAAACACTTGATTTCCACCACTGTGTAACTATAACTTATTTTTCCCGGGGATATAGATTAATAGTGTATTAGGATTCGTCCGTGGTAGGTGCAACGTACAACACTTGGAACACTTCAGACATAAAACGTCACCTTGTAGTTTAGATAATTATATAGTTGAATGTGAAAGGAATCGGTGTGTCCGCGCATTTTTCCCGTAACGATAACATAAATTAATTGTTGTCGCGCCATATCCCACGTAAAGGATATACTTAGATAAAGGATGAGAAGGATGAAAGAAAGAAGCTGAAAAGGAGAAAATATAGGAGGATAAAGACTAGGAAAAGAGAAAAACATCCAAGCGTTAGGAACTGCTCACACGCGTTCACTTTGATCGATGTAGTATCATGTTACTGCACATTCGTCAATCTTCAGAGTGGTAGGAAAGACCTCCCCAGAGTAGTGTGTATGAATTATGTTCTAAACAGCGGAAATGCGCCGAAATGTTTACCTATATGATCTAATGACAGTACTTTGTTTTCATCACTAGATGCAACGTTATCTTGACAAGTGATGTGCAATACAATACAATCCAATACAATTATTTCATGCACCCGACTCACGTACTATTTGAGTGATGTGGCATCAAGGGTATGATGTAAAAAAGTCTTTTTGGCGTTCGTCCAAACTTGTCAAAAATGACGAAATACGGTGTTCTGTTATCATCGAGCTTTTATTTTCTTTGTCAATGTGGTTTTTTAAGCAGTTTCTATGCATTTTTGTTTGTATTTTTCATTCAAGAATATAGATGAGTGTGCTTCATCTCCGTGTCAACAACGTGCCCGATGTAGGGACAGGGTGAACGGCTACATTTGCAAGTGCAAGCGAGGAACTTATGGTAATCTTTATACAGTATCTCTATCATTGTGTATTCTGTTTTACTGATGGGGGGGGGGGGGAGGAGGGGGTGACGCTTACTGTACCACTTTGCACTTCCATTCTTTCCGCGGTACGAGTAGTTCTTCCTTCCATTTCGTAGAATGAAACGACAGTTGAAATAGCATGAGATGAGAGTTATTCTGGCATTTCTGATGCAAACTAACGTTTGTTTGTTTTGTTTTCTTTTGTTTTATTTCCACTTGTTACTGATTATTAGGGGTGCACTGTGAACACAACGTCGATGACTGCGCCGACGTCACGTGTCAAAACAACGGCACCTGTGTTGACCTTCTCAACGCCTTCCGCTGTGACTGTCCCGAAGACTACACCGGGCGCTATTGCGAGATTAATACCAATAGATGTGTGGGTGAACCATGTAGGAATGGAGCAACATGCGTCAATGGGGCAGAGACCTACACGTGCCTTTGTTCCCCCGGGTATCAAGGGGAGAACTGCGAAGTGGAAATTGATGAATGCGAAAGTTTCCCTTGTCAAAACGATGGTACGTGTCAAGATGCCATCGATAGCTTTACATGTCAGTGTGCCCCAGGTTTTAATGGGCTTCTTTGTGACGTAAACATCGATGAGTGCGCCAGTGATCCATGCACCAATGGTGGTACATGCACCGATCAAATCAACGGGTACGACTGTGTTTGCCCGGAGGGTTTTGCGGGAACAAACTGTGCGGAGAACGTGGATGAATGTTCTTCTTCTCCTTGCCAGAATAACGGAACTTGCATGGATTCCGTAGCGGAATACACATGTCGGTGCATCTCTGGATTTGAGGGCGTGCATTGTGAAAATGACATTGACGAATGTGCCAGCAGTCCATGCCAAAACAATGCAACCTGCTCAGATATGGTCAATGCATTTAAATGCCGGTGTCTTCCTGGCTTCGAGGGCGTTCTTTGCGAAATGGATATTGACGACTGCGCCGGGAAGCCGTGTCTGAATCAGGGAACATGTCAAGATAGAATCAATGGCTACGTCTGCGAATGCGTAGAAGGTTATGAGGGTGTTATTTGTGAAACGGACATCAACGAGTGCGCTAGCAGTCCATGCCAAAACAATGCAACCTGCTCAGATATGGTCAATGCATTTAAATGCCGGTGTCTTCCTGGCTTCGAGGGCGTTCTTTGCGAAATGGATATTGACGACTGCGCCGGGAAGCCGTGTCTGAATCAGGGAACATGTCAAGATAGAATCAATGGCTACGTCTGCGAATGCGTAGAAGGTTATGAGGGTGTTATTTGTGAAACGGACATCAACGAGTGCGCTAGCAGTCCATGTCGAAACAACGCCACATGTTTGGATATACTAAATTCATTCACATGCTCGTGCCGTGATGGGTTTGAAGGACCACTCTGCGAGAATAACATTGATGAATGTGTTGGAGATCCATGTCAGAATGGGGGGACCTGTCAGGACCATATCAATAGTTTTGAGTGCAAATGTGCTGTAGGGTATACTGGAGCATTGTGTGAAATAGACGTTGATGAATGCGGGAGTAGTCCTTGCAGAAACAACGCCACATGCTTAGACGGAGTTGCTTCTTTCATGTGCATCTGTCCAGGAGGGTATCACGGAACACTATGCGAAAATGATGTTGACGAATGTGTTGGGGATCCTTGTCTGAATGGAGGCATCTGCAATGACTTAATCGACAGATACATCTGCCAATGCGCAGTAGGCTTCGTGGGTGTGCATTGTGAAACTAATATCGACGAATGCAAGAGCAATCCTTGCCAAAACAATGGAACGTGCCTCGACGGTGTGAATGCCTTCCAATGCAATTGCTCAGAGGGTTTTGAGGGCGCCCTTTGCGAGATTAACATTGATGATTGTGCGGAGAATCCCTGCATGAATGGGGCGACTTGTAATGATCTTGTCGGGGCATTTGCCTGTCAGTGCTCTCCAGGTTTTGATGGCACTCACTGTGAACACAACATGGACGAATGCCTCTCGTCTCCTTGTAGGAACAACGCTACCTGCAATGATAGCATAGCAGGATACACTTGCCACTGTCTTGCTGGCTTTGAAGGATTGCACTGCGAGACTGACATTGATGAGTGTGTTAGTAGCCCGTGTCAAAATAATGCTACTTGCTCAGAAGGGGTAGACTCCTTTGCTTGCACTTGCGTAGGAGGCTACGAAGGTAGCCTTTGTGAGACAGAAGTTGATGAATGCATCGGATATCCGTGTAAAAATGGAGCAACATGTCGAGACCTTGTCGACAGTTTTGCTTGTGACTGTGTCCAAGGCTACGAAGGACCTCTGTGTGAGATTAATCGTGATGAATGCGAGAGTAATCCCTGTCAAAACTCTGCAACGTGCCATGATGGTGTGAATTCCTTTAAGTGTAGCTGCGCAGAGGGTTATGAAGGAGACCTGTGCGAGATTGATATCAATGAATGCGTCAGCCAGCCCTGCGAAAATGGAGGAACTTGTGAGGATATGGTCAACGGCTTCATCTGCAGCTGCGTCGATGGGTTCGAAGGAGGGACATGTGGTATTAACATTGATGAATGCATGAGTAGTCCGTGTGAAAACGCAGGAACCTGCGTAGACGAGGACAATGGTTTCTCATGCGTATGTGCCCGAGGTTTTGCGGGACTGTTCTGTGAAGTTAATGTGGACGAGTGTGCCAGTGGACCATGCATGAACAATGGCACTTGTGAAGACGGTGTCAACAGTTTTGCTTGTCATTGCCAACCTGGATTCCACGGAGCACTCTGTGAGAGTAACACCGATGATTGTGCCGTCAATCTTTGCAGACACCAGTCAACATGTCTTGATCGCATTAATTCTATCGAGTGTGTTTGCACACCGGGATACAGAGGCTTCTACTGTGAAATAGAAATCGACGAATGTGTCAGCATGCCGTGCTCAAACGGGGCAAGCTGCAGCGACATGGTGAATGGATATGAGTGTACCTGTGCTGATGGCTTTACAGGCATTCATTGCACAGAAAACATGAATGAATGCTCCAGCAACCCTTGTGAAAACAACGGGGTTTGTGAGGATGGTGTGAACGGATTTACGTGCACATGTGCTGATGGTTTCGATGGTCCTACGTGTAGCAATAATATAAATGAATGTGCCAGTAACCCATGTATGAATAATGCTACATGCCGTGATGGCATCAACCATTATTTGTGCTTGTGTCCTCCTGGTTACAATGGAAGTCACTGCGAGATTGACGTAGACGAATGTTTCAGCACACCATGCCAACATAATTCAACATGTACGGATGAGGTAAAAGGATACACATGTGCTTGTATGGACGGGTATGTAGGGACACACTGTGAAATCGAAGAGAATGAGTGCATCAGTACACCTTGTTTGAATGGGGCTGCTTGTGTGGATCTCATAAATGGGTACAAGTGTACATGCTTACCTGGCTACGAAGGAATACACTGTGAAACAAATACTGACGAGTGCTCGAGTAACCCCTGTCTAAATGGTGGTACCTGCAGGGACTACATCAATGGATATCTATGCGTCTGTGCTCCAGGTTATGAAGGTGACCACTGCGAGACCGATACGAATGACTGTGCTCTAGAACCGTGTCTGAACAATGGTACCTGCGAAGACAAGGTGAATGGATACCTCTGTCAATGTCATCCAGGATTTACTGGCACCAGATGTGAGGAGAACATAGACGACTGCGCGAACAAGCCTTGCAGGAACAATGCCACCTGTGTCGATCTTGTTGGTCACTATGTTTGTGTTTGCACCATTGGTTACGAAGGAACGGACTGCGAAGTCGACATCGATGATTGCCTCAAAATGCCGTGTCTCAACAACGCGACTTGCGTCGACCTGGTCAATGATTACATGTGCGAGTGTCGTGAAGGTTTCGAAGGCAGGACTTGTGAACATAACGTTGACGAGTGTGAAAGTCAACCGTGCTTGAATGGAGGAGCATGCGCAGATGAAGTTAACGGATACTCGTGTGATTGTCAGCCGGGATTCGAGGGAATTCACTGTGAAATCAACGTTGACGAGTGCGCGAGCTCTCCCTGCCTTAATAACGGGACATGCGATGATCTCATAAATGCCTATCAGTGTAACTGTTCGGAGGGATTTGATGGTACCGTGTGTGAGATTGATATCAATGAATGCCAATCGAACCCATGCCATAATGGTGGCGCTTGCGCGGACGGCGTCGCAACGTACACGTGTAGCTGTCTCCCTGGTTTTGAAGGTGCTAACTGCGGAGTGGATATTAACGAATGCAATTCGTCACCTTGCGGTGAGAATGGCACATGTTTTGACGATATTAATGGATATCACTGTATGTGCCTTCCAGGATTCGAAGGAAAAACTTGCGAAACGGAGACGGATGAGTGTACATCGAGTCCTTGTGGGCAAGGCGGAACGTGTATAGATCTTGTGGATGGGTTCGAATGCACTTGTCCTATAGGAATGTCTGGAAAGAGATGCGAGACCATAGCTGACTATTGCATCAGCCAGCCGTGTGCAAACAACGCAACGTGCCAGAGTACGACAAACGGAACAAGGTAGGGTTTCGTTTCTCTTCTTTATTTTTATTTTTTTACTTCGCACTGATGAATTATATCTATCTGGCATAATTGCTGCTTTCTTGGCATATTTTCAAAGCCGTCTTTTGGTTTGTCGCATCGGTAGGGGATAACGTGAATGATATACTGGCTGAATGTGTGTTCTGACTTATATTTTAAGTTCAGTTATTTTTCTTGTACTACCATTCATAACCAATCATTCACCAATCATATCAATGTTTGCAGATGTGACTGTGCATTCGGCTACGCGGGAGAGTTCTGCGAGGAGTACGACTTCGGCATTTGTGGTGATTCCTGCATCTCGGGAAAGTGTGCAGTGTCTCGCTCGCCCGATGAAAACATCATCTATTCGTGCATATGTAACAACGGCTTTGTTGGGAGTGCTTGCGATACAGGTTCGTGAATATATCAACTGTTTGACCAAGAGTATTTTTTGAAAGAACCAGCTTCTGTGTTTTGTTCCTTTCATTTGCAAAGTTTAAATCCATCCCGTGTACAAGCTGACGAAACAACAGTCAAATACAAAGGTGTCATAAATTCATAAGTTTAGCGTTAACCTTCGTGTGAATATTGATTTGATATCCTTAAAGAGAGAAATCAGTAGGAAAATACTGTATCATCAGCATTATGTTATTGTACTGTTGTATCATGATATCAACCCAAAACACAAATGCATATTTTATACGTACAAACAAGTGTGGTGTTTGTTTGTTTGTTTATTTCATTTCCATCTGAGAAGATGGCTTGATGAGCCCATATGCAGTTGCAATAGCTGGTCTTCCATGAGGTCCAGTTGGATGATCGCCCAGTCACTGTACAGGCATGCTAACCTGGAAACATCAAACTGCACATTACTTGAAATATGAGACCATTCTGAAGCAAATGATTTTCACACAACAATAGATACATAATGTACTCGGAATTAATCCCACAAGGAATGGAACAATTACCCCAGCATTCCCACTGATTCCCACTGATTAGTTACTAGCCATCCCCTTTAAATGACTGTCAATACGATACATGTATTACTTAAAACCGCCTTAAACTATCATAAATCCTTTAACTCTAATTAATTATTTCATTAAAATTTTGATAACAAAGCTACATGTCTGTCAGCGTTCTTCTGCTCAATTTGATTCAACCAACGGGAAGATAGTTTGGACTTGGAGTTTGAAGGATTTACATCGCGATAAAACTATAGTGATATTAGCAAGGCATGCCGCTGTATGATAACATATCAGTGCAATGATCGTTTTGGTGTCTCCAGCATTCAAGTAATTCATTTTATTCTAGTAATCTTATTCTAGTAATCATCATTTTGTGAATGTTGCATGGTTTCTACGTTTATATTATTACATGCAGAGAAACTTTGTCTAAATTTCGTCCTGTAATAATGTGTCCTTCGACAGATATCAACTCTGTTTCGGCTAATGTCCTCTTGAACAACCATCAACCAAAGACCGACATGGAGACGATCGCTGCGAAGCTGAGCAAGGTCTTCAAGATGTCCCTTGGTGCCAACCTCAAGGAGCCCAAGAATATCAAAGTCATCATTGTCTCGGCGAGCAACGAAAGTTCGCAGATCACCGGGTAAGGCCTGGGGGCATTTCATGAAGCATTTTGTCCGACAAAGTTGTCGGACAAATTTGCTCTCAGACAATAAGAGGCAAGGATTTCATTAGCTTGTAACAGTTTGTCAGAAATATGTCCGACCAAAGTGCTTCATGAAATTCCCCTGAACTCATCTGTTATTAAAAACAGTCATTTGACCTATTATTGTCATTAAAGCATATCTTATCTCCATTTTCATATATAGTTATTGCAAACTTAACTTTGAGACACACTTTGTGGGAAGGCAACTGGTCTTTGTTAATGAGCTTTCTTACAAACTGAGGTAATCCAAAAGCAATATGTCTACAAGACTTATAGTGGATATGCAATGTAACCCTATCACACTTTCTTCATAACAGTGGGTCCAATCTTTCAAAACAACTAAGTGAAAGTAGACGTTGAATGTATCTATATGCAGGGCCCGACATTAACTTTATTATCTGGTAGCCCGTTCTGGCCACTGAAATCTTTGAAACTGAAAATTTGGTGGCTCGAAATTAAAGGAAGCATGGCAATCCATTCTGAATTTTAAGTACCCGATTGGGCCACCAAAAGATAGCCTTTTAGGAAGTCTGTTGGTCCGACATTAGTTTTTATTGGCCCCGATCCAACGGACCACCATGAATGCCGAACCCTGATATACAGTATAAATATGTACATAACAGCCATTACTTGCTCTGTATCTCATTTGGATTGGCGTGGTTGACTATTATCTACTTGCCTTGGTTGATTTTTTTTCATCACTAGAAGATTCAATTTCTAATTGTCTTTTGCTGACTGGTAAGAAAAAATTCAAGCGTTGTGAGTTTTACAAGTATTGATTCTTAATGTCTGTTCCAGGAGTAAATACACAAATACGACTTTTTATACTATGGTGAACGACGAGGTATTGAGCCAAGAAGAACAGGAAAAGTTATTCGACTCTATACCAAACGAGGAGAAGGACGCCATCATGGATCCGTATGAGATTTACGACGAGGCTCCCATCCAACCAGAAGAAACGGGTCGCAAGGTAAGACATCCCTATAAAACGCGTCCATATAGCAGCATTTCTGAATGTCCAGGGGACAATATTACCTCGTTGACAATTACCTCAGGCCCTTACCCTGACCCTAACCCTAATTCTAATCCTGAACCTAATCCTAATCCTAACCCTAACCCAAACTCTAAACCTAAACCTAACACTAACCCTGATCTTTACTCTGGCCTTATCACTAAGCAGTATTTAGCCGGGGGTGATTGTCCTCATGGGGTAATTGCCCTGATACAGTAGAGTGGCGATTGTGGAAATCAATAACAAAGTAAAACTTCATTTGCGAAGGATTTTTTTTTCTGAATGTTTAAAAACAATGAAGATTCCTGTCAGGATAAATCGCACTTTACCTTAATTTGAGAAGCAGATCATTTATACACCATACACTGTATAAGGAACGTCAATGAAAGTTTTGAAACTAATCCAAATTTTCATCATCTGCCGAGTCTGTAGCCATGTTAATGCCTCAAGGTACTGTTCTTTTGATCAAGTGCGGGAAACCATCTTTTTGTGTTTTTCCCCCGACGTTTTTCCACAATCAACACGGAACATCATTCCACTCCATTCCACATAATCGGTGCAAACGGATACAGCGCGTGCAAAATATCCTTGTAAAGACGTATTCCAAAATTTACCCTGCACTTTTAAAATCGAGAAGAAGAAGAAAATAACTAAAGATATTAGTTGAGTGAAGAATTCAAGCACAGTTGATCTTGATTTTATCATAGCTGTAAGTGTGATAAGGTTGAAATAATCAAAGCTTGTCCATTACTTACTATTAGATGGCGTGAGTCACGTAAGGCCTGCCTGAAAGCAGTAATGGGGAAACCTAATCGAGCCAATGATGCACTGTCATTTGTCGAGCAGTAGCGCCCTCTAGTCACAGAACTCCAAAAAGAATCATGTTCAACTTACATTTTGCGCTCAGAGCTCAAGCTTTTATCTTGAAATCTAGACATTTTAATCAGTTATATTTCTTCTTCGTATTGTTGTTTGTTTGGTTTTGGTTTCTATTTGTTAAAGGTATACGCTTTTCTTTCAAAAGATTTTGAATTTTGCAATTGTTTGTATATCAATGGTTCAGACCACGGTTTTCTCAAATTATTGAATAGATTCTTGTAAAACATCCGTTAATATGTCCGAATTCTAATTTTGCTAGGTCCTTTTTGTTTTCCTTAATTTCCCCAACCTCTTTATGCAATAATCTTAATATTATGTCCTTTGCCGCTGAAACCTTAACTCGTTAATAAAGGACTACTGTAGCTGATTTTGCTATAACACGCATTTTCCATAGACACCGGCCCGTGAATATACTCTGGACTAGTCCTCAATGGGTTAACTGATAAGTTTCTCCATAGATATTCTGATCATGTCTACTGATGCGTGCCGACATTAAGTATTCTGATGTTCTTCTTTCCGTTTGTCTTCAGCCCGGCTGGCCATTATTAAATTGGATCGTTCTGGTCATCTTGCTCCTCATCATTGTCGGGTTACTCGTTGCCATTGGATACGTAGCGAGCAGATAACACTGTGACAATCCGCAGACGATTAGGATTTTTTTTGTTATATTTCTATGTGCATAATTATTAATGTATCCATCAATGTTGGACCTTATCCAGCCTAATCACCCTTTCCGTTTTGTTCCATGTGCTTTTTGCAATCTATATTATAGCCTTGGCCGTTACAGCGCTGGTACATCTTTCTCTTGTTGATGATAATCCTTATCTTGTTTATCGTCTTCATCATCGCTGTCGTAGTAAGGTACAGCCGAAACACAGAGCTTGCTGCACGTAGTGAAATGCATGGCACGAGAGTGTGAAAAAGTATCACCCTTTATCATTCACCGACACCCCTCAAACTACCATGACCTCCATACGCCCGATCGGTCAGCATCTAATTCTGCATGCTTTGGGAATCTTTTCACGTGCATGACGGGCCATGTGTATGTGCCAAAACAACCATGCATGTATTTTCAAGGAAGAGAAATGAAAGAAAAGAAAGTGCACTGCCCTTCCCTTTCCTGTCTGACACCATGCACGCATTATGCCTTCATTTTATATCTTTAACTTTTTTTCTATTCCATCTTCATGCCTTCCATTGTTTACATTTGTCATAAAAGGGAGCAGAAATAAAGAAAGAGAAAAATAGATTTGTTTTGTTCATCAAAATAGCTATCTATCAATACGACAGCATGAAAAAAAAATCATGTTGCATGCTTATCATCAGCATCATCCGTGTGAGTATGAAGATGTGTGTATGCGTGTTTGTGTTGGTGCGAATGTGCGTTCGTGTTTGTTTGTGTGTGCGTCTGTGTGCGTGTGTGCGCGCGTGCTTGGGTGCGTGAGTGAGTGTTTGTATGTGTGTGTTGTGTGTATGTAGCACGAGTCGGAATCTTGGCATGCCAGTGCCTGTTTGCCCGAGGGATCGAAGCACGACCAAATTTTAGGCGATCTACAGACGCCATTTGTAACCACCTTTATTACTTGTCATCTCTCTGTATGAAATTCCAGCAACCTGAAGAAACAACCTGTGCAGTAGACCCACTTCCCCTGGTTTGCTGCATTTCAAGTGTGGACCAAACAATAGGAATTGTAGTATTTATTCAGTTTCTAGAGGCATAAGAGCGTTGTGATATATGCCTTTGAATACATCTTAAATTCGACCATCAGATGTGCATGAGTGGGTATGTTTTACACTGAAGAGGCCGCAGTCGACCATAGCAGAAATAGCACGAATTCACTACGCTGATTTTGCTGAAGATTTGAAGTAATGTTCACATGTCTTTTCTTAAAGATATAATAATACTAACATGATTAATACCAAGTGCTGGTTTATGCTTCCGAATTGGCGGATGTTAGTCAACGAACGAATTGTTGCGTTTGATAATAACAAAAAATACTCCCTTTACTTCCGCATTATAGCGAAATGAAAAGAACATTAACAATAATGGTCCTGTTTACCATTGGTAGCAGTGATTAAAAAATGTTCAAGATATCACATTTGACGCATATGTGTGGTCAGTTGTGTCACAAAACATCCTAACATATACGAATTTTGCAATAAAACCTAAAATATAAGGAGATATCATTCTTTTTCTCAATAAACTGTAACTGTATAGACGGTTTAGTCTGGAAACATTTTTATTATAAACCATTGTTCACATCTTGTATATTTAACAATACTTAACATTGATTATACTAGATCAAATTTTTGCATTGGTTGTTTCTATCCCTAAATCACATTTTAAAACCATTTTGAAGCACTAATGCTGGGTTTTTATTTCATCCGCAATGGTGAATTATGCCTTTAATGGAAGTCCAAGAGAAGAATTATAAATCATGAGTAGACAGGATAATTTCCCCGTTTCGTGGTAGAATCTGCACAAAACTGCTCAAATTGTGCATGATACAGAAGTTGACACTAGTAAATGGAGTCCAGGAATATAAGGACAGAGTTTAAACAAGTTTAAAGTCATCCGCTATGAAAAATTCAAGCTCCCGCCTGTAACCCTCAGTTGAGAGACGTGAAACTCAGAGGCACTTCCTAACACGAACTTCAAGCTTAGCTTTTTTATATGTGCGCCACCTAAAGGCAAAGTAGGTGACAATCGTGAACATGCGGTGGTGATAACTCGTGTAAGGCGTCGGACGATGATGTGTTGTTTGTTTGTTTGTTTGTTGTTTTTTCAATGCAGACCGATTTTTTTTTTCCGAAAGAACCCTTATGGATAAAATATAAAGCTTGTAGAATAAATATACAAAGATCGTCAAGATATTGATGAAAGTTAATATAACAAATAAACATGAACACTTGCTTATTCATAGGCTATTCCGGCATCGATTTATCGTTTGTCAATTTTGACGATGACAAAAGAAAATAAAGTTCATAGCCTGTAAAATCCCAACGAAGTCGGCGTTCTTAATTCCCACAGAAAAGAGAAAATTAGGGACGAAGATGGGAGAAAAACACACTGGTAGTTCCAATTCTCACGAAGTGTCTTACTTTTGTCATCATTCAAACTTTATAAAGTCGTCACTCCTTCGTTGTCTTTAGAATACAGTTTGATATATTCGTATTTGACACTAATTACATCACTTTCACTTGAAAATAAGTGATTTACTGTCATTTACAATTGAGAGGTACTCTTTCAAAAATTGAGGTTATATACAGAAAGTCAACATTTGACGAATAAATATGTCTCTTCTTGTGAATATTTTTAAGAAAGATTCTATTGATGTAAAAAGGATTGTATATACCTTTGTATTTTGTGTAAATATCTGATATATTTTGTACAAAATAAATGGGAGTGTATTGACTCATATTTATTCCATAGCTGAAGATATGATACCACTGCTGAGGTTACTTTGATAGTTATTAATGAAATTATGTCAAGCTTATGGCCATATTGCAAATTAGTATTTTAGTTTTTGGGGAGTGTTAAAGAATTATCTTTTAGTCAGAATGTATTTCAAACACAAATGATCACATCGGAAACCAGCTGTACCTGTGTTTTCAAGAGACGGTGTTCATTGGAAAAATATATATTTTATCATCTTTCTTTTCTCTGGTTTTGATAATGTCATCAAAAGCTGTTATAATCAATCTTTCTACGAGACTGTCGTTTCTAAATGGTGTAAGCAGCAAAGAATGCTGTTTGAGTATGGGATAATGAAATAATATTTGCATAAGTGATCATATTCAGAATTGCAGTTTTTCTGTTGTCTACCCTTGCAGATCGATCTGTCTCACGATAGCATAACTGGTCATTCACTGCAATGAGATATTAAAGACAGACCTGCTTCATACTTCCTGACAGAAATCTGCCAGAAACTGATTGACTAGGAAAATAGTTCTCCGTCTTTCCTTTTATATGCTACAGCTAATGCAATGAGTAGTATGAATTCTTACAAACATATGTAAGGAATCCAGTTCCATCAATACAGGAGCGTAGAAATATTCAGGTTTTCTTTGTTTGGCGTTTTACATAGCTTTGTGTAGCCTATAGTACGATTTTGATAGTTGTGTTTGTGGTTGCTGTCAGTAAATTTGGTGTCACTGTCGTGTTTAGAGTACCATTTATTTGTGTTTTCTATGAGGATTTGTACAAATCTGGAATAATAAATTGTTAACAAATGAGACTAATTACGTTTCTGTTTTGATTCGTTCTATGGATTATATATATATATATATATATATATATATATATATATATATATAAATGAAATGTGTGTGTGTGCGCGCGTGTATACATATCATTTATATCACGGCTTGACATTAAATTTTTTCTGATGGCCTGTTTGGGCCACTGAAATCTTTGAATTTGAAAGTTTAGTGGAAAAGGAAATATTAACATTTATTTTGAATTCATATAGGGCCACCATTCGGTGACCCGACATCAATATTTAGTGGGTACGGGTCATGCTAAAAAGTCCTCATATATATATATATATATATATATATATATATATATATATATATATATATAATTATATATATACATGTATATATATATATACACACACATATATATATATATATATATGTATATATATTTTTGCGAAAGACTTCTTTCGCAAATATATGTATATATATATATATATATATATATATATATATATATATATATATATAATGTGTATTGAATATGAACATGGAACCTTAGGCGCTAATGATAATTATGATCGTGTTTCACATGTGTACATGACATCTCTTGAATAATATATAGTACGCTTTGCTGTGAAGCCTTATGAAATAAGCATTGGTCACCTGCAGTAGAGTCTGTGTTCAGGTTTCTCACCTTGTCACTCAGAGTCTTGGTTATGTCAAAGGAAAGACATGTGGATTATGTTGATTACGTAATACGTGCGTCGTCGACCACAGGCATCTCCTCTACAAGTCAAGGGACGCAGCTTTACCATGCCTTGCCAATATGATGCCTTCCTCTTTGAATTTCATAAGAATTTCCACGCGCCAGGCTTCTGGTCATGTTAGTCACTCTGACACGCAACTTGGTATCAGTCATGTTTTTGTTTTGTTTTTGTTCTGTCAGCCGTTCAAAACAAAAAATCTAAGACATATTCGATTGAGGAGAAGGAATCGAGAATGTACACATATTTTACTTATATATGTAATGTGGTTAGATCTGGAAAATCATGGTTCACTCAAAGACTGATTATGGGGAAATACTGCCATGGAAATTTCCAGGAAATGGAGGGGTGGGGATTTACTATGTGTAATGACGTTCCAGCTAGCATGTGGATGCTCATCATGTATGTTCAAGGAACCAGGCAGGACGTCAGAACGTATAAAATAACATGACAGCACACTTATTCTTACCAATTCACTTGCCTAGAGCCCATGTCAAGGTGCAAAATTTCCCAAAAAAAGATAAGGTGCTAAAGGAGAGGGTGAGAAGTACAAAGATGGGAAAAGAAAAAAAAGGGGGATGGGGGAAATCCCTAGTGTTCCCATATGAATTCGAAGCTACAGATTGACGCGTCCCCTCCATTGTCAATCCTGCCCCTACCATTTTCATTAATCCGATTATAGAAAAAGAATGGCAATGTCATTCCTAACTGGACATAACGGTTATATGAAAGAGAGTATTAAAGATCCCCTGTGTCTTCATTTCCGAATGAGTCATTTTCTATAGCATAATCTTTCATACTCATTTTCGAGGAGTGTCCCATTCAAGACAGTGCTGCAAATACGGAGCGTTCAATACAGAATTGTGAAGTAGGCCTATAGAGCGAATAAAAAGCACACTCGAATACAAGTACAAGAATTGTTTGATTTGTAAATTGACCATTCTTAAGGAAGCTTCGATGGTGTTCACTCTAATGAGTTATGATTAATGATTGACAAGTTGATATAAGAATGAATATTGACAATCCTGGTTTTATGTGAGTTTCTTCTGATTCAATTCAATTCAATTGAATTCGAATTTATTTTCATTTCCATCAAATAAACAGAGAAAATCATATACAATGTACAGTATAAGCAGGACATATTTGTAATAATTGAAAAAAATGTAAATTAACAAAAATACATGTGATCATGAGTAACAAAATTAAGAAAACATATTGTATTTTTGGATATACATATACATAGTACAAATTAAATAAGAATGGAAATGGAAATCGAGGGTCCCACTTAAAAGCAAAGCTTGTACAATGTGGGGCCCTCAGAAAATAAATAATAAATTAATGGACTACAATTTAAACTACAAAATCAACGGAAGGGCTGAAGGTCCTTTCTCGCTAGTGTTATGTGAACAAATTATCTGGCGGTGGTGCTAGACAATTTTGATCCAAAATCTATCAGATGCCGACAGACCCAGTCATCTTGTCATATTCTAAGCGGTGTACCCGGGCTTGTCGCTCACGTCCGCCAAGAACTCGGACATCCTGATATGGGATACTCCATGCTGGGTAAGCCGCGATCATTCGCAGAATCGAGATGTCGCAAGTTTCGCTCATGGGGCAGAAGGCACGAAACGGCTCCTTTCTTTTCCTTTGCGGTTTCCACGCCTAAAGGTCATTCCTGTTTCCGAGGCCGCCTTGGTTTTTGAAGATATGATTTTGACCTACATCTCTGAATATTAAGAAAATGTTTACCCGCTGTAAGAGGTAACGTGCAAGGTTCAGAACGAAGGAAAGCGTTTATTACATTATATCGTCACATTTTCATGTCTGATCTTGAACTACATAGAGACTATCTGGTTTGGTGCTGCTGACTAATGCCAATGAGGTTTTTATATATAATTATACACACACACTCACACAAACACACACATATTATATATATATATATATATATATATAATTTTATATTGTATACTGTAAATATATCATTCATACGATCGTTGACTGTTCACGAACTGTTTCTTGAAAAATTAGCGAAACTTCACAGTTTCATAAATTCCTTAAGTTTCATCTGATTTTGATCAGTTTGTTAATGTTGTGCCAGAAGGGGTTACTCCTTCTTTTTAGACTAACTTTCATCTGTTCCGGAATTCCCCTTTAACAGCTTCAACACATCGATGATTTCATTCATCGCTCATAATACACATCTATTACTCGACAACTCGCTGATCTATAAAGAGTATATCACTTCCATATATAATTTTTGATGAAAACGCAACGCCCGAACTATAACGTTCTTTTCAATTTGTTTGTGCTAGTCATATCTTCGTGTTTGGTCTCCCTTTCAGAAGATATGATCTAAATGAATTCATTTTATCCCTGGTAAGTTAAATTTGCATTCAGGTAGACTTTTGTTGCGTAAGAAGGAAGCAGATCGAGTCAATGAAGGTTCACGTCCTTATGACATCCTTGATCAGATCAGAGAAGTAGAAGGCGGATGCGTTTCATCGAAGGACTATGAGGAATGCCAATTGCTGACCACACGTGCATATGATGAAACATGGTTACTTAAAATAACTAATTTAACTAACTTTATCCGGGAATTCTATTCCAGGATAGCGATATCAAATACTATGAGATGTGGAATTGTACGATAAACATAACGTTAAGATTACTTCCGAACCAGTAGATTCACTGGGGTCATCCGAAGAGACCGACATGCACGAGTCATACAGCCAACGAGTTCGACACTGAAAAGAAAAGTCCATGAGTCATACGGCCCTCGAGTCATACAGCCCATGAGTTCGACACTAGGTAAAAACAACCCCCGAGTTCGACAGATACCACACGGGGCTTTTACTGTGTCGGTCTCGTGGGCCTTGTTTGCTTAGTGCCGAACTCATTGGCTGTATGATTCGCGGGCTGTATAACTCGTGAGCTGTATGACTCGTGGGCTGTATGACTCGTGGGTGTCGGTCTCGTGACATGCACCCGATTCTCGAAATGTTCAACTCACATAAAGGACATAATATCCAACCAAAGAAAAAGAGTAAACTTTAAAAAGTTGACATTTGGACGCAATGTTCTTTCGTTGGACGAACCAAGCCGAAGATGTGTTGAATAGTTTTGAGTTTTGTTTTTGTTATCTTTCGCAGGATGGACATATAATGTAATGATTTTCCTTTAATTTTGCTGTAGACAACCAACGATTGCGTTCTTGCGTCTAAACTCGATTCAGGTTAAACATTAAACCATGAATTAAAAAAAAAAAAATCAAGATTTCACGGAAAGAACCACAGCCGGGACAGGTATATGAGTGGAGGGAGGTTAACGGAAGGGAGGAGACGGCGACTGTGATAAAAGATACAACTAACGGCACAGTGAGTGAAATTTTCAGTGGGAGAATTTCAATCCGTCACAACGATCAAGCTGCGGGAAGCCAAGCTGTCCTAGTCGTCTTAAGTACACTAAATGAATTTTAAAAAAAGAAGAAAAGCCAGATACAGAACCATCCGATGTGAAAAGTACGGAGAAGGCTATACTGAAAGGAACATTTCTCATGGAAACTAAGAAGATTATGACAGGTCGTCCATTTGCGATGTTCGATACGGTGTTACATCTTAAAATGTGCGATTCCATAAATTTCTGATATTACGTAGAAATGTCGGCTCTTTGTTGCAAACAGCAACGGGTGTCTCCTGCAAAAGTGCTCTCATCATTGCATAGTACTATATGGTCAACTTGTGACCAAACCACACCATCCATCCTTATGTCTACTGCGTTAACATTAAAATCACGGGGACCTTTTCATAGGGCGTTCTATTTTTAATCCGAAACACAAGACCGAAAAAAAGATCTTTCGCTGCTCTTCCGAAAAAACCCAGAAGCAATCTGAAACAGGGGAAGGTGAGGAGAGTCATGGTGATGAAAGTGAAGTTCTTCTCTGTTAAAGTTTTCTTGCTTCGTATAGTCCGGTGTTCTGAGGCATGTTGAAGCTACTTCACTAATTAAGATGGGTTTTTTTCAGATTTTTGTAGTTGGACGTTTTGATAGGTATTATGTAGGACCCCTTTCCACATTCATCAACTGGAAGAATTCAAAAGAAATTTCACATCCAAGTTCACGTCAATTCAACTTCAGATCATAATTATCATTTCATTACTTTCATTATGAAAAAAAATCCTAAATCAAACAAAATCAACCATACAAAGAAACGACACAAACACATCTCTGAAGATTGTGTTATTATACTTCTGTATCGTCACTTTTTTGAGCTCACGAAAAGGAAATAAGATTGGAAGATTCGTAGAAAGCAAAAGGGGTACTTGTTGAGGAATTGTTAATTACCTATTTTTTTCCAAATTCAAGACATACTGATGAAAACTCATTGAAACGACACGTAACCAAAAATTCAACCACTTTACTAAAATGACACAGTATACCATATAGGCTCTTTGATACCGCCTGAATATGACGCTGTGTGGAGGAGCGTTGCATGATGGGAAGGTTTGTCGGCTTGAACTTCCTGCAAGCCACGTTCCTGTACACTCAAAGCGATTTGCCATCATCCTTCACTCGAAACTGCCTGTGCTGATGCTGCTGTAATTGAGGATTCCCTGATGTCTACGAAACTCTAGACCTAGTTTTTATCACGGGGTGAAGGTTTTCACGCCCCGCACTGAGATAATCAAAATATATGCCACGACCCATGTCGACAAAATCAAAGTTTTGGGGGTCTCTCGAGGTCGTAGGCCCGAAGATGCGGTATGAGAACAGGAAATTAATGTTCACATTATTGACGTGAAATGACACATCTAGGGACCAATGACTTGTCGCTTTTCGTGTTTTACTTTTATCAGAATGGGGAATAACACCTTTTGGCGTTAAGTATAAGTGGATGAACAAGAACTAATGTTCGTCTGATGTATACGTTTGTACATATTTGTGTGTGTGTGTGTGTGTGTGTGTGTGTGTGTGTATGGAATTGCTGTATAGATGTGAGTAAATATAGTTACAAACACTTCAAAACGCTTTTAGAACTCTGATGACACGCACATTAAAGTGACAAAATTATGTAATTAACTGCTTCGAAAAAAAAAATTCCAACAATATCATACATAATCATGTTTTGTAGCTTAAAGATTTCCAGTTATACCAGTGTTCTCGTATGAGATGATGATATGTCATAGCACTACAGAATCTTATATACCTTGCACAATCAATCACTCAATTGCATATTGGACAACTTCTCTCAATTCACACTAAGATTAACTTTATTTTGATATCAATTCTGCATCGTCAAATTACGCCGGTCTTCCATTTAATGCCAATTCATTCTTCACTGGAAACAAAATTGATTGGTCCATATATTCTGGACCTGAAATGATATTATGCATAATTTCTTTAAGTCAGTAATTTCGTAGGCGTAAAGCAGTCCAGGCGAATTTTCCCATTGTTTATATGGCTGTGTATGTCCATGCACAAGTCAATGTATGGTCGATGGTGGTGGGGAAAAGGAAGATCAGAAAGGATTCTTTGGAATCTCACTGACTGGTGTGACACCTCTTGCCTTTAAGTTCACCTTGATATACACGTGTATTGAGAGAATGCAGCAATTTTAGTTAAACACATCAGTCAACGTTTGAGGAAAATCGGACAATCCATTCAAAGGTGATGAATTTTCGAAGTTTCAATTTGCTACCATTGCTGGATGAGAAGACAACAGCTTGTGATGTTACATGCGTAGAACGATGTAAAGAAAATATGAAGAAAATTCAACAGATTTTCACTTTCTTGCGTGATTAAAGAGCACTTGACTTGCCTCTTTCAGAGGGCTGGGGGATGATATTACCCTTAGCATGCATCAGTAACAAGTCGGGAGAATGTGTACTTTTTTTTCAAAAAAATGAAATTATGAGGAATTCTCTTTATATTTTTCTTATATCGTTCTACGCGAGTGACAACATTTACTGTACATAATTGTAGTAGTCTTCTCATCCAGCAGTGACTGCGCGGAAACTTATATAAAAAAACAAAACACCCACATAACTTTTGAACAGATTGCTCGATTTCCCTCGATCTTCACAGATGTGGTCTACTGATATTGCTGTATTACACATGTATATTAAGGTGAACTTATCTTTTAAAGTTTGTCACAAGGTACAATTCTCTCTAGCTCTCTCTCTCCATCTGTCTAACTTCGCCGCAGTCTCATTTTCTCTCTCATTCTCTCCGTAACATGACAAAATGGCCCTAACTATTCAAATTCTGATTTATAGTCGTATGCGTACTCCTAAAACGCATTGTAATACGGTAAATACGATTGAATTGTGTAGTAGATTTGTTTATCTGCAGTCAGCTGGCAACATATGTTGTAGCATACACACGTTCCATGACTCATGAGTGTGCGTAAAACGCAAACGCGGCTGTTGTTAATTATTTGAGGGCTATGGACTATATAGACCAAAAACATCAAAGTTGGAGGGATGAAAAAAAAAGGTAGGTTTGGAAAAAATGTCAATCCTTTCTTGGAGCTTACAGTGACTCGTTACTTTGCAACTTTTGACTCATACTTTGTAACTTCCCCATCATGTTCAAAGGGAAACGGGAAAAGTTTCGAATTGATAATAACGTGGTCACTGTGTTTTCTCTTCACTATCGCGATAGGAACATAAGGGATTATCAATCACTTTTAGCAGTCTGGACACATTTCCGTAGCGATCACAGTGTCGACACACTGTTTTCATCTACGGTACATCATGAGGAACACACTGTGACAGAGGAAATTACAGTAGGGCCTATAGTCATGGTAGTAACTTGTGCCCACACCAGTATATAACATCACTCTGACCAACGAGATAATGTGAAATATGTTTTAATGTGCTATTAAACACCAGGGGAGTCCTCCCCCCCCCACCTCTCTCTCTCCCCCTCTCTCTCTCTCTCTATTTCTCTCTCTCATACACAAAGCTACAAAGGAGATAATAGTTCTGACATCGACTGGCTGTTACTGACAATGCGATTTATACAACATATAGCACCCGTTATTGATCGATCTTGTAAAACTAGGTTGCATGCTGTCATAGTGATATCATGCCGATACAAACTACCTACCCTAAATGAGAGATGAGACAAACTACCAATGATAATGGTGTAAAAGAAATGTAATCACGAAAACAATGATGATCGCATCAATGATGTAATGGTCTGCATTACTCTCATCATATGTCTGCAGTTTCATTGTGGTTATTATTATCGACTTACAGGAGGTTGAACATAATTTACTAGGCGTTTTAAAATGGTGTAATGCTAACAAATTAACAATCAACACGTCCAAGACAAAGTATATAGTTTTTAAAAGTAAACGTAGACATGTGGAGATAAATGAAAATAATGAATTTTATTGTGCTCGGCACAGATATGATAGAACAGATACATTTGCTTCTAGGAGTTAATATAGACGAAAACCTATCATGGCAAAAACTTATCGAGTGTATCTCTTCCTCAATGAGGAAAACAATTGGAATCATATTTAGAATTAGACAACTTGTGTCTAGACAAATCTTACAATTATTATATAACATACTTATCCTTCCGCGTACATGTATGTCTTATGGACTAGAAGCTTGGGGATGTATATACCATTCATATCTTCAATCTATATTTTTGTTACAAAAGGAATTAGTGCGTGCAATCTGTTCCAAAAGACCTAGAGAGCGTATTTCATAGTTTAAAAATGCTAGATGATTATAGACTATACAAATTTGTAATTGGTACTGTAATGTTTGACCTAATCCATCACTCTTTACCGCACGATGTCTCCGATTATTGTCTTAAAATTGAGCATGATTATGATACAAGGTTAAAAAACCGAATTATAAACCAACAAAAATTAGATCTGAAACTGGTAAACACTTCATGTCATAATTATGCGGGCAGTATTTTGGAGAGGATTTCCACAGGAAGTAAAAAAGATGAACACACTTTTCGGATGAAAGTATCTCTTATCAAATAATGTATAACTGATCCCCTATGAATACCTGTAAATATGTACATAATAGTAGCATTGCTTCTGTGAATTTTGTAAATACGTTATATAATCTATATCATTGAAAGGACTGGCCTCGACTAGCCTGCACGCTATTGCCGGTTCTTTTTTTTTTTCTTCCTTTTTTTTTGGCCAAAAACTGTACTTTAGCTATTGACTGTTTTGACTATGATGACGATGTTTGTTTGGTAAATAAATTTCATTTCATTTCATTTCATTTCATTTCATTTCATTTCATTTCATTTCATTTCATTTCATTTCATTTCATTTCATTTCATTTCATTTCATTTCATTTCATTTCATTTCATTTCATTTCATTTCATTTCATTTCATTTCATTTCATTTCATTTCATGGTTCAATTGCCAGTTAACCCGCCTAAACAGCATATTCTCGCAATGTATCTTTCATTGACGGGAATGATGAAAACGACTCGGTAGAATATATGTTACTTCGAAGTGCATAACAATATTTTGTAGAATATAGCCAAAAATTCAAAGAGAGAGCAAGACTACAAAGAGCTTTAAAGTGTTATCTAGAGATGAAAAGAGGAAGGTATGATCGAAAAGTATGAGATAAAGTTAAAAGAAGACTAAGAAAACAACAAGAAACCCAAACATGATCAAGTCTTCAAATCTGATGTTTGCCTGTCGTTCTGTCTATCCGTCTATCTTCTTGTTTACATATCTGATTCTATCTCATCCTCTTCCCCACTTCGCTTCTTCTCTTTGCCAAACGATGACTCATTATCAAGAAGTTTGACAAAGAGCACGCCATCCAACTCGAGGGTCAGTTCTTCAGTCACGTGACAAGCTGCTCATAGGCGATGAACGCAAATAGCCTCCTACCGTGTTCACGCTCAGTGTTAACAAGGGATGGATTCAAGAATAAGTGACAGCGCGCCGATAAAATCGCATTGGATACATTCGACTTTGAACAAAAAATGCAAAAAACAATGCAAAGACATTCATCGCTATGAGTGTCTTCTTGATCACATCATTGATTACACGCTGGACAGACTCTAACTCTGGGACTGACTGAAAAGCATACAGTGAAATTTGTGATTGAAGCAGACGACGCTGTGTTCACCAGATTGTGGACTGGATATGCTCTGAATGAAATGCACCTACCGTAACTTATCAACATGTGGGCACAAGGTGCGCTATTCCTTCTCATCGTACAGGTATGGGAACGATGTTTCATGTTCTATTGCTAATTGATTGTATATTGATATCTCTTTTTCATCAGATATGTATTTCCAAAGTTTGCTTGTATGTATGTATGTATGTATGTAAACTATGTACGTACATATTTTTTTTTCTCTCTATGTAAGGTTTCTTTAGATCGGTACATGGCTGTGGGTAATTTTGTTTTATACGAAATCTTGTGACGTTCCTATCAAACATGAATAATTTGATGAAGGCTAGATGCATTTCAAGATCTAATTGTAGGCTTTCTTTGCTTTATCTCTTTTTAAAGATTAATCAGTTCCAGATACGATTATGACGAGTAATTCTGGGCCAATAGTTAGTTCAATCAATTATTTTGTTGAGTAGGCGCATAAAATGATGACAAAAGTAACACTAGCATCCCAGGTTGATTGCAAATAACACTTCTATCATCATAAAGTGTCTTTACAATTCTTGGCAACTAATTTTCAATATCTACGAAGATCTGAATGGAAAGTTGTAACTTTCATGGCAAACGCCGCGACGCTATTCGTCGAAATTTTGGCCGAATGTCGTTACCTGTACATTAGGGAAGAAGTTTAGCGTTTCCGAGGCATTAATTGGTTGATTCGCCCGCTGACTGGGGGAGCGCGTCAATGAACTCATGTCATCAGCAGGCGGAAAGGGGAGGCGACGAGTGAGTGGATGAATGAATCGTAAAATGAAACGCATTTCCCGCGCAATGTCACTGGCTGTGATCTCATCTCTACCTTTCCGTCTGTTTGTCCGTCAGTCTGTCTAGGTTTCTGTCTGTTTGTTTTAATATTCAATACGCCTCCTTGCTCTATCATTAATTGTTTGCTCTATCATTTTTTGTTTACTATTCACCAGATCTCCCTCTCCCCCTCTCAACTTTCTTTCCTTCCTCTCTCCCTCTTTTTCTCTCTCGTCTCTTTCATTTCTTTTCTGCTTTCTGTCGTTGCCTTCCCCTCCCCCACTTGCATTCCTTCCTTTCCCTCGCTTTCTTTTCCTGGTCCCATCGTTCTCCCTCGAACTTATATCTGACTGCCCTATATCTTGCCAGAATCATACGCCCGTGCCCGCGTCCCATATGAATCCAGAACGTGGGATCCCAAATCTAATTATTAAAAGCGGGCCTTTCACTGCACTAATTGCCGGATCATCGCAAGTGCCATTAACTTCCAATCACTGTAAAAGTTGTCACTGAGAAATTTAACAACCACTTAGTCTTTAATTAGTTTGTAATGATCACATCACAAGGATAATACTCACAACAAAAGCAACAAGCGGCCTATATCCATCCATCTAGCCATATACTTATATTAGTTATATATCTATATATCTATCTATTTATCCATAGGTTTTGATAAAAAAAAAAGATATTTTAAATCATTATCAGCGTCCAACAACTTTTAATCTTTCCACCAAATTTTCAACATGTCACGTGTTTTCTTCAGGTCTTCTTCACGCTTGAAGAAGAGAAGTGACATGACAAAAATTCGGCGCAACGATTAAGTTGTTGGATGCTTATAATGCATCACAGTATTTTATTTTTTATTAGAATGGTGTCTTAACTTTAGTATGTCGTGATAACAAAGTACAAGGGACGCCAGTGGACGTCGCGTCGCTGTGATGCATAAGCTCCTCTAACAAGCTTTCGGGCCTCGACCCTTTCGTCAAATCTA
Source organism: Diadema antillarum (assembly GCF_040938485.1). Lineage (NCBI taxonomy): Eukaryota > Metazoa > Echinodermata > Echinoidea > Diadematoida > Diadematidae > Diadema > Diadema antillarum. The sequence continues at coordinate 3,835,792 of NW_027270927.1, read as the reverse complement.
CAATATCAGCGACAAGCACATACAATGTATTATAAAGTGATTGCACTTTTCATGAAGGTTTAACAGTGTATAACAACATATTAAGTGCACATACTGTATGTACTTGTCATTGGTACTGAAAATATGACAAAGGACTGAGGCCTGAAGCTTTATATCAAAGGGACTTGTGCATTACAGCGACTTCCACACTGCATGATGCCTCTTCTTTCTGTTGTCACGATATTATGATATATTATGTATGCAGCAAGATAGAGAAAACGCAAGAGTTGGGAATGATAACACATAACAATATAGGCACAGAAGTGTGTTTAATTGCTGGTAGCATGCTTAGTAGGTATGATTACAAGTCTTTTTTTGACAAATTTTGAAAAAAATATTCTCCCGGATTTCCATTAAAATGGTTTTGAAAAGAGGGACTGTTAATATGACAACGGGCGTGATCTAGGGCAGATATTAACCAAGAAGTTTACAACGCAGGGGCCTCGGAACGGGGGGGGGGGGGGTGGCAAGGAACATACACACACGTTTGACTCTTCGTAAATAATAAATAACAACAGCGAGGGGAAAATGACTCTCCGAACGTTACATACGAGACATTAAGGTATCATGAAACGTAAATGAAGAATTGATTACACTGTCATCAAAATGAAAGAGCTCCCTACGATAAGATTCTCATGATATGCATTTTATCCATCTCAACTAATGTTCCCTTTGATATATGTATGTATATATATATATATATATATATATATATATATATATATATATTATTTACATATATATAAACGAATAAATCACTTTTCAATGCTTAATACTTTAGTTAAATCTGAAGCGGGACTTGCAATTAAACCAGGCAGTACGTGTATTACGTAACCACTTCCTCCCAGACAGGTCAGTCTGCTCTGCAGAGGGGGACCATTACAATCATTATGCCCAAAGCATTTAATACCCCAGATTGCCATTCAAATCCACCTCGAAGACGGCGTCTTATACAACGGAGAACTCCTTCATTAAATCTCTGCTTTAGATAATTTATGATCAACATCTGCATGTGTTTTATGGTATGGAACGAATGATACACTGATCCCTACAACATGCAGGAATATCATTATGATGCTGATGAAGTAACTTTTCTTCACGTGATCTTTCCACTTTTTTTCTGTGATTACAAGTGCATAGAGACCTCACCCAAGGCACTGTAGGCACTAATACGAATGTTAATTTATAATGTTATTATCATCACAGATATCATAACCATAACTAGTATCATTGTTTTCATCATTATAACATTAGTGATGGGATTGCCACACTGAAAAGCCGTATAAATTCGTTTGGGTCAGGTGAGCTTCAGTATGGGCAGAACATTCTTTAACACCCCTCAACAAATACAATGGCTATATTTATGGTAGAGTTCTAGAAATTTTGCCAAAACTTCAAGGAGGGTATCTAAGATCGCGTATTGCATATCATTATACTTCTGGGGGGGGGGTGAATGAGTTTTGAATAGAAAGGCCTGTTTGGTCTTTATAGATGGGAATGAACTTATCTTTGCGAGTTAAAATGGTACAAACACAGTTTACAAAGAGAAAAAGATAATCGAGTTTTTCTATTCAGGAGACCACAGAGTTGAGTGTGTATAATGTCTATCTACATCAACATTATTTTTAGTTTACACGCATATATGTATAATTCAAGTAGAAAAAGAATGAATGCGTTATTGTTCTTATCTAACTTGAATTAATAGAACACAAAAAAAAGTGATATGGCGCTCATCATTACAGCATAGGGGCATTTAAAGGGAAAAGGTTGACCACTGCAAAATAATTGACGCATGGAAATATGAAAGATTTTTATTTGATATGAGGGAAACCTCTTGATGTAATTCCTTCCTCTTAATAAAAAGGAGAACGCCGGTGTATCTCCGCTCCTTTGCACATGTACTACGTTTAGTAACAGGAGCAAGGCGGCATACTGTGTCATGTCAATCACAAGGTGCCCCTTCCTATCGGCAGTCCGTTGCGCCATAGCATCAAGCTTGGAAAGCCACGCGACTTGAACATGCAGATCTTGCAGACACAGGGAATAAAGACAGTTCGTTGCTACAGAATTATAAAGCTGGATGTCTCTAGTCGTTCCAGATGAAAAATATGTAAACTCAAGAGTCCCGCTACTAGAGTACAGCAAGCAAAAGATAAAGAATCTAGTAGGACTTCGTCGCTTTTTCATCTTTTTAGCGTCTCTTTTTCATTCTCTGTGTTTTCAATGATGCAATGTGCAGTGTGCCCACCAACGCATCTTGAAGACGGAAATTATCAAGATTATCGCAGGAAATTAAGACGGGGACAATTCATGACAGATCGGCATTTACTTCGCTTTCCACCCTGAAGTTTCCACCCTCAAGAGATGAATTAGAAAGAACGGTCACACGAGTAAAGCACTTTTAAGAGGTTTTTTTTTTTCACTTGCTTTGCGGAAGACGTGTTCGTAAGAAGAATTGCAGAAAGACTTGTGCCAAAAACAAAAATACTTGCCACTGAACAATTCTCAGAGAAAAGAAGAGCAAAAACTCATATATCAAGAGAACATTGACCCTCTAAGAAGTGACAAATCTATGACTAATTGAATACACTGCATGTGATTTATAGGCCTACTCGCTGATTAGATTATGTCGATGACGGTTTCCGTAGTTTTTCGCCTTTACGTAATTTCAACAACAAGGAAATCTCTAGCAAGTTGTTTTAGAATAGAAATGTTTCGCTTCAACATATTTTTCATATATTCATAACACGTATTTCTTTTTAGCAAGACAAGATATGTTTTGTATACACTTATATTCTTTGTTGAAAATGAAATTGAAAATGAAAATGAAAATGAAATGAAATGAAATAATATATCGCACTATATAGGTGTTAAAGTCGTTGGTCCGTGGAGGGTATCTGTCCCATCTCCCTGGTTGTCCCACACTTGTGCCTCATGAGAATTTTAATGTGAATTCTCAAACATAGGACCTCCATTTCATGTCCTATCCAAAGGAAAGAGTGCCTTGCCTCGAACTGGAGGGGACGGTATGATTACACACAATATTGCACAGTTAGAGACTCGGGAATCGAACCCTGGTCCTTTGCATCTGGAGGCAGACGCGCTACCGACTGAGCCAAATCGCTGCCCAAGTCTTTTACCTTTTTTTTTTCTTTCAAAAACAAAATCTACTGCAATGGAGTGACGGGTTAGAAGGGAACGCTGGTTTAATAGCTAACATTGTTCCACAGTTGCATTCGACTGACAGGTGCATGCTGGCTGTCGTTGGAGTAAAAGTCCTAATCGAAGCTGTGCAGTCTGCGTAAACGGTAAAGGTCAATCGACCCTCGAAAAAGATTAAAAGTGATCTAGGGTCCCGTAAGATGATTCTTTTTTTCTCCCAACAACATTGACATGGCTCCACTCAATGATGCAGTTGCGACATGTTTACCAATTTACTGTTTAGCAAGTGCCATTTCTCATTATGTCGAAAATGTAATCGCGCAGTAAGTAGGGGAGACCTTCTGGCCTGATAAGTCATGCCAATATCATAGTAGTATGTTGGGGTGCGCCCCCTCCCCCTCATAAACAAGCAAGCAAACAAACAAACAAAACTTTGACACAGATTTTGATAAGCGGTAGCAAATTAAAGAATATGTCATGAAAAGATCATGAAGTTCTATAATAACCTTCAAATTTCTACTAAAGCTTGATATCTTTCATTCCGGTTTATTTGTGTGTTCAGTTTAGTTTTTATACAATTTCTTTCACGCATACAATAAGATGACCTAAAACATGAAGGACAATCATTCTCCAGACACTTACTATCGTGCCCATTGAATCACCATAGGAGTATGTTTCACGTTAATTTTTCCACCCTATCAATTAGAAAATTGCTCATTAATATGTCGTAATAATCTCAACCCTGAACTTAAAAAAGGCTTTGGCATGCTTATTTTAGGATTCAAAGTTGAATCAGCCTTTCAGTTATTGTATTAAGAGTAAAATAAGTATATAATTTTGTGTGTATGAATTGTGTACATATTATGTCTGTGTTTATCTACTGTATGGCGTCCAAATAATGGATCTACGGTTGATCAAAATTGTTTCTTTTTGTATTTCTTATTCTGTATTCAGTTAAAACATATACTTTTTAATTTCTGAATTTTGTCAACGCTCTGAGCCTCATGGAAAGAGTGTATTAAATATCAATCATATGGTATTGTATTGTATTGTATTGTATCTTGTATTGTATTGTATTGTATTATTCTCATAAACGCCTACGCGCTTAGGAGATCTGGCAGACGTTAACCACATAGTACACACTATGCAACGAAACATTCTTCGTCACATTCTGTCAGACAATAACGTGAAACAAGCTGAAAGAGACGAATGCATGAATTGGCGTAGAACTACTACCTACGAACGAATGGGACAATATGCAAAATAATAGCTAAGTGATTCCAGCTCGGTTACCATGGTGAAACATAAACAAGACCCCGGAGAAACAGGAAGAAGACAGACACAATGCGTACGGAGGAACTCTTGGGTATAGTTAGCTTGAATTGACACTTCCAGCCTCGCGGCCAAATCATGCTCCGCTAAGGGGTTTGTCCGCGTCATCAAGAGATACAGATGTGTCACATTGTTCGCGATCATATCCCGGCATCATTTTACGTGCATGCTTCATTTTTTCTCTTAACTGTCTAACTGGGATAAGCAGAACGCAACGAGCTCATTCACGTCAATATTGGTTTGTCATGTATCGGAAAGGCGGAGGTGGTGGAGAGGATGGGGTGGGGGTTATAATGCTCCATGAAACGCGCTATGCCGTTAAAGGTTTTGTTTAACTGAGTTTGGGTGTCTCCATCACATGTAAGATAAAGGAGCAAGTTCATTATTACTTTTTTGTTCACTGTTTACTTTTTCACGTGTCTCACAACTCAGCTCCATCGTCATTTTCGAAAATGACACTATTACCATTCCTAGCAAATATGATTGGGTGATGTGTTTTACAGTACATAATTTACATTCCTTATGTAGCATATGAACTCAATCATATATATTTTTTTTTTGCAGTTGGTTGCTTGATACGCACCGGGATTGGCACAAGATTATATCTGCATATAATGGTTGTTATATAAAGTTTATGGCTGACCTTGTAAAAGATGAAGTGAGTAGAATTTTGATGGTATATTTCAAAAGAAATAAAAGCAAGCGAGGAAAGAAATCACTCCTATTATGCCCTATGAAATGTGACATTTTTAATAGAAAAAGAAAATGTGGAGAAACCTATACTTAAAGTCATATAAATCTGAGTGTCTCCTCAGAAAATGGTTCGTGAAGCTACTGGAATTTAACCATATACATGTTCAGTCAATTAAGACAGTGAGATTTCTCTATTTAAATCAAATTAATATAAATATTCGCTGGCAACAAAGAATGGCCATTAGCTGGGTGCAGGCTGTCGTCTACCATCAATGCGGTCTTAGTTTCCTCGAGTTCACTCGCCTCCCCGAGTTTGGCAGTAAACCAAAAATAAACCAGGCAGGTTCCGGGGGTTGCTAGTTGGCAGTGATTTTCCATGCCCCGGTCTGCCTGGTAGCTATCCTCCTCAAGGGACGGAGAGGATATCAGCCCTGACAGGTACCCCCACGCAGGCAATACAGCGGGCTGGGCCGGGGACACCACTGCAGCCTTTTAGCAGGTCCCGATGTCTGAGACTTTAAAACGGACATAAAGATGTTTCTTGAACGAGACTAAATCTTGCGGTGAGCGCCAAAAATGAACGGTTTTGACGCCACTCTCTCTCTCGCGCCCGGAAAGCTATGTAAGTTACATGCAGTGATATTGCTGGCAACCACACATGCAAATTGGTTGGTAGTGGCGGTAATGTCATCATCTCACAACTGCCTCCATTTTTTTTTGTTACCTAAAAATCGTGAAAGTCCTTTCTTTGGTCAATATATGAACAATTAATTTGGCAATGAAGTAGAAATTCCCCCTTGATTGCATCATTTTTATGTTATTAAAAGTAGTAGTCGTATCCACTGAGCCGGGCCACTGAGCCACATTAGACCCTCAGTCTCGAGATCCTTGGTTCAAGTCCCCTGGCGGCAATCGGTGTGCCTCTTGGCAAAGCACTTTATCATAATCAGTCTTTCGAAGGGGGCACTGCAGCGGCATGGCAGCATGCTCATAAACATTTAAGTGCCTCCTTAGTTACCACGTAAAATCAATCCAAACACACAAGGGAAGTTTAGTAAAGGTTTATGTAAATATCAATGGGAGACCTGGTGACGCCATGACGTCATCAACCCTAATTTTAAAGGTATGTGGTTGCCACTAATACCATTTTTTTTTCGTGAAAACATTATAAACTGAAATCCTCTAGTCGTCTTAAACCAAAGAATATTACCAAGCTTACTCTCTGCTTTAACATGTTTTTTCTTCTTTTTCCTTTAGGGATATGGTCCTTCCGTAGACCTATCTCCCAAAATAGTCTGCCAAGGAAGTTCATAAACACGGTGCTTCTCCCAACCCCTCTCCCCCTCTTTTTCTTCTTTTTCCGTATTTAATTTCGTCTCCAATAAGGCCTGTTGCATAAAGGTTTGAATGCGGTCAGTTGCAACTTGGAAAAAAGGCTGAAGCAAGCGTTTGATCCCAAGTTGAGTTGCATAAAGCAAGTTGCGATTGATAGGAGACATTTTTTGTTTTTGTTTTTTCATGGGAGAGATTTGTACTGAAACACACAAAGTTACATTTTGTTTATATTCAAGTTTTATTTTGGAGTTGCAATAGATCGTATTTTGTTACATCCGTTTCTTCTTTGCCCGATGCCGTCTAATATCTATACCATGTCTGTACAGAGTATACAATAACTGTCATGACAAAACCGGCTCCCATAATCACTGGGCGAGGATAAAAGAGCCACACAGAGTTGAATTATTGAATCAATGATCGCCATTTTATACGCCTTTCATGTTTTCATTGAATTTCCATTACAAGAGAGAGGGGTTTCATTATATCGCGGGAGAAAAAGAAGAAAAAAAAAGAGCAAAGAGGTTGTCTTTGAAATGTGTGCACATATGGAAACCACGGAAATAATAATCATCTTCCAATAATTCATGAGGGACAGTTATAAGACAACTTTAACCACTCAGATTAATTACCAGCACTCTGTTTTGCTCAAGCTTTTTGCTTATAACATTAAAACAAAATAGTCTGGGTGCCAGGAGTATAAACACTGTGACAACTGATGAAATCGTCTTCAACATCACGCTTTAGATATAAATTTTCATTTCCATACGCTCACAAGTCATGAGGTTAGGTTGATTTACAAGAAGGCTGTCTTTTATGTGTTGAGTATCCACCTCCTGCAGTCATGCGAGCAAAAAAAAAAAATGTTGCGCAGTTATTTATTTTTGATAGAATGATTCAAATTTGTCAAGAGACCATTATATTCCGTCAGTATCGAATGTCATAACATTGAGTAACTTGAGAGCTGGCAAAAACATAACTACCCTTCAATATAACATCTATAAATGCCTTTAATTGCATTTCACTACACTGAAGTCGCAAAATTCTAATTGGATGATGTCGTGCCATTAGCAGCACTGGTAGCAATAGCGCTTGATGTGGAAGGATGAATAGTTCAAAACTATCGCCACGGACGTTCACACTGTTAAAACGCTCGAATTTAACAGTGTGAAGAGATTTCATACTGTGTTCACACTGTGTTCACACTGTGTTCAAATTGTGGTTCTCACATTGTGGGACACTGTGTTTTTTCCAGCAGGGATAACCACCCATTCATGCCCAATAAAGGCTGCAAACACCAGAGCTAAAAGACTAGGAACTACTTTGTGTGGTTGCAATAGCTGCAGTAACTGTCCTGGTACAGATAGGGGAAAAAAGAAGGACCAACATTGCAGCAATTGAGGAAACATTTGTAGTGATGGTAGTAAAAAACTAAACTATACAAAACACTTGAAGGAGAAAACTTGAAAAAGTATTAGAAGTGATAGTACAACGAGTGGGAGGGGTGCGAGTTCGTGGTATTTGTAGCACTTTAGGGTGTAGTTGTAGTAGCAAAATCAGTTGCATTGGCCTGTTGATGTAGTGTTTGGGGCAGAATCAACTTCAATCACGTCTCAGGCTGTAAGAGGGACAACAAAATGTCAACAATACCACATTATGTGAACGCGTGTGAGTGTGACCATTATTGGTTTTCCTTTTATGCGGAAGTTTACACATCAGTCACTTTTTTATTTCTTCTTTGATAATCACGTATAACTTTGATATTATTGTATTCCGAGATCTACTTTGTGCGTGGAAGTCGGCTAGAAATTAAAGCTTCTAATTAACCTCATTGACCTTATAGATCAGATAATGACGTGATTAAAACAATTATAGTTAATCATAGCTAACCATACTAATTTAAGGTTTGCAATATATATAATATATAGACATCATTCATTCATTTCTAAATCATCTTGACGCTGTTGCCGAAACAGGGTTTGATTCCCACCTGGGCCAAAGTGGTTGTGTCCTTCCGGCTCCTGACCTACTCCAATCCGTCCAGCAAACTCATCGATGGCACCTGCTGCGATGGGATATCCACAGAGCTGTGTGATACAAAGTGTGATAACAAGTTCAAGATCTGCTTCGGAGCCATTGGCAAGTGAGTGCACATTATACAGCTTTCATTCTCTATTGTGGTTATTCAAACTCTTGATGACCGCCTTTTTTTTAATATGGAAAACGTGCTCTAGCCAGGGAGCTGGACAGGAAATATACCTCCTGGCTTAAATGAAACAAAGTGACAGTAACACGTTAAGACTACTTTCATGCAATATGCTATAGCGGGATTACGCAACCCTCACTTAACTGGAAGTAGTTTCGGGGACATTTGCTATGCTGATCGATGACCAGAGAAAAGTACGAGGAGGGACATGACAGACGATAGTGATGTAAACAAAATCATGGACCAGTTGGAACTATGTATACTCTCCAAGCACATCTCGCGGCTCTCGATTTTGAGCTTATTTCTAGAACATCCATGAAGGGGACAGGTAAAATTATACAACATCATGTAACTTTTTCAGAGAACCGTTAGACCTGACATGCCAACAGAATAGTTTATACTAACAAATAACGGACATTAAAATTTGATAACGTGTGTACTAAGCGTCTAATGTCTCGTACACATCTAGTGTTCTGTGCTCATGCATCAATGGTGCAAGCTCTTGCATTCAAAGAACCTGGTTTCGTTACAATAACAATCCCTGAACTACTGACTAAAAAATCTAAGGAGCCATTAATTTTGTTATGTATTTCATGTGATCATCAGGGGTGGATCCAGGAATTCCGTAAAGGAGGGGGGGGGGGCGACTTACAAAATTATAGGGGGCGCACGCCTCCCCCATTTTTTTCTTTTTGTTTTGTTTTTGTTTTGTTTTAGATAATTCCGCCACTGAGAATTTAACGTTACTTAGAGATATGACAATCTCTCAGAGCGATGAACGCGCAAAATGAACTCAGTTTAAAGTGATCCCGTCGTCAGTCCATATAAAGTGGCAAATTTATAATCTTATACATTCTTTCTTACTTCCCTTTACTCAATCCTTTAGTGATTCTAGTCTGGATAATTGTCCGTACGGAGGTTTCGAGACGCTAAAGATTCACGAAGATCGGGATTTGTTCCTCTTTCCATCCCCAATGCCCGGCGGGGTACCAAACCCCATGATACTATCGATCAACAAGTGGAAAGTAAGTAGTTATAAAGAGGAAAGCCATTCCTGTTCACTTTACGGTCTAATATAAAAACGAAACGAAATTGAGAGTGATAATAGAGGAGAGTTTGGTTTCAATTAGCTTGAATGAATTAAAAAAGCAGTATCACGATAAACACCAAATGGACATGCAAAAAAAATGTGAATATTTATGTTAGCTATTTTTAGTGTTATGCTTGCTTGCTCGTGTTTATTTCTAAAACAGTAAAATCACATATATATAATATGTAGTATTAAGCATGACATAATTCAAAACATGAATCAAAGGTAATTTATCAGAACATAATCAAAATAGATTGATATGTAGAAAATAATATGTGTGACTGCAGATAGCCCATTTCAGATTTATGTGATGATTAGATTGTAGAATGCGTCATAATCAAAATCATCGTAAATTAATTAGTGTTATGAAGTATTTCAAAACCAAGATAATCTTAAAGCAGTCTCAGGGGTTAGAGCATAACACCCCCACAACTCATCAGCGTGATAAGCGGAAATAGGCACTTTGACCGCACATTTCGAATCCCTTGCAATAATCATGCATTGTAGGACAGACTTAAGCAGACATTCATCACACCTTGTCAACTGAGCTTCCAATTTGATTATCACCCGACTACATTTGGCCTTCTTTCTATCTCATTCGGTGTTTTTTTTTTTTACATTTTGCTTTTCTTATGATATTCAACACGTCGTATATCAAACTGTTTTGATTACTAAGAAGCAAGATCTAAACCTTGTTAGGAAATATGATTGATAGCCATCATAAAAGGTAAAGGATGAAAGCAAAGGAATCATTTTGTGTTCAAAAAAGAAGTGACAAGCATTTCGTAAAATATTCAGATGCTAACATGGTTCCATCGTATCCTGATGGAATGTATTACAGTGCACTCCCGTTATAACGAATACGGTTATAACAAAATTCCGGTTACAACGAAGTAAAAATTCAGGCCGCAAAATTATCCGCTCTTTGTTCTTTAGTGTTTACTTGTTTGGTTATAATGAAATTTCGAAATAACGAAAGAAAATCGCCGGTCCCGAGGAGTTCGTTACAACGAGAGTCCACGGTACTTTAGCTTCTCAATGATGACATGGTTACTGCATGCTTGTTCAAACAGCGAGGCTTCCGCTTCAAAATGAAAGTCATGGATGTCAACGCGTTCTATGACCCGGAAGTACATGTTGACTCTTACGGCCGGGATTTTTTGTTATCACCAGCGAGGACGCCGTCAACGGCGCCAAAGAGGAGATGGATAGTGGACGGCCAAGGTCCTTCACGGTAGGTTTAATCTGATGCTAAAAACAATTGAAACAATTCTAAAATAGTTCTTTCTATGAAACAAAGCCAAATAGGTATTCATATATATATATATATATATATATATATATATATATATACATATATATATATATACACATGTTGATGGAATACTAGAATTATCTCAGATTTTTTTTGTCAGTGTTTTATCAGTTACAAAAGATAAAATACTTCCAAATAGCAATATGGGAACATTTCTGTGTGAAACTATCGATTGAGATGAATAGTAAGATCATGTTGCGAATCCATAATAGCATTGATGGGAAGAATAACACAGCTTAGAAAAGTAGATCATCTCAATGAAAATGCAGTATGAGGATATGTCTAACAACAACAAAAATGTCTTTACTCCTTTCTCCATGTGGATATCCCAATGGAGTTCCTTTGGTTTTTTAGTTACATGCTGGGCATAGGAAATCAGAATATTGCTTGGCTATCGTCAACACATGTTTGCATCTGTCCTGTTAGAGAGATGTGTGGCTAATTTTTGATATTGCTTTATTCTCTTCTTTGTTCTCTCCCTGCCTTTGTCGTTATCAAAATATCTCCATGGTAATCGATATCATTGTTACTGTTGACTATACGATAAAAACACATTTGACAAACACTGTCACCATGCATCACTTACACAGCCCAAGTTCCCATTACCTGAATTTAAAGTAGGGTCAATGTAGTCAAATGTATGGTACGCGCGGGGAAGTGGTAAGCGTTTAGTGAGGATGTAATAGATAGAGTGTCTAACAATTAACGCCGATAAACTCAAATCATTTGCAGACACACGATGTCTTCTTCTCTATGTCTCGATCTCTCCATCTCACATGCAACATGTTGATGCAGCATTCTTGTAGATGTCAAGGTGTATTGTGGCATCAATTACTACGGCCCGGACTGCTCTGTTTATTGCCGCCCCAGAGGTGATGGTATTGACCACTTCTACTGCGATCCGCTGACGGGCGACATGATCTGCCATGGCGGATACACCGGATACAGATGCCAAGAGGTACGTGACGTACACAAGACTGTCGCCATGTCTTGGTCCCTAGTGTGTCCGAAATTCTCTTCGTGGATATTTGCTTCCAGTGCAAAAGCATCGCAAGGTGTCCTTTCGCATATTATTTTATGTACATAACACACAATACGACTATTTCCTGTGCCTGCTTCCGGATCTTTAACAAGCTATCCGACGATCTTTTCATCTTCTTTTCTTTGATTGTCTTCCGGACAGTTTTTAAGTATTAAACATCCTTTCTTTGAAAAATTCCCCACCACACCCCTATGCACACTTTTTTCATCTATGGTCGTCTATCCTATTGGGGAAGGGATACATACTTTACCTAATTGCCTAGTTTCCGTGTGTATTGCGTTTGGTTTTGTTTTAACAATGCAGGAAATCAACGAATGCGAGTCCGTGCCCTGTCAACACAACGGTACATGCCATGACATCGTCAACGGATTCTGGTGTATTTGTAAGGAGGGTACCACAGGTAGGTCATGAGTGCTACAGCTATTCGATTTGTCCGAAGGTTCGTTGGCGGCTAAGGATATGAGAATGAATAATAATGAATAAAATGACTACACTCGTGCTGTCTGCAAATTATCCTTAAAGCTTTACACTTCGCTTTAGCTTCTCTTAGAAAGGGGCTTTAAGGCTTTGAGTATGTTTTACAATTGTTTTTTCTTAATCTAGCTTTCGCGAAAGTCGACAAAGACTACAGTGTAAATGTGTACTTGGAGTGTAAATATTGATAGCTTTAAAATGTGGTCTCGTGTATATATATATTTAATGGATAATGCTTTTTAATGTCAATTTTCTCTACCGGTTGACACAGGGAGGTTTTGTGAAACCAACCCAGACGACTGCAGGAGGAATGACTGCCAGAACGGTGCCACGTGCGTTGATGGGTTTGCTGCGTATACATGTATGTGTCCTCCTGGTTTCACGGGGACACACTGTGAGTTCAACATTAACGAATGCGCAAGCTACCCCTGCCAAAACAATGCGATTTGTTCGGATGGCATCGACGGATACGTCTGCTTGTGTGTACCTGGCTTTACAGGAACTCACTGTGAGATCGACATAGACGAGTGCAGCAGTGGTCCTTGCCACAATGGTGCTACCTGCATAGATAAGATTGACCGATATAAGTGCAGGTGCGTCAGGGGATACATTGGGGAACATTGCGAAGTGGATGTGAACGAATGTTTCAGTGAGCCATGCCAACATGGGTCAACCTGCTTGGATAAAGTCAATCACTTTGAATGTGTCTGCGCTGCTGGATATAGGGGGAAACTCTGCCATATCGACATTGATGAGTGCGCCAGCCACCCGTGCGCTAACAGAGGTACTTGTGAAGACAGAGTTAATGGCTACACTTGTACCTGCGCTGCCGGATATGACGGCATTCACTGTGAAAGAGATATTGACGAATGCGCGAGTAATCCCTGTGTTCATGGAGGCACGTGTAGTGATCTTGTCAATGGTTATCGGTGTTACTGTGAGCCTGGTTACGAGGGCGATGAATGTCAGACTGAAATCGATGAATGCCAGAGCGACCCGTGCCTGAATGAAGCACCTTGTGTCGACATTGTCAATGGATATGATTGCGTGTGTCTCCGTGGATACGAAGGGTCAAATTGTGGCACTGATATAGATGAGTGTTTCAGTGACCCATGTCTGAATGCAGCAAGTTGCCTGGACAGAATCAATGGCTACACCTGTGAGTGTGCTGACGGATTCGACGGAATCCACTGTGAAACTAACATTGACGAATGCAAAAGCTTGCCATGCAGGAACGGTGGATCCTGTGTCGATGGAATAAACGGCTACGAATGTGAATGTGTACCCGGTTACACTGGAGTTGAGTGCAATATTGACATCAATGAATGTGCTAGTGCTCCATGTCAAAACGGCGCAACCTGCGAAGACGCTGTCAATGGCTACATTTGCAAATGTGCACCAGGTTATGACGGTGTCCATTGTCAAATTAACATTGATGAATGTTCATCTAACCCCTGCGACAATGGTGGAACATGCAGGGATGAGATCAATGGATACATCTGCGATTGTGTCCCTGGTTACGACGGTAGCCATTGCCAAATTGATGTAGATGAATGTGCCAGTGTTGTGTGTCAACACGGTGGAACGTGCGTGGATCATATTAACGGGTATGAGTGTATCTGTGCTCCGGGTTACTCCGGCATTCAGTGTGGGATAAATATCGACGAGTGTGAAAGCTATCCATGTGAAAATGGCGCGTCTTGCGAGGACCTTATCAACGCTTATCAATGTCATTGTGTACCAGGGTACACTGATACACATTGTGAAACAGACATTGACGAATGTGTCAGCTCTCCTTGCCAGAACAGCGCAACGTGTGAGGATGCAATTAATGGATACATATGCCATTGTGCTGCCGGATTTGCTGGAGTACACTGTCAAGTGAATGTTAACGAATGTTCCAGTGATCCTTGCCAAAACGGTGCCCGGTGTAAAGACCTTATCAATGGTTATCACTGCAAATGTAAGCCAGGATACATAGGAACGCATTGCGAAAGCGAGATAGATGAATGTGCTAGTGACCCTTGTTTAAACGGGGCCACTTGTGTTGATCAAATCAATCGGTACCGCTGTGAGTGTGTTCCTGGATATGTCGGCATTCACTGCGAAACAAACGTCGATGAATGCGAAAGCTTCCCATGCCAACACAGTTCTGTCTGTCATGACCACATTAATCGATTTACTTGCGAATGTCAGGACGGTTATGCAGGTATTCTTTGTGAGATTGATATCGACGAATGTGCCAGTGCGCCATGTTTGAATAATGGAACATGTTACGATGACATCAACGAGTATACATGTGAATGTGTGGCGGGCTTCAAAGGCACTCACTGTGAGACCAATATTGATGAATGTCTTTCGGACCCCTGTGAGAATGGAGCTACGTGTGTTGACAATGTGAACGGCTACGCATGCTTATGCACTCCAGGCTATGATGGAGACCATTGCGGAAACGACATTGACGAGTGCAGTAGTTCCCCTTGCAAGAACAATGGGAGATGTGTAGACCGAGTCAATGGGTACAGATGCAGGTGTCAGCCGGGATATGGTGGGCTACATTGTCAGATCGATATTAATGAGTGTACAAGTAACCCGTGTCAGAATGGTGCATCTTGCGTTGATCAAATAGCTAGACATCAGTGCATATGTGCAGCGGGCTTTAACGGAATCTTCTGTGAGAACAATGTTGACGAATGTTCCAGTTCACCGTGTCGTAATAATGCTACCTGTGTCGACAACATAAACAGCTATACTTGCCAGTGTCTTCCGGGATTCGAAGGAACATGGTGTCAAACGGATACAGATGAATGTGAGAGCAATCCGTGCCGGAATGGGGCGACTTGCCACGATGTCATCAATGGCTATGAGTGTCGGTGTATACCTGGGTATGTTGGCATTCACTGCGAGATTGAAGTAGACGAGTGCCAAAGCAACCCTTGCATGAACGACGCCACCTGCGTGGATAGAGTCAACAGGTATAAGTGCAGATGTATCCCGGGATTCATTGGGGTGCACTGTGAAACAAATGTCGATGAATGCGAAAGTTCTCCTTGTCACAACAATGCAACATGTGTTGATCGCGTTGACAAATATATGTGCAACTGCCAAGCGGGATTCGATGGTGTCCACTGCGAAAGAAATATTGAAGAGTGTGGCAGCAATCCCTGTATGAACAATGCCACTTGTGCCGATGGAATAGATAGATACGACTGCAAATGCCTCTCTGGATTTACTGGGGTGCATTGTGAAACTGACATTGATGAATGTAAGTCGTCACCTTGTCAAAATGGTGCCTCGTGCGTGGATCGTGTGAATGAATACATTTGCACTTGCCTCCCAGGTTACGAGGGACTGCACTGTGAGACAGACATAGATGAATGTTCAAGTGACCCTTGTGAAAATGGAGCCTCATGTTTGGATCGAGTAAACAAGTATAAATGTCGATGTTTGGATGGATTCAGAGGATACCACTGTGAGATCAATATTAATGAATGTGCAAGCATGCCGTGCCAGAATGGTGCAGTATGTGTGGATCAGATCAATGGATATGTTTGTGAATGCGTCGACGGCTTCGATGGCACACACTGTGAAGATGACATCAACGAATGCGCAAGCTCACCTTGTTACAACAACGGCACTTGCCTTGATAGGGTCGCCGGCTATGATTGCGTGTGCCCTCCTGGATTTAGTGGAAGGCATTGTAACAACGATATTGACGAATGTCAAAGCGACCCTTGCAAGAACAATGCTACTTGTAACGATATGATAGACGGCTACGATTGCCAATGTTTACCTGGCTTCGACGGCATTCACTGCGAGATTGATATCAACGAATGCACTTCGTCACCCTGCCAAAATGAAGCCTCCTGCATTGACGAGGTCAATGGGTATACATGCACATGTCTTCCTGGTTACCGAGGTACACACTGTGAAACAAACGTAGATGAGTGTGCCAGTGATCCATGCCGAAATGGTGCGAGGTGCATTGATCGTGTGAATAGCTTTAAGTGCAAATGTCTGCCTGGCTTCGAGGGAAAGCACTGTGAAGTGGACGTCAACGAATGTTCCAGCGACCCCTGTCTGAATGGAGCAACTTGTTTAGACGAAATAAATGGCTACGTTTGCTCGTGTTTGGATGGATTTCAAGGAACGTATTGTGAAGTGGATATTGACGAATGCAACAGTGCGCCTTGCTTGAATGGAGCAAACTGTACTGACTACGTGAATGGATACGTATGTGTGTGTAATCAGGGGTATGGAGGTACTCACTGTGAGGTTGATATCAATGAGTGCGAAAGCGCCCCTTGTGTCAATGGTGCAGCTTGTATCGACAACGTCAACGGCTATGTATGTTCTTGTTTGGAAGGATATCAAGGGGTCCATTGTGAGGTTAACATAGACGAATGTGCAAGTGACCCCTGCATGAATGGTGCAAAGTGCAAAGACAAGGTCAATGGTTACACCTGCCGCTGCCGTGATGGCTATGATGGAATTTACTGCGAGAACAACATTGATGAATGCGCAAGTTCACCATGCCTCCATTCAGCTACATGTGACGATATGGTCGCTGCATACGAGTGCCTGTGCGTCCCTGGGTACGAAGGAATTCATTGCGAGGTAGACACCGATGAATGCGTGAGTTCTCCCTGTGAAAATGGAGGGAGCTGCGTGGATGATATCAACGGGTACCACTGTACCTGTCCTGGTGGTTTTACCGGCTTACACTGCGAAGTTGATATTGACGAATGCGCTAGTACTCCCTGTCGAAATAATGGAACTTGTATTGATAAAATAAATCGCTACAAGTGCGTCTGTGTCGATGGATATCGCGGAAAAGAATGCCAGGTTGATTTTGACGAATGTGCCAGTAATCCTTGTTTAAATAACGCAGAATGTGAGGATGGAGTGAACGATTACATCTGCCACTGTCAGCCAGGGTATGACGGTGCGTTGTGTGAAAATGATATAGATGAGTGCTTGTCGTCGCCATGTAAAAATGGTGCTATGTGTCGGGATCACGTCAACAGATTTAGCTGTCGATGCTTGGATGGGTTCAGTGGTATTCTTTGCTCAGTCGACATCGATGAATGCCTCAGCTGGCCTTGCCACAACAATGCAACTTGCATAGATCAAATTAATGGATACATATGTAGTTGTTTGTTGGGCTTTGAAGGGACGCTCTGCGAATCGAACATAAATGAGTGCAGAAGCAATCCGTGCTTGAATAATGGAAATTGCATCGATGCCGTAAACAGCTACTCCTGCCGTTGTTCTCCAGGCTATTCTGGTATACAATGTGAAACCGAAATAAATGAGTGCGAAAGTAGTCCATGTCTTAATGGCGCTGTCTGCATGGACATAATAAACGGATTTTCATGCGACTGTGAACCAGGTTATAAAGGCACCCTTTGTGAGACTGACATCGACGAATGTGACAGCGATCCTTGTTTGAATGGAGCGACATGCCACGACATGGTTAACGAGTACAGCTGTACTTGCAGAGCTGGCTACAACGGAGTGAACTGTGGAAATAATATCAACGAATGTAGCAGTGACCCATGTATGAATAATGCGACATGTGTGGACAAAGTAAATCGTTACAAGTGCTTGTGTCGTGGCGGGTTTGAAGGAGAACATTGTGAAGTAAACATTGACGAGTGTTCCAGTGACCCGTGCAGGAATGGTGCTGAATGCACTGACCTTGTGAACAGATTCGCATGTGTCTGTAGGCCTGGATACGCCGGGGAATATTGCGAAATTGATGTAAACGAATGTGGCAGCGACCCGTGCAAGAACAGAGCTACATGCGTTGATTATGTCAACAGATATGAGTGTCAATGTGCAAGAGGTTATGAAGGGGATCAATGTGAAGTTAACATCAACGAGTGTGAGAGCAATCCCTGTTACAACAACGCCACATGTATCGATAAAGTGAATCGATTCCGATGTAGCTGTCTCCCAGGATACAGGGGAACCCTGTGTGAGGTGGACATAGACGAGTGCCAAAGTGGTCCGTGTCAAAATGATGCTCTTTGCATCGATAAAGTAGATAGCTATCTTTGTCAGTGTCAAAGAGGTTTTGCTGGTGTTTACTGTGAAACAAATATCAACGAATGTGACAGTCTCCCCTGCCAAAACGGCGGTTCTTGTGTGGATAGAATAGATGGATATACGTGCACATGTGCATCCGGCTTTGTCGGCTTGCACTGCGAAACAGATGTTGACGAATGCTCCAGTTCTCCTTGCCAACATGACGCAGAATGTGAGGATATTATCAACGGGTACAATTGCCACTGTGTGTCGGGGACAGAAGGTGTCCACTGTGAGATTGATATAGATGAATGTGCCAGTCAGCCATGCCAAAACGGAGCCGTATGCAGAGACAAGATGAATGGATATCGATGTCGATGTAAGCCCGGTTTTGATGGCACGCACTGTGAGATCAACATCAACGAATGTGCCAGTTCCCCTTGTCTCAACAGGGCGTCTTGTGTGGACCTTGTGAATAAGTTCACTTGCAACTGCCAGCAAGGTTTTACGGGAACATTTTGTGAGACAAATATCGATGAATGCGAAAGTGATCCCTGTAGCAATGAGGGAACGTGCCGGGACTCCATCAACGGTTACATATGTGCTTGCCTCCCCGGCTATGACGGGGAACACTGTGACAATGATGTGAATGAATGCGCTAGCTCTCCATGTCAGAACGGAGCCGAGTGTGTAGATCTGGTAAATGAATACCTGTGTGTCTGTCTTGATGGGTATATGGGAAGTAATTGTGAAACCAATATTGACGAGTGTGCAAGTGATCCATGCATGAACGGCGCGACTTGTTTCGACAAGGTAAATGGATATAGTTGCACATGCATACCGGGATTCGTGGGGTTCCATTGTCAAGTTAATACGGACGAGTGCGAAAGCTCTCCTTGTAGGAATGGAGGCAGGTGCATTGACAGGATCAACTCGTATGATTGCCGATGTGCACCAGGATTTGCCGGTACACTTTGTGAGGTAAACATCGATGAATGTGCCAGCAACCCCTGTGAATTTGCTTCAACTTGTTATGATAAAGTAAACGGATATGGATGTGAATGTCTTCCGGGATATCACGGCGTACACTGCGAATATGAACGTGATGAGTGTGATAGCGCGCCTTGTCGAAATGGTGGACGGTGTATTGATGAAGTCAACCGGTTTGCCTGTAATTGTACGTCAGGCTATGAAGGAGTAATGTGCGAAATTGACATCGACGAATGTGTAAGTCAACCATGTCTTCATGATGGTACATGCTATGACAGGATCAATGCGTACGAATGCGAATGCACGACTGGATACGATGGCGCGTCTTGTGAGCAAAATATTGACGAGTGCTCAAGCGTGCCTTGTCAACATGGAGGTACCTGCACTGATTACATCGCTGGGTATTCATGTAGCTGTCCAAGTGGATTTGAAGGTGATCATTGCCAAGTTAATATCGACGAGTGCTTGAGCAATCCGTGCATGAATAACGGCAGGTGCATTGATGATGTCAACGGTTACTTCTGCCGATGTTGGCCAGGATTTGAAGGGGTATTGTGTGAACTCGACGTTGATGAATGTCAAAGCAACCCTTGCTTACATGGCAGTAGATGTGTAGATGGTTTAAATGGGTATACCTGCCATTGTAAAGCTGGGTATGGAGGTCCACGTTGTCGGGATGAGATAGATGAATGCAGCAGTAGTCCCTGTCAAAACGGCATCTGCCTTGACAGACTCAATGGCTACCGGTGTCACTGCATAAAAGGCTTCTTTGGAAAGAACTGCGAGATCAACCGCGACGAGTGTTCGAGTGAGCCGTGCATGAACGACGGTACGTGTCAAGATGCCATTAACAGCTACTACTGCGAATGTCCGCCTGGATATGAGGGTGACCACTGTGAAATCATAACGGATGAGTGCAGAAGTGACCCTTGTCAGAATGGAGCGATATGCGTAGATGGCTTTGAGGAGTATACCTGTTACTGTACTATTGGCTTTGAGGGGGTCAACTGCGAAATCAACATCGATGATTGCGCGAGTATGCCTTGTAGGAATCGCGCCACGTGCATAGACGCTGTTGACAGTTATGAGTGTCAGTGTGTTCTTGGCTACGAAGGAAAGCACTGTGAAGTCGAGATCAATGAGTGTGACAGTCAGCCATGCAAGAATGATGGCACTTGTCTGAACGGGGTGAACAGTTTCTTCTGCTACTGTCCCGCTGGCTTCGAAGGATGGCTATGTGAAATTGAAACGAATGAGTGTGACAGTAATCCATGTGTCCACGATGGAGAGTGTGAAGATTTGCTGGCAGGATTTGTTTGCAAATGCAGGGAAGGTTTTAGTGGCGTCAAATGTGAGACAATACTGGACCACTGTCAGCTTCATCCATGTCATGGGAATTCAACGTGTTTTACAACTGAGACAGACTTTAGGTGAGCTGGTTCACTTGTGTTTAATATAAAATTGATGCTACAGTTGTCCTCAATTTCACTGCATTTATTAAGATAAGGCAATTCATGGCATAAGAATAAATTTAGCTCGGTGATCCAAAAAGTAAGATTTGGAATGCATCATGCATCAACAACATAGTCTTTGAAAGCAAGAGATTATTAAGCAGAGGGGTGAAGGTTGAGGTTGGAAAATAGAAACTGCGGGATAGCTAGCTGGTGGTAGTGTTGCTGCCCTGAAAGCGGTAGATAACAGGTTTGAGTCCCGTGATTCCTTTTTCCCGAAAGGTTTGTTAAAATTATAGATCAGCAGTTGCGATCTTACAAATTTCATTTGTAGAAGGAGACAAAGTTGTAGAAATCTCACACCTCAACATCACCTTTGTCTGTTCATGTTTTTTATCATCATTTACAATTAGGTGTATTTGTCCACCAGCTTCAAAGGGAGCATTGTGCGACGTCTACGACCCAGAGATTTGTGGGTCATTAAAATGCTTTAACGGAGAATGTGAGCTCAGCATGTCTACAGAACAACCTGTGTATGCCTGCGTTTGCGACGTTGGATTCATTGGAACAGAATGTGACACATGTAAGTCCAGTGCTCGATCTGGCCATATAGATAATAGAAATGAAGAATTTGAATGCGAAAACAGAAGAACTGTTGTCATCATTGAATAGAGAGAAATAAAGTCTTTTCAAGGATACCGCATTTGTGACATACATAACAAGAAGATACTACTCAGATTATCACATTTTTTGTATCAAGTTATTTTCTTAGTTTTTCAGCACCTTTAATCCCAAATATCTCAAATTGATAAACATGGATATATCTGGTGGGGTTTTTTTTTGCATTTAAACTGTTCCAATTAATCATAGATCATATGTATTACACAGTCTACATAAACACTTATTAACTCTCCATCGTTCTTGTCTGACACTTACGAAAATGGTAGAGAGGTGGATACGGACAGTAACTTCGCTTGCGTAAACAATCAGAATCAAAGCTTGAAGTGAATTATCTATTCACATGATCTTTCACTTGTGTTACAATTGCACGAAGAGTATGCCTTATGGCAAACAGTATTCCATCGTGCCGTTTGACAGTGGTCTATTATTCAGAAAATTTTTTATTGTGATATGACCTATTCGTATGCTTTACGTCACTTGGCGGGTTACAGTCATCATGTAGTTCAATTATATTTTACTGATATTTCTAAACTTGCTTCTAGAGCTCACTTCAGTCTTCAAATTCTGTCAGTTTGAATTTTATATTTTCATGAGCTCCTTAAAAACGGTCAGTAAGAGGCGTGTGAATGTGACGCAGTTTTCTACCGAGCTTATAGGAATAGAATGAATGGATTGGTTTTCTTTGTATTGAAGAAAGTGTATTTTAACAGTCTTGATAAGTCTTTATTTGAGTTGGGAAAGAAAGATCCTTTGCTTGTTTGTTTGCAGAAATGTGTCAAGTAATTACCTTTTTTTTATATGTGTTTGATTTCTCAAAAATTGCTCCACTTGGTTGCTTGTTTCTGCTTGAGATTTACTTCCGAGAAATAAATTTTTCGTGGTTTGCATGTTACGGGAGAGGCATTTAGATCTTTCCCTGTGTGCATGTCTTTCTTAGATGTGCCGAACATTACAACCAGCGTGTTACTCGAGAAGAAACATACTCGGCTTAACGGCCTCGAATACAAGATAACACACGTCCTGAAGGAGGCTTTGGTCAGTGACAATCACAACCACACGAACGTCAACATTACTATCGTTGACAGTGCGATAGGCAACGGCGCCGTGTCTGGGTAAGTGATCCGGTGGCGCCTTCGAAGGGTTCATCTGGATTGCTTTAACTGACGAAAGGCATGTTCATTATACCACACCGTTCATATCATACAAATTGTCAGTAATCAATGACAATAGTATACTAGTCAAGATATTATCTTTAAACACCAAACATTTTATGCTTTGACAGAAAAAGATTACGTCAATGACTGCTTCATGTCCTCCGTAAAGTTGTCGCACAACAATCTTGATGCAGAGTGTATCAGAATAATGTAATATCGACGATGAGTCCGACGTAAAACCTTGTTTACTAGCCACTCAATGTCATGAAGCTTGTTTCATATTTTCTAAAACGTATTATTGATATAGAGTTTAGCGTCTGTTTGTACGTACAAAACATCTTTCAGTTTCTGGGATTCAAAGATTGTTGCTACACATGTCTTGGTCCACGAGGTCTCGCATGTGTGGAATGCATGCAAGTACGCATTATGTGCGTGTTTGTTTGTGTGTGTGTGTGTTTGTGTGATAATTCAGTGATTGCTTCAGCCGTTAGATCGAGCGATCGTTAATTTGACAGCTGCCGGAAGTATAGGAACGAGAGAGAAGATTCAAAGAATGCAGACAGAAGCTTGTACAAACTAATCCGTTGTAGGCATTTCATACAGAATCACTCTCCACATCTTAAAGAAATCCATCAACAATTATATATTCAACAGGATGGACTTCACCAACGTTACAATCTTCGCTATGGTGGATGACCAACCCGCCGATCGACACTCGCTGGCTGTCATGCTGACTTCGCTTCCTCCCGCGCACATCAACAAACTTCTGTACCCTTACCGTCTGTTTGTGGACGAGAAGAGAAGACTGATCATTGATGACGTCAAAGAGGTTATCAACAACAACATCAATAACGACAGCGACATTAAGAGGAAAAAGGTGATTAACTGAACACGTTCAAAGAGTTTATCCGTATTTATGACATATCAAAAGGTGTAAAAAAAAAATAGGATCTTTGAAAACGCGTTATGAATTTACCATTGACTATTCTTTTTGTCGTGATATCTTTATCCTTTTATGATTGCTCTTCTCTTAAAAAAAAAGAAGGAAGTAGTACACTGTATATCTCTAGATTTTTTAGTCACAGGGCAACCTTTAACCTTTCATGTTAAAAAACAATAACAAAAGTCAACGCGGACGTGCCGTAATAATGCCTATCATACACCTTGTAACCCTATATCTTTAGTACGAAGTTAGTTGCCAATGATTCTGTTAAATCTTATTTATCATTTCAGTGGACAATCTCACAAACAGAAACATACTTTTTATCATTAATGCCATCATACTGTAGCAGTTTTAGAGTTGATAGAGTGTGAAATCTACGTTCAGGGGAAAATATAAAAATCATGCCGCAATTTTTCAAATCTTCATTCTCTGCCATTAAGATCAAATTTTACATTGTGGCAAAATCATAGTCATAATATTTTCTTCTTATTTTTTTTTTAAAGGTAGGGAATCCCATTTGCATGCCTTAAATGAAGAGTTGTATAAATACAGTGGTATGTTGAAGAGAGTATCATTTTAGAAACTCCCATAAAGTATTGAAAGTGGAAGGTAACATTTAGTACATTTTTATTGACCGTTAGATTTTGAATTGAATTTTTTTCGGGGCTCACCGTAAATTCCAGTACATAACTAGGTTACCTTTGCAGACCCATGCACTGCATGTGTGTCCATCATGTATATTTTGTGAAGAAAGTTCATCAAAACTTATAAACATTTCTATATACATTCTTGCCACACACTCTACATGTTATTACATCAGCTCTTATACTTTTAGATTTGTGTTTATAGATAAAAAAAAATACAGAAGACTGCAACAAAAAGGCTTAAGTGTGGCTGACACACAGAACTACTGAGTAGTTGAGTTTTGTGCATTATTCAAATTGTAGATAACTGTTGACTTCCAAATTTCTCAGCAGTGGCGTAAACAAGTCCCCTGAGGTTCATATTTAATGTTTTGCTGCATTTTGGGAGGCCTGTAAAAGGTATCCCCTACCTTTAAGAGGCGACATTTTGTCATTCAAAAGGGGGTGAGAATGTGGTCTGACTTGACAAATTTATATTTTTTTTTTCATTCAAAATGCATTATTATTTCAGATTCCAAGTGTTCTTATGATGATGACAGCATGACGTTTGCTGAGATGAAATTGTACTTTTTAAATATGCTATAATTATTCAGCAGTTTCACAAGAGGCAAAGATTTCTGATACAATTTCGGACGCATCGCCACGGCGTAGAAGGATTTTGGACTGTATTTTTCATGAGTGCATCGCACCATCCGGTGGCAATTGATACTTTTCAAGGACATCGTTGGCAGCTTTATGGAATATCTTGTTTTTTTCTTCTTCTCTTTTGGGACGGTCTGTCACGAGCAACTGACCAGAGTCACAAGAACGTCTTGATATGCCTTTTTGTGGATATTAACAAGAACTGTGATCCGGGTTGTCACTTTCGTTACCCTAGTATTGGATTGAAAAGGCTCATGGGGGAAATGCACTACACCCGACCATAGTTGAAAGGAATAAAGAGAGAAAGAAGAAAAAGGGAAACTGAAAATCCGAACCACTGTCGACATCTTTCACCATCTCTATCATGGTTTCCATGACGACACATAGCAAAACTTCCTAGCGGCAAATCCCTAGGCACTCAAAAACATATTGACTCTATAGAAAACGAGCTGAGAACGGGTCGACATGATCTTGGATCTGGATTCAATAAAGGAAGACTTGGGCCATCAAGCTCACTTACGGAATCAAAGGACCTCTCCCATTAGGGAACACCCTCGTCTTTCCTACTGGACTTCCTCCGTTTCTATGGTTACTAGTATTAGAGACATTTCTCACACTGCATGCATTTATACTTTTACGCCTTGTGTTGAATATTCAACTTCTACGTGTCTTCTTTTTCCCGGTGACCATGAATAATAGCCATTGATGATAGTGACACAACATACTCAACGGTTATAATGATGATGTTATTATCTTATAAAATTACCACCATAACTACCATTAGATCACATATATTTTCGTAATTGTTGGTCACCTGAGTTGCTACGAGTGATGATGCTTTTTAATGCTTTCTACACCAGCCCTGGGGACAGAGACACTGGTACGTCTTCTTTATCCTCATCCTCCTGGTTGTTGGTGTCATCGCAGGGGGTCTGTTCATCTACAGAAGGTGCGAACAATATTCGTAATCAGTGACTATTAGAATCAGAAGTGAAGGAACTCTCCAATCACTTTTCACTCAGAACACATTCAACAGCAGCTGTTTATGACATACAGTGCAAACTTCACACCTCCACCAGCTCATGAGTATTTTGTGCATGGAGTCCTAATAGCCTGATTCGGGCCCAAATATAGTATTCATATTTTTAACAGTTTTTAAGATGTAACTGTCTTCAGTTTGTGAGTTGTTTGTTTTCAACACAGTGCGCATAATTTGCAGACTTACCGGATATATCGAATTGTAAAAGTATGGTTTGTGAGATTCAATACGTATTTTATTACACGTTAACACAGATTGACAGACAGAGAGTGGAAGAAGTTAAGACGAGGAAACATTATTCCAGACAACGTTTTTTTAAGCTAAATGTTGACATTCCAAAGTGAAATAGAGAGAAAAGATCATTGAAGAAGAGAAAAACTTGTGGTGATTCATACTCATATGATTTCGAATCATCTAGCTCTGCGTGTAGCTAAAGCTCACTGAAATGAATTTATGATTCTCATCCCATACAGGCAGAGGAAGACAGAAATTCCCCCGGATTGAGTCTCGTGAATCACCTAGTCGGACCTACCCGGAGAAGATAGACAGGGGAGGATAGAGAGAGAGTGAGAGAGCGAGTGAGAAGTAGCGGGAAAAGAGGCAAATTACCGAGATCTTAGAAAGAGTCTCATTATGACGTGAAGTCTTCTTGTTTAATTCTTTTGTTATGATATTTGCTTTCGATGGCGGCAAACTTATGAAGGGGAGGAAAATGAGTTGGAAACCACACGATATCTATGCAATAGCAGCTCTCCGTCGGGAACAAGTTTTATCTCAGGTTTTGAATTCTCTTTTGCTTCACTGGGTTTTCCGATTTGAAGCTCTCCGATCAGGATTCCGATACGCGTTAATAGTATAACTAGTAAAGACCTCGTAAGTTTGCTTCCTGTTATTTTTTATTTGGTTTGTGACATAGATGCACTTGTGAATTCATCTACTCTGCTGCCATTGATTTTATCAGAGTAATCGTGTCGACAAGACAAGAGATATTTCGAAAAGGGGATAGAACCTAAAGTTAGCAGGGCTATCTCCTACATTTACACCGCAAGAATGGACAGTGTAGAAAAAAAAAATAAAGCAACTTCATGGGCGTCACCAGGGGGGGTGCGTTGGGTGCGAACGCACCCCCCTTCAGATCCTAAAAAAAAAAAAAAAAAAAAAAAAAAAAAATCAGTCTGCGAGCGACCTCAACGCCGGACGCTAAATAATTACTCTTTTCTAATTTTTTTTTTATAAATATTTTGCACCAGGGACACACACACACACACACACACACACACACACACACAAACAAACAAAAATCAATTCGCACCCCTGGTTCTGGCAGCACTGATTTTATACATATCTATTAGTATTCTACAGTGTTTACTATTTATCGACCGTACTGTACATCCGTACGATACGGAGCACTTATACACGTTTGCATGTACGTGTGCTACCTACAAGTATGTAGGGTCTATGTACGTTACTTATGACCAATCCATATTGCCAGCCCAAGAGCGAGCCTTACCTTCATTAAAAAAAGATGAAAAAAAAATGGAGGGGCAAGCGTATCATTTTGCCCACCCCCCCCCCCATAATTCCAGAGACGAGAAGATTTTCTTATCTTTTTTTTGACAGAAAAACAAAAAGTTACCCCCATAAAAATATTGGAGGGCAAGCATATTTTAATTTTGCCCCCCCCCCCCATTATTAATAATTCCCGAAATGAGAAGATTTTCTTGCTTTTGAAAGAAAACAAATATGTTGCCCCCATAAAAATATTGGAAGGCAAACGCACCATTTGCCCCACCCCACATAATCATAATTTCCGCGATGAATTTTCTTGCTTTTTTGTTAGAATTCAATAAATCTGTCCAATCATTTCACCCAAAAGCAGTGGCATAACTACGGAAGGGGGGGGGGGGGGTGCGCCCCCTCCCAATCCGCTGGTTAAAAAAAAAAGACTTACCGAAATAGTAATTCAAGTGTTAGTAAACTGCTTTTGAATGAAAGGGTGATCAAGAAATAAGATATTTTTCTATGATTTCTTTTAACCATAATTAGATAGGTATATAGTTTGAAACATTGTTCAAAAGGCCCGGACCCGACAAAAGATTGTGATTCAGCGTGATTCCTGGTTGGCATTCTGCATATAAGCAGGATGTGCGCAGTGTACTCAGTACATCCGAATGAAGAGTCGCTACAATGTTGAGCAATGTGATGTAGAATGTACAACTTTGTACCTTACGCTTCGTTATATCAAAGCTAGATCATTGATTTTGCAGTGTTGCTTTACATACTAGTCTATGTAAAAATGTCTTGCATTGCTAATAAAAAGACTTTACCTGGGCTAATTCCTAACTTTTCCATGTACATAATACACACACACAAACAAACACGCACAATTAGTTTAGGGGATGCTCTAAAGTGCAGATTTTGGACATCCTTTCCCCGCTTGGTCACTTCGACGCCACCTCGCTGGTCATACCTCCTCCAGTCATGAACATAAACCCACACCCTTGACTACCAGTGGCGGATCCAGGGAGAGGGGCGCACCGGGCGCACCGGGCGTCCCCCCCCCCTTTAATTTCCAAAGCGAAAAAAAAAATGATATAGCTTCAAACGGCAGTTTTTGGACAGTAATGTCAAAATTTTCAAGCTCGCTTGCTCCTCTCGCTCGCATTTAGTCGTAATGCCATTCTCCTGAAGTTGCTGCCAGTAATTGCCGGCAGTTGCGCCTGGTGCGCCCCCCCCCCCCCTTAATTTCCAAAGCAAAATAATATAGCTACAAACGGCAATTTTGGGACTGTAAAATGTCAAAATTTTCAAGCTCGCTCGCTCCGTTCGCTCGCATTTAATCTTTATGCCATTCTTCTGATGTTGCTGCCAGTAATTGCCTGCAGTTGCGCCCGTTGCGCCCCCCTTAATTTCCAAAGCGAAATAATATGGCTAAGAACGGCAGTTTTTGGGCTGTAAAATGTGAAATTTTCAAGCTCG
The DNA here is from genome assembly GCF_040938485.1 of Diadema antillarum. Lineage (NCBI taxonomy): Eukaryota > Metazoa > Echinodermata > Echinoidea > Diadematoida > Diadematidae > Diadema > Diadema antillarum. The sequence goes on along the minus strand of NW_027270927.1, from coordinate 3,806,554 downwards.
CTCCCTTCGCTCGCTCGCATTTAATCGTTATGCAATTCACCTGATGTTGCTGCCAGTAATTGCCAGCAGTTCCGCCCGGTGCCCCTCCCCCTTAATTTCCAAAGCAAAAAAATATGGCTAAGAAAAGAACGGCAGTTTTTGGACTGTAAAATGTAATATTTTCAAGCTCACTCGTTCCGCTCGCGCGAATGTAATCATTATGCTCTCCTGATATTGCTGCCAGTATTTGCCAGCAGTTGCGCCCGATGCACCCCCTTAAATTCTAAGGCGAAGAAATATAGCTACAAACGGCAGTTTGTTTGTATTTTTACTGTAAAATGTCAAAATTTTCAAGCTCGCTCGCTCGCTCGCTCGCATTTAATTGTTACGCAATTCTCTTGATGTTGCTGCCAGTAGTTGCCGGCAGTTGCGCCCGTTGCGCCTCCACCCCTCCTTTATTTCCAAAGCGAAAAAATATGGCTCCAAATGGTAGTTTTTGGACTGTAAAAATGTCAAAATTTTCAAGCTCGCTCTCTTTGCTCGCTCGCATTTAATTATTATGCCATTGGTCCTGATGTTGCTGCCAGTAATTGCCAGCAGTTGCGCCCGGTGCGCCCCCCTTAATTTACAAAGCAAAAAATATGGCTACAAACGGCAGTTTTTGGACTGTGAAATGTCAAAATTTTCAAGCTCGCTCGCTCCGCTCGCTCACATGTAGTCGTTATGCCATTCCCCTGATATCGCTGCCAGTAATTTTTCGTTTCACACCGTCATTTCATAAGGGGTACAACCCTCTCCGGCACTTCCACACCCTCCCCCCACTCTTGCTCGCTCCCTCGCATACTAACCCCCTCCACCCCCCCCCCCCCCCCCCCCCCCCCCAAGATGAAATCCTAGCTACCGGCGCGCCGGTGCCCTTTCCCCGCTTGGTTTCCCTCAAAAAACAGTAAAAGTCTAGGGATTGAGAGCTTCCTATATTCCAAATGTCTATCCAAAAAAATCTCGTAAACATTTAGTGTCAAAACGCACCCCCCTTGAAAAAAAGCTGGTGACGCCCCTGAACTTTACCATAAATGTTGCTATAAACAGAATCTATATTCTTGATAGCTCATTCTACCAAATTTGCATGGGTTTTATGGAAATGTCGTCTGCATTGATGGTTAACCCGTCCGCGCAAAAATCATGGCACAGGAAAGAAGAATACCCATTTAAACCCAGTGTCAGTTCGCCAAACAATGACACCATCCTATCATTAAGGTTGTCAGGTAGATGGTTGCTTGTATTTCCTTTCAAAATTGATAATACAAAGTCGATTTTAAGTGATGCATATTAATATATTCATTCATTTATGTGGCAACATTGCCTCACACATTGTAAAATGAAATCATTCATGCATGTTGAAGTTATCTTTGCTCTCATGTTATATTGTGCAAGGAAAGTGTTGACCTGGTAGTCTGTGCAGTCAAATTGAAATCAGTCAGAACTGCAATTCGCACCGTCCCCACCCCACCCTCAGTGATAAAGCGCCCTCTTAAAATTGTTGGAATATTATCACGAGATCGATGATACTCCTGTGAATACATGGTTTTTATAAGACAAGTACGAATGGACGAATATAAAGGAAGCGATAACGATCATAAGAAGATGATGAATAACGTTGCTATCCTCACGTAACGCGACGCTAGAATGCCACGACAGTCCATGTAGAGCCTCCTAACTTTGAATATACAATACATCAACAACAATTAAAGAGCAAATTATATCTATGCTTCGATCAGTGAGTTACAAATTGTGGTATAATTAAATGCAGTCACTGCTGAGAGATAACAAGTTAAATTTAGACATGTCTGTGAGTCGTCCCAGATTAAAGGGGAATGAGAAATTATATTCTTTCAAGAAGAGATAGTACTAACGTTGGCCCCTTCAAGGAAAGAGGACCCACTTCTCTCTGTGCTGCTTATGTTTCATATTATGCTACTAACGTGTCCATTTTGCTTCTACCACAATCTCCCTCTCTTTTTCCTCAATATTGCATGTGCTGTATTGTCATTTTATTCTAAGGTGTAATCATAATCAATGATGTTATTGAACAATAATAACAAATACTCACAAGAAATGTGTACATGTCTGTCAAAAAATAAGTAAACGGTTGAATCATATTTTTCATATCTTTCGACGAGCACAATGGTCAAATGATGAAGAAAGTGACATCATATACACAATCGCAACCCACTGTGAATAGACATAAGCCTGCTATATATATATATATATATATATATATATATATATATGATATATATATGAATGTATATATATATATATATATATATACGCCTTGTAGAGTGATTATCTTTGTATCAGGTGTAAGCAATGCAGTGGTTGTTTCGTGTAAGTAATTTTGTAAAAGTCAACCACAGTATTTTTTATACTCTTTGTCTTTCATTCTGAAACAATAAAGCTGAAATGTGTATTGATTCATACCGCTCTGTTGTATGTGGCATCACTTGAAAATGATATCTTTCTATCTGTTAAACAATCATCTACATGCACCACCGAATCACACAGCATACAGATGGAATGTATGATCCAGAGCAGCGACAACTGAAACGACATGAAAGTAGATATTTACGATGTAGAAGCGTATTCTGTCGTGTCTGTATGGAATTGAGGTGATGAACCACTGATATGGAAGCAGTCATTATAGCAATGTAAATTGTTGCAAAGTATCCTATGAACAATTATGCTGTAGCAACGTTCCATCATATCACAATATTCATGCTTCTAAGCAACATGATGTTACCTAAACCGCCATATACCGGACTTCATCGCATTGAAGATCGATAAGAGTTTAAGAATGAGGTTTTAGAAACGCTCTTTTATTTAGAGACACTTGCAGGAATTTCTTCACATTCTACTGCTGCTATAGTCATCTTAATCTCTGACTGATATCTTTTTCCATGCCTTTTGGACTTTGGTTTTGAATAATAGCAAAATAACATAATAATTATGTTACTGTGTCAGATTTGGGTCAGCAATATTTCCGATGATGGCGCTGTTTCTTTCGCAGGTCATGCAAATAAGAGTTCTTCTTTGAAATGAATGAATGGAAAATCAAATCAAACAGCCACTGATTATTCATAACATGTAAATAAGATAAAACGGAAAGGATGGAAATATGAATTTCTAGACATTATTCTTTTGTTTTTCTAGCTAATGACAACTGAAAGCTCAGTGATGAGATTATATGAAAGTACATGATTTGGTGTGATGTTAAAATCAACAGCGTTCATTAGAAATTGGATTAGTCATCTAACAAAATACGCGTTATTTGCTAAGGCAGAGATAAATAAGAGTATTTCTTTGTAATCTTTCTTCAATTCAACATATTCTAGGACAATCCAACGTTGAATCGCTGCAGAAACTTCAAACTCATAAATTTCAAGATAGTGTTAGACTTACATGGTCAATAATATAACTCCAAAGCAGAACATGTTCAAGCATGTTAACCTTTATGTTCCCATGCTGGAACTTGCCTTGCAGTATTATTTCATTGCCATCCTTTAATTTACCCTCATAACCGGGCCTTCGCAACATGTCACAGCTGGACAACTGTATACACCAATTTGATATTATGATACAATAAGATTAATTGGATTTCGACAGCCCGATTAAAGTGACTGTAAGTTTCACCAGCAGAACAAACGGAAAGACAAGACTAGCACATTATCACATTATCAGCACAAAATAAACTGTACTATAATTGATTCCCATTTCATATCATTTTCATGAAATCAATTTATTCTGGAGAAGAATGGAAGACCCCCTAAAAGCAATGCATGTAAACTTTGGGTTCTGCAAAGAAAATTATGTAACTTTGCATTTTAGAACTACGGAATAAGGAAAGAAAAAAAATGACAGAGGGAAAAGACAGAGCCGACTCCGATAGAACATCGATGCACCCCCAATACAATGAATATCTAAACAGAGAACAGCAGTGCTTCGAAGAGAAGAGAAGTGATTATAAACTGTCTTGAATACTGGATGGCAAGGGATAATGAAGAAAAAAAAGAAGAGA